>NW_024387423.1:9035686-9571923 GCF_900408965.1 Simochromis diagramma | reverse complement strand
TACGCTCGAGGAAGCAAAACGATGCTGATGGACAAGAAAATGGCATCTTGACCTGAGAGAGAGACTATTTTTTTGTTCCCTATATTTATGTCAAAGCTATCCTTACCTTCCTTATTCATGGAGACAAGTGTTCCCATTGTGGCCTTTATGTTATGTACATTTTTGAGAGTAATATTAAAAGAAATTACCATGCATAGTTGCAAAGTATTTTATTCTCAGCACAAACTGTTTACGTTCAGACCGCTTTATGCTCTAACTGTATAGTGTGGTTAAAAAACTAAAAAAGAAGAAGAAGAAAAGAATAAATTTAGTTGTTCAACTAGCATGGCAACAGACTCGTGTACATAGTTGATCTAATGTTGAAAGCTTATTACTGTATTTTCAGTATTGACTCGTTCATCGTTCTAAATGTTTTAGAGAAAAAAAGGTTGTAATACAAGCTACAGATTAAAATGATTAAAAACAATAATAAACATAGCCACCATATAGCTATTTCATTTATATGGTATATATTTGATTTATTTATTAATTCTGTTTTGTACTTTTTTTTTGGTTCAGTGAGAATTTTTGCCTCATACTGTTACTCTTATATGCTGAAATATTCTTTGCGTTCCTTATAACAGTGCATATCTTTAACACGTGGAAACGCTTTCTCGTCTGTCACGCAGGTGTTGTTCCTTTCATTTGACCTCATCTACTGATTTTGATGTTTTAAAGAAAAAAAAAAAAACAAGACTAATAAAACTATGCTTTGACATATTCTAGGTTTATTGATTAGGATCCAGCAAATGTATGGTCATAGGACTGCATGTGTACGTTGTGTTTTATTAAAAAACATTTCATGTGACTGTATGATGAAGCCTTTCATTATTGTCTGTGGCTATAATATATGTGGCTAAACTCTGAAACTGTAGTTTTCTTGTCTTTTTTTTTTTCCGAGTACCATTGAGTGATTTCAAAAACATTTGTGAAATCCGTCATGTCATACTGCATGAGACAAGTGGTATCTCCAGCCAAAGGATTGGATATGGTCGACTAGGCCTTAACGGCATGACAGCACCGTTAAGGGTTTGTAATTCACTATGACGTAGCCTCGTGAAAGCTACAAAACCAGCGGATGTCATTGGTGGCTCATCCATCTCCAGCATTACACTATAATTTCCTAAAAACTTGCGTTTGGCTGTGTCTTTTGTCATGCGACACACAATCGATCACCAACTTAAGTGATGCACGTCGCACTTACTTCTGTGATCTTCAAAACATTAAATAATCACAGAGAAATTTAGCTTTATGCTAAATCTATCTGGTATATGGGTGAAGAGAGCATGTTCTAATGCAAGTCATGGCTAATTTAACCCGAGGTCCACGCTGCGTAATCACCATCCCAAAAAATGAAGGAAAGAAAAAAAAATTCAAATCTGCCAGACAGCTTATGGATGCCCAGTAGCAGATGAATCGCGCTGTGTCACATATATATATCATCCTGGGAGAAAGAGACCACAGCCTTCCTGCTCTGCTTAACCTACCCTGAAATCACAAATATTTCCACAGGGAGCCTGTCAGTGTTGAAATACCCCTCAGTTTATGGGCTCCATGTCTATCTTAAGGCCAAATATGCAGCTTTAAGTGCCTGAACATCTTTCACAGGTGTTCCAAGTGACACGGCAGACTTTACCCAGGAGGCTTTTCACAGCTTAACAGTGGAGCCGCAAAACCAACATGTAGTAAAAGGTTATCAAGTCAAAAGAATAGCTAACACATTTGGTTATTTTAGTTACCATGACATTAGAACAATGAGAATAGAAACATTTAATCAAACGCAATACAAAATGTCAGCAATGTTTAAATAAGCCCTGTATGGCTATAGCAAAGAAATCATTTTTGGCTAGCATGTTAAGTTCACAAAGAGGATCCAGATCAGGTGCTGCCAGGTCACTGATAGAGCTCACTGAGCCTGTTCCAGATCTGGGAGTAGATCTCCAGGAAACTGTCGTTACATTAGGAGCATGCCCTGATGTTGTCAGGCATGTGTACAAGAACATTAGGGAGCCATGCAAACTAGTGAGCTGCTGCAGTGAAATTCCAGTATAATGGACTAGCCTGCCTCATCATTTTTTCACTCTGATTTTAAGAGCGACTTTCAAATCTGCACTTTGTAGTTTGATTATTTTCATTTCAAGCAAACAGTGTGGCATCCTTTTGTTCCAAAGACATTACCCAGTCCGTATCAGTATAGATTTCTAGCATGATTTTTTTCCCATTGAGATCTTTCCTTTAGTTTTTTTTCTGTCTCGTTATTTGGGCTTTTGGAAGCAGCCAAATTTTGGGGGGAATAACATCAATGGCCAACCCATGGCCTTTAATACCTTATATGTAATTTAATGCACGTCTAAAGGTAGCTAACTTTAACTCTAGCTAACAAACTTACCCAGATGCAAGCCTTTATTTGACAGACAAGTAGTATTAAATAGTTTTAGGCCTCCATCTAGAGCTGTCGTAAAATTATACTTTCTAAAAAAATGTATTTAAAGATGGCAAAAGGGAGCCCATAAACAACCAGTTGGGCCAATGAGTAAATGAAACAAAGCAAAAATGAAATAAATTTTTGAAAGGAATTAAGCATGTCATAGAGGTTGAGTAAGTTGTTTTTAAAGACATCTGCTGCCGGTTCCAAGTTAATGAACGATTCACAGATGTCATCTCCCGGGCCAGACTATCACTACTCCAGACTTGGGGATTAAACCTTACAGCTTACGGAGAGGAACTCCACTGAAGTGGATTCATTAAGCACAAGACCACCACTAAAGCACACATTGCAGCATCCACAGTGGAAAAAAGAAAGTACAAAGAATCACATCGCACATTTGATGCGATGCGATCAAACTCTTATAGTTATTCTTTAATATCGGTCTGTCCCTTTCCACTCATTTGTTTTTCTGTGACTGTGAGAAAAAGGACATTGCTGCAATTCTCAGTGTTGTTGAGGAGGTTAACAGTCATGCACACATCAGAAGGAATGGTCCTCCCTGTGCAAACCACTTCTGTAAAGTGTGTGAGTGTGTGTATGCCTTCCTTTGTGCGGATTTTTTTAATGTTTGTGCTGAATGCGGTTAGGTGGCTGAGACTGAAGCTCCCTTTTAATCTGACAGAGAGCATTTTCGTTCTGTTGGGTCCTATTATTAAAGCCTGCTTCAAAGGCACAACAAGTGAAACCACTAACAGGAAATGACCCAGTGGGCTTGAATTCGGATAGATCAGTGCTTTTAAAGCAGGTTGGGATGGCGCTTAAGCGTATCTGCTGTCGGCCATGTATGCGGCTCACAAGACAGTAGGAGGATAACAGGAGGGGTGCCGAGACCTCTGCCCTATATTAAACATGCTGCAGCTTAATGCGAATAAGCAGTTGTGGCATATGTGACACATTCGTTCCAATGTGCATGGCAGAAGTGGAAGTTATGACATTGGTGGGGCAAATAAGATTGCCCTGGATAATAAATGTTGCAATAATTTGCTGTTTTTAATAACTGTATAATGAGCCATCGCTTTGCCCTGCGAGTTGACGGAAATCTGGAATCATTAATCTCTGGTGGGTTAGCCATGGTGTTTGGCACGGGCTGAAACAGCACTGAGTAGGAACATACTGGTGTCAAAGGACAAGCAGATCTTAAATTTTGAACAAGTTTGCCATATGTTAGACATCATGATGTGTACAAGGCTGCGAAATGGTGGCATTAATGGGTGACTTTTATTACTAAACTCGCTCCTAATTGCAACAATGCAATCCAAAGTCAACTCTCAAAGCAGGAACTCGCTTCATTTGGAGTTGCTAGGGAACACGTTAATCCCTAGAATAAATACAGTCTTCAATAAAAGCTAATTGTCTGTGACAGTCATTTGCTTTGCTGCAGAAACATTCAAAATGGGAAACTGTAAAAAGATTCAGAGTTGGAGTAGCGGTGCACCGGTTAAGCCTGCGTGGATGATCGCAGTCGTGTAGCCCCGTTATGTCGGCCTCACCTGCGGGACAGGAAACGTAGGCCCTTTGTCATAATGCTCACCTTGTGCATTAATATTGCCATGCTTTGACACACATATATTTTTGTTTAAATTTCTGGATGACATATGGGGATATTTATGAGTCACTTGCGCTGGTAGTGTTTCAGTTGAGCTTCATTGCAGCAGGTGCAGAAGAGAACATGGGACATTTTTTATCACCATCCATTACATGGAGCAGACAGGCATTCTATACCTACCCGGCGTGGCGATTCCTAAGGGTGCCGTAACTATTGTTTTTCCTGGCCGATTCAACCCCGCGTTCTTCTGGAATACCTAGCTGTTTCTTTTACACTGGGATTCAAATGCAACACAAAGCCATTGTCCCTGCTCAGTATAGGCAGAGCAACTCGCTCATACCACTCAGGATGTGACACGCAAGGGCTTTATGACCTGAAATGAATCATACTGCACACCTTAAACGCATTACAGGCTGGGCAAACAGTCCTCTAATGGTGCTTTGAGAGCCATGGCACAACCAGTATATTGGACTCAAGAGCCAGCTGGTGAGGACAAATCCACAAGGATTCCTATTTTCCCTCTTCTGACTCTCTGGCAGGCCCTGCTCCATCATTCAATTTTTATATGTGCCCACTGCTAGTAAGCTGCGTTACTACTGGTTTCAAGGGAGAATTAATCAAAAACAGGTCTTATTAAAGGTATAATTGACGACCAGTTGAATGGGAATATAATGTACTCAGTCAGAGCCCAGATGGGCTTTATGTGAGCCATAGCTGACACTAGTGGCTTCTACGTGTAGGGATATGTTGTTCTGTAGTGGCACTGCATTCCTTCCTGGGGGGCTATCGCTTAAGCCAGGTATTGCATTGTGGGTAAGCAGATTTTAGAGTGGGGTATAGAATACAGCAGGGGGTAAAAGCAGGGCTCTCATTGTCCAGGAATGTTTATTCCCCAACCCCTCTCCTTGAATCAGGGATGGATTATGCAGTAGCATGCTTCGAAGCAACCTTGGCTCCACTTGGAGGTTCTGGGGAAGGAATAGTCATTCATCATATACACACACGTGCAAACGGTTGTTATCCGTCTAATAAGAAGCCAGGTTGATTGCTCCCTTAAGGCCCGTGGTGAGTAGGTGGAAGTGGAAGCCGCTGAAGCAGGGTGTTGAGGGTAAGTCCCTGGGCTGGGCTCTTTGGGAAGACTGGAGCCAGTGATGCCCCCAGTGAGGGCAGCACAGTCATCATCTTCCGCACAGCAAATTTTATTGGGCAGTGTGTGGGTTTGTAGAAACGTGTTTAATCAACTCAGCTATAGGGGAGGTCTTGACCTCATCGCAGACATTTCCAGCCCAGATTGAGCGTGTGTGTGTGCGTGCCTTTGCTGTCGAGCGTGACCTGCAGTGGAGTCAGTGGCTGACACTCTGCTCTTTGCTGGTTTAAGTGATTAACTGGAGAAAGTGATAACTGATTTGTCAGTTAAGAGTCTGAAACGAGACAGCGTTCCTGCAAGATCATGCTACAGGGACTACATAAAGTGCAAGTGTGCAAAATTGCAAAAAACAGTGCAACAGCACACAGAATGATGCAGACATAAGACAGTGCAGACACAGAAAGCAGAGCTTTCTGACACCACGGGCAGGTCATAACCTTCAAATAACAATTACTGACTATTTGTAAATTACATTTACTATCAGATGGGCTGGCATCCCATTTGAATTCTGATGCCTATAGTTTATTTCCAGACATTCAGCAAGTGCTGCCATCAGGTCAAGAGTTTGTAGCCCAGTAATATGTGCTACATAAAGCTCTTGTTCCAGTTGTGTTTGGTCTTAAAGATCTAAAGTGACTTTCTTTTTGTATGATTATTATTATTTTTCTGGCTAAACGCCTTCCCCTGCAAATCAAATCACCAACAAAAAGCAGCACTGTGTGATTTCCTCATCTTACCACCGAGAAGTTTAGTTACACACTTAAATATCACTAGTTTAAAAGATTTATAGACGTAGTGTACTGCATTTACCGATGCATAGGGCCCTAATTGGATACCTGCCTGCACTGTGCCTCATATGTGATGTGGGTTATGAGTCAGATAAAATAAACACATGGTGTGTGTGCGGTCTCTGTGTGTGTAAGGAAGCTGAACAGAGCTCTGTGCACTCATTTACTATCTCCTGTGTGGTTTGGCAGCAGCTTTGTCGGTATGGGGGCGTACAACGGGCATCCGTCTGGACGTGAGGCAAGCCTGGCATGCCTCTCAGCCCCCTGCAAGGCTGAATGAGGGTGGGATCAGAGCAGGAGTCCACCAGGCTCCAGACTGGTAGTCTGTGCATGCGTGTAAGCAAATGTGTGTGTTTTTCTTTGTGTATCTGCACTTCTGTGTGTATTGGGGGTAATTAAATTGTAATCACACAGGCTTAAACAGCAACCACAGGGTTTGCCATTGTTCTGCATGTCACTTGCAATCTGTTGACTTCTTTGCATATTGTTCCATCCATTCACAACTCTGTCAGATAGACTGCCTGAGTCTGTGTGTTCCCTAATTATTTCTACACCGGTTTAACACCGCATCATTTATTTGACCTTTGTGGTCATTATAATAGTGAGGCACGATCCAGCCATGCTGAAAGTAACACAATAGCATGCACACCACCATGGCTGGATGCCATACCTCCATGTTCTGTACTGGATAATAAGTGAACCACTGCAGAGCTGAGCCTGGTTTGCACTTGGATTGCAGACCACCCTCGGAAAATATAGCCGCCTCTGTTGTTTGTCCCTAGACACTCCCTCTTTCTGATCATCACAGTTTGTTTATTGTACATAATAGTAAATACAGCATGGATAAATACATACATCATATTTTTTTAGCTGAAGATGAGAAAGTAAAGCTGCTTTTGATGGAAGCTACTCAAATCTGAGCCTCACTGGCACATATGCCACAGCCACTGAGCAGGCAGCAGTCACAGCAATGATGGCATCTGACGGGGCTAGTGTCGGCGATTCTCCCCGATGTCAAAACGGCACCTGTGAAAAAAAATTGAAATACGTCTGAACAATAAATACATCAAAGAGGTTTCTTCCTGTTAAAAGGGAGTTTTGCTTCCCACTGTTGCCAAGTGATTTCTCACAGAGGGTTGTTTGATTGATTGTTTGGGTTTTCTCTGTCTTATTGTATCGTCTTTACCTTACAATATAAACCATCTTGAGGTGACAGTTGCTGTGATATGTCATTATATAAACTGAATTGAATTGAATTTTCCTGACCTAGAGTTTAATTTTCCCCAGATACTGGTGTAGGTACAGTACGTCAGGGCTGTAACAACTAGAGGTTTTAAAGGAAAGAAGAAGCCGAAATTCTACTGTGTTTTATTTAGTGTGAGTAGCTTTAAATCCAATGTTTCCTGCACATATTTCTAGCAACATGTGGACACCCAAAATAATGAGTAATTGCCAGTGTAATATAGGGTGGTTGGGGTAATGATACAGTAATACAGCCCTCTCCCCTAAAATTGCAATGTAAGATTGGGCAACACCGTTTGTCCTTTCCTCTAAAATATCTCAGTTATTAATTCCTCATATACACTTGATGTATATTTTCTTTGTCTTTTATCCTTTAAAACTTCAGTTTGCTACTCCCTTGTTCTGCTTCTTTGGGTACTGAAAATGCACCCTAAATTAAAAAAAATTGCCCTGTAAAATTACATTATAGGTTGTAGGCTGTATTTTGAAGTGCTTCTTGAAAACACTGTAGATTAGAAATTGAATGAACTCAAGCTCCATGACTTATTTTAAGTATTTGATCAACTCAGCATACCATCCATGTTTCTACTGACGTCTCTTCTTGCATTGCAGCAGGATCATCAGTGCTCTTTTCTTCCTCCACGTCTTCTACCTGTTGATTAGTTGCATACATTCAGAAACACAGTAAAACACACAGAGCTGATGAGCATTGAATAAAAAGGAATAAATCTTAATTTACATCAAGCAGGCTACTCACTGTTGTGAATGGGAAGGCAGCGTTCCCCTCAATGCAAATAGTTAGTGCGACAGCCAAGACGACTGCAGACGCGAATGTTTTCATTTTCAGCAGTTTAAACTTGTCAGAGTAGTTGAATTTTTCATTTCTGCTATCAGCGCTTTTGAGCATAATGGCTCTGTTTGCTGATCATGCTGTTATTTATACAGTGTTACCTTGTCACTGGCAGTACTTTATTCCCTCTTGGGAAAGACTTGCAACACTACTTAAATGATGCTGGGTATTGTAATAGGAAATTCCCAAACAACAAAATGTTCAGGACTTTGCACTGGTGCGAACAGTATTTGTTCAATAATCTTAATTCCTTAATTCAGCCATAGTATTTAATTTTCATGAGTGCAACAGTTTAATACAGCACACAGTTTGTCACCTATATTCTGCACTATGCTACTAATACACTAATTATTATTTCAAATTAATGTGTCCAGTGCTTGGAACTTTCTCATAAGAAGATGCTAGACTGAGTGGGTTTCCTTTCAGTATTGACCAGTTATGGGACAGTGCAGCTTAAACAATGTAGTTTGCTACTGTCTAATACAAACTGAATTTAATCTGATCACTCAGTTTTCCCTCAGTTGTGTGAATCCGTTTCCTGCACTCAGACAACTGCACTGAATGCAGGGATTATGGTTTTATGATACAGATATATATTTGATGTCAATGTGTAATACTCTGGCAGCACGGTGGCATGGTGGTTAGCACTGTTGCCGCACAGCAAGAAGGCCCTGAGTTCAATTCCATCATCAGGCCAGGGTCTTTCTGTGTGGAGTTTGCATGTTCTCCCCGTGTTTGCGTGGGTTCACTCCGGGTACTCCGGCTTCCTCCCACCATCCAAAGACATGCAACTTGTGGGGATAGGTTCATTGAATAATCCAAATTGCCACTAGGTTTGAATGTGCGAGTGAATGTGAGTGCGAATGGTTGTCTGTCCCTGTGTGTTGGCCCTGCGACAGACTGGCGACCTGTCCAGGGTGTACCCCGCCTTTCGCCCTATGACAGCTGGGATTGGCTCCAGCACCCCCCGCGACCCTGAACAGGATAAGCGGAAGCGAATGGATGGATGGATGGTGTAATACTCTGTATTGATTTATTACAAATAATAAAGATCCTAATATGCTGACATGATCCAGTTTTCAACAGATCAGTATCAAATGTCATGTAACTGTCAACTTAAACACAGAGCAAACAGCTTATCTTTAAATTTTGTCACTCTATTACAACCACTTTAATAATATAAATCTGTTCAAGGAAATAAATTGTAGGGAAAAATCAATAATGAAAGGAGTGCATGGTGTGTTTACTCTGATAAAGGTTGAAAGGGTCTTTTGAATTTTACTAAACATCTTGTGCAATAACCAAAATCCCTTATCTCCACTCTGTCTCATGTACTGTGACCTTGCTGACCTGTTAGCTTTAGCTTAATGAGCACATCTGTGTCAACAACAACAGTAGGATTATTGGCTCTGCAGGAATACATTCTGCCTTTTTAACTGTTTTTTTAGGACTATAAGGAATAATTACTTCATTTTTTGGTCTCATTTATAGTAGCTGCAAGGACCACTGCAGCTATAAATCCGCCTCGAATATATTGATGAATTGATGGATGATTTCATTATTTTTAAAAAGATTCCAGCCCCTGAGGAGTAATGCTTTCAGCACTGGAGTAATGAGTGCAGTGTTAAAGTACCTGTGCAGAAAAATAAGAGCTTCTTGCAGTGTTGTCATTAATGGAGATCACACAGCTGGGATTTGTTTACCTTTTTCCTCTAAGTCCTGATAAAAGTAGTCCCCCTCTCCTCCCCCCTATGCATTACTTAATGTGATCAAGTTTAGTTTGAACACTTCACACCAATAAATGATCAGTGAAAATGATCAGCTACATAACAGCCAAACCTACACTGTGAATTGTTAACCAACTTGTTAAGAACAACAAATGGAAACAAAACGAGAAAGTCTAATCCATCATCAGATCAAAAGATCTGTACGGGAAATAAAGATGTGGTTTAAAGTTTACATGCACTCATCATGGGCATGAATGTCGTGGTAACTTTGGGCTTTTAATGCTTTCTTTGAACTGTTGTTTTTCCAGGGTGGAATGATTGTACTGAAAATATCCTTAAAACAAGAATTAGTTGCAAAAGCTTGAATTTATTGATATATTAGAGCCTGTGTATATAAATATATAAATTCAATTTATGTCCATAATGAGTCTATATAAATGTTTGACAAAAAACAAACAAACTCCAGGGCTAAAAAAATAAAGCTAAGATGTTAGTGCCAAAAACCACTAGCTGGTACTATTTTTCTGCTTGAAAAACAAGCCAGTCCCCGTAGACTTCCATGTTAAATTTACAAATTAACTTCTAAATCAAAAAACCCAAACAACAATGCCATAAATATAAGGTCCCAAGCATGGAGAGGCTAAAGTCTAAAGTGCTGATGCACAAATACAGACTTGGCAGGAACCAGTTTAGCTGGTTACTGCTTTCAGCTGTTGCCATCTATATAAATGTAGTTATAGCTGCATAAAGTGGATGAATCAACACTTCATAGCACATTTGCTGTCATATACCATTGTGTCCTTATACAGTGAGAAGTACTACTGAGTAACGATTGAACTGTCTATGTTATATTTATATAAAATGTTATGTAGTGCCACATAATGACTTCAAGTTATAGGCCATCCATGTAAAAATGTAACTTGAAGTAATGTTCTACTTCGTGTTTAGTCTATCTACTGTTGAACTTAAAGCTGCTCTTTATCGGCTGCAGTGTAATAAAATCTGTTATTCAGAGCAAAAGAATTATTCTGAAGTACCGTTTAATGTTATTATTTGACAGACTTGATTAATGAGTACACACATGTGATTAAATATGTTGATACAGTCACATCATTGAAGACATAGAAAATACAACCTTACCAAATCAAAATGTTTCATCCTATGAACACAGTTAAAACTGACTATTTTAAAGCTTCATAAGTTAATATTGAGTGGTTGTTGGAGCAGGAATCCTCAGAACCTGCAGCAAATTCCACAGATACCGGGGGTGCAGCAGCCACAGCAAAAGCGACACTTGATGCCAGGCCTGTGTATGGTGTTATACAACTTCTGTGGGAAACACAAGAGACATGAGCACAGAGTTCATCTGCAGCAGCATCACTGCTCTTTATTTTCACCTGCTCTAAAAAATCACTTTCATTTAGCTGAAGTAATTTGGCCACATTCACTCAGTTAGTGTTACTTACCTTCCATGAGTCCACTAATATCTGCTCCTGTGCTGCTGCTGGATAGTCCATGCTCATTGGCTCCTCCAGCTCCTGCTCCTGTTAATGAATTGAGTGCAGTAGAAACCACATTGTAGCACTGAAACAAACATTTGCAGCTTGTAAGATAATACACTTGGTTAAAGTCAAGTTCTTACTTCAGTGACTGGGACAGCAGAGCTCTGCTGGACACAAATGAATGTGAGCACGACGGCCACTGCAACTGCAACACTGAACGTCTTCATCTTAGGAGGCTTTGAGAGGCTCAACTTGGACTCTTTCTCCTGGTCCGGATGATTGTTGTGAGCTGAGTCCTTCTGTCTGATGGTTAATGTGTGCAGAAGTGCTGATATTTATACTGATTTGGGCCCCTGCTGCCTCGTCACTCACAGCTCTTACTCTACCTGATTTCAGGAACATTGCAAAACTCCATATTTTCCTGTGCTATGAAATTCTGGGAATGGGAAATTCCTGAGGAACGAGAAAATCTGTACTTTTCTCAGTCGGCATGAACTTTGACCTTTTCTTTGGATGTTTAACTATATGGGTATATGGCCTCGTCACTCACAGCTCTTACTCTACCTGATTTCAGGAACAAGATTGCAACATCCTTAACTTTCCCATAATTCCTATGTGACCCCAGGGAGTAGAAATTTCTGAGGAACTTCTCTTGCCCAAAGTGATGCATTATTATGAACATGAATAATCATAAATGATTTTCATGTCACTATAAAACATTGCATATCATTTTAAAACACTGTACAAAAGAGACTTTTTCAATATAACATTCATTTTCACATTCTGTTCAAATCAGTTTTATTTATGTAGCGCCAAATGATGACAACAGTGAGGTAAAGACCTTACAATAATACATGTCACAGTAGGATAAAAACTGGTAGAAATAAGAAAAATAGTGAAGATTGATCCATGATTCACACTGATGTAACTTACTGGAAGACTTAATGATTTCACAAGACTTTAAACTTAACTATAACATAGATCTACATACACAGTGTTTTAATGGCAGAGATAAGATAAGGTTGTCTAAAACATTTATGAATGAACTTGTATAGAAAGTGTTTCTAGGAAACATTATCTAACACTTCTACATTCTTTAAAAAAGTATGCTTGGTTTAACTTTCAAATAACCAATGAACCAGTCCATCAACTCAAAGCTGTTGCACATTACTGCATTTTTCTCATAATTAGTGGTAATATTAAATGATGATGAGATGCTCCCTACAAATATGGGAAAATTCCACCAGATGTAAAACTCATTGTGTTTCTGTCCTCCTATTCAAAAATATTGTCGTCTTGAGTAACATATCTATAGAAATCTGAATAATGCTGTGAGTGTAAAACCTTAGTTTTCATGAAAATGGTGAATGGTGAAAAACTTCATGAAACAACATCAGTTTTGAAAAACACCAAAGGATGTCTTCATGATGACTTTATTAAAGAGCACTAGTAATAATTTTTTTTGACAGTTTTTGACAGTTTTTGACAGTTACTGTAAAGCTGCTCACTTTACTTTTGCTATCAATGGCTTGGCTCTATTAACAGGTTGTACCACATACTATATGGGCAAGAGTATGAGGCAACAACTCTTAACTGACATCGGCACAAAAACTGTATATCAGGAGCTTCATGTCACTGGTTTCCATTAATGTTTAATTCTTGTCAGACAGAAACAGAAACAGACAGCACATGTTGTAGTATAGTGACTCTGAACTTTTTAATATAATAACATACTGTAGTTCCAAATGCTTGGTACACTGTTCACTGTTACAGCAGGATGACCAGATGAAGAAACACTGTCAGACTTTAACAAATGCTAAGCAGTCAAATCATTTCATGTATAAGAGTCAATATTTAGTGGTTGATGTGAGAATCGCAGGTAGATATTCTCAGAATCTGCAGCACAATCCACAGACACCAGCATTGCAGCAGCCGCAGCAAAAGCGACACTTAATGCCACGCTTCTGTCTGTAGTATGGCATCTGTGTGAAAGAGGAGAAGAGCAGAGAGTTTATCTTCAGCTGCAAGTCACTTCATTGTTTCTGATTTTATGTAAAGCTGTGAGTGCACAGTTTATTTTAAACATCTTCCTGCATTTGAGAGATCTCACAATTACTGTCTTCATTCATTTATTGAATTAAACTCACCACCCATGAGTCAGCTGATACCTCCTGATGTTCAGCAGCTGGACTGTCATTGCTCACAGCCTCTTGTAGCTCTTGCAGTTCTCGTATCTGTAGAGAAAGAAAACAGATCTTAGCATCTTCACAACAAATTCATGCAGAAGAAGCACATTACATGAATTTAACACAGTCTGTAACCTCAGCAAATGTGGCAGAGCTCTGCTGAATGCAAATACACATGAGTGCAACGGCCACTGCAACTGCAACACTGAACGTCTTCATCTTCAGGAGGTTTGAGTGGTTTAAGGTGGTCAGATCCTTTGACTCTCTTGTTGACTCCTGTCAGCTCCTTTGTGATGGTTGACTGAGGGAAAAGGTGCTGGTATTTATACTCATTTGCTCCACTGCTGCCTCGTCACTTAGAGTACAGAAACTACTGTCGGGAACAGGCTTGCATCAATAGGACGGGGAAAACCCATATAGTTAAATACTGTTTTAGTAACATTGTGTCCTCAGTTACTGCATCAACTACATGCTTGTATTACACAGTTTATCACAATAAACTTTATGGTCATTTAGATATAATGTGGATTTTTGTTGTCATTTTAAATGTTGTATTTTCCTTTGTTACATTTGTAAAACGGACTGCTATGCACCGTCCATCCATCAATTCATCCATCAAAGCTGCCATAAAGCTGCCATAAAACCTAATTTTTGGATTAACCCTCCAAAGTCTGAATCCCAGCTTGTGCACATCAACATCACTGATTTGCACAAATACAGTTTATAATGAAGACATGTTAAATATTAAGCACTGAAAACAGTTTGGTTGTTGTTGTTTGGAACGTCATTTAATGCATGTTGTTTTGTTGCCATAGTGATGCCTCCAGGGGAAAATTAGGGAGCAGAGCAAGAATAAGACTGTGGATATATGTTCTGATAGCTTTGGGTTCTCTTTGTTTTTGCCTAACAATCATAAAGAAATGTATTAGATTTTGTGTGTGTCCTCATTATTGAGCTTTAATCCTGCATAAAGGCCAAGATGAATCTCTTAGAGTAGAACTTTACAGTAACTATTAGAATAAAAAAAAAACACACATTGACTGCTTTAGTTTTTAAGATTCACTTCTGTCTTAAGTATTTTTTGTCTCCATATAAAAGATATCAAAATCTGTGCATACAACTTGATGTAAAAAGAATCTATGTACATTCTGCAGTCTATGATGCTAGAATGACATCACAGCATTTAAACATGTTTTGAATGAAAACATCAGCATATGAAAACAAAACTGAAGAGACACTGCAACCGTATGAAGGAAGACGACTATTTAGTGAAATTTCTACATTTCCCTGAGGATTAACTGCTCTGTAACTTACCAAGAACTAAAGTAAGCTCAAATTTCATTTGGTTATAGACTTAAGATCATTTACTTAAATATAAAGCCTGATTTTCCTGCCTGCCAGGACAGTATTTATGTACTTTACATTGTGCAAGTCTAGACTATATTTTACATCATAGAGAGGATGATGTGGATCTATTATTCAGGAAAACAAATGAAGACTTAACTATTTGTCAGCTGTTGTAATATTTGACAAATTATACATAAATTAGAAAATGTTCTTAATCATATCTTAGAGTGACAGAAGCTCTGCTGTTAATCTTAGTATCTGCAGTTTTTACATGCTTACATAAACACACGCAGTTACTGTCCCTCCATTTAGAAAGACAGAGGCATCAGAGTGAGCATCATTCAACACAGACGCTCTCACAACACAAATCCTGACGTCGGTTTGCAATAAATGTAATTTAAAAAATTTACATTCATGTATGCTATATGCATTTTGTCCATTCCAAAGTTGTGAGTCTATACCAGCCAAAATGCTGTCTTTAGTTATTAACATTTGAAATGATGAAGGCACTTGAAAGTAACACAACATTAGCTGCCTTTCCAGAAAAAGACAAAAACCTTTCAGAAGTATGTAAGGTTTTGTGAGGTTTTCCTCCCAGGCTTCTAGACTTCTGATTGGCCAACATTTCTACACTGTTAGGATTTGGCATGTTCCTGACTTTGTTTTTAGGGTTTACATGTGGAAGGAGATATTTTTTCAAAACTGCACATGTGGACGGGATTTTTTCTAAACGAAAAAGGAAAATTTCCGTTTACAAAAATGCCCGTGTACGTGTGGACGTAGCCTAAAGTTATCACAAAAAAGCAAATTCGCTGAACATTCTGAGTTGTTTAGTGATCATTGTTGTTTTCTGTTCCTTGTAGTCAAAATGGATGGAAGCGGAGATGGATCACAAAATAACCGTAATGGTAAGCACATGTACTCAGTCGTAAAATTGATGAAAAACTGATTTTCAGCAGATATTTATGAATGCTAATTAAAAGATAAAATGATCTTGCAGGCCGACAGGTTAACCCAGAAATGTTTCCAAGAGGAGATCAGGAGCCAGCTTATGAACCTGTTGGTGGATTCTGGGGTTTACTGGAAAGACTTTATGTTAGTCTCTATGATATCCTTTTTTGGAGGCTGACTGAGCTACTAGATGAATTAGAGGATCGATATGATGTCTTCTATATTGACTTTCACAATGTCAATGACGGCAATGTCAACAATGTCAACAATCACAATATTAATGTGAGAGACAATAATGCCAATGTTGACAACAATGAACTGCATGATGATCATAATGCTGTTGTTGTTGTCGGCATTGAAAATGACGATTCTGATGAGGCATTTGAAGACTGTGAGGATGTTCACCCGTACGTCCCAGAAGAGGATCCTCAGCCAGGTGTATCCAGGAAGAGGTCTAGAGAGATGGATGTGGAAGATGTGGAGGCAAACAAAAGAATCAGATGGAGCGAGGAGTTTTCTGATGATGACTCTGACTTCATCTCTGCCTGTGACACTGATAGCGAGGGCTGTCCTCATCTTGGTAATATTGCTGATGAGGTACCGCTGTCTGTTGGATCCACGAAAAGGTCCAGAAAGGAAGATGGAGATGAAGAAGAGCCTAATAGCAAAAAATCCAGGCTCGCAAACTCTGATTCGGGGACCAGCTCAACTGTGTATGATCACTCTGAGAGCAGTAGTGATGAAGTCTTTGAAGATGCCCATGAAGAGCCTGACAACCATGAAACCGGAGGCTCGAGGAAAAGGTCCCGAGATGATTTGGAGGAAGAAGAGGAATACTTGCGCGTTTGCAAATTTCGGAGGTGTTCAAATGAGTCCACCAGCACCAGTGATGACAACTAACACTATTTCAACGGGATTTTTCTGTATCCTTTTAGTAGGCTGATGGCCTACTCAGGTGACCCTGAATCCTCCCTTGGTTTTGCTGCCATAAGTTGGGCATACACTGTGCAATTTTTTCAGTCGTGTTATTCAGCTCCTGTTCAAACTGTCCGATTGACTCGTAGGGGTTAGAAGTTCGTAGGTCACGATGCAGGGTCTCATACTATACGGCCCGATGCTCTGTGCAACCTGAGTGCTCACACTGTGTGTCCATAGCATGAAGGTTATGGTAAAATGGTAAATGGCCTGTATTTATATAGTGCTTACTAGTCCCTAAGGACCCCAAAGCGCTTTACATATCCAGTCATCCACCCATTCACACACACATTCACACACTGGTGATGGCAAGCTACATTGTAGCCACAGCCACCCTGGGGCGCACTGACAGAGGCGAGGCTGCCGGACACTGGCGCCACCGGGCCCTCAGGTTATAACACAAAATTTTACACTATTTTCACGGTTGTTGTGGTCGCGATAATTTTGTGAGGCCACATCGAAAAGGCTCGGATGAGCTTGGCAGTTCTACAAGTTGTGCCTCCATCGCTTGTGTCCGGATGACACGCTGCACTGCCGTGCTGTTCTGTCTTTTCGCTTTCATCTCTGTGTTTGCGCGTGCGCAGTGAGAGACGCTGCGTTGACACCCTCACAACGGCCGACAGGATTTCAAACAGGTTTGATTTTCTTACGACCAAACGACTGATGATCGGGAGCTGGTCGTGAGGTGTTAATCACTTCTCGTTACCCCATGTATACGATGCACGACACACGATTAAGGCCAAACTCGGGTCGATCCCCAAAACGGTCGCACGACTGAAAAATCGGCTCAAAATGGGCCAAAAATCGCACAGTGTATGTCCAACATTAGGCGTAGGCTGCTGGGGGATTCCCATGATGCACTGGGTGTTTCTTCTTCACCCACTATGTGTTAATAGACCTCTCTGCACTGAATTGTACTTGTTGTTAACCTCTGGCTCTCTTCCACAGAATGTCTTTATCCTGTTTTCCTTCCCCCTCCCCAACCGGTCGCAGCAGATGGCCGCCCCTCCCTGAGCCTGGTTCTGCTGGAGGTTTCTTCCTGTTAAAAGGGAGTTTTTCCTTCCCACTGTCGCCAAAGTGCTTGCTCATAGGGGGTCATTTGATTGTTGGGTTTTTCTTTGTAAGTATACCTTACAATATAAAGCACCTTGAGGTGACTGTTACTGTGATTTGGCACTCTATAAAAAAATTGAATTGAATTTAAAATTGAATGGATGTGACTGTGTAGATTCCAAATCCAGCATGTCCAAATTAACACTGTCGGATTTGATTTCAACACTATTAAAGTGTCTGTATGGGTCCACACCAGAGAGTGTTAATTTAACTCTTTTGGAGAGTTGGTACGTTAACTCTGATTTAGTGTTAAACACCAAATCTGTCTGGAGTTGATAATTTAACACTTGGTGTTAAGAGTTTATATATTAACTCTCAAAAGAGTATTTTAGTTTAACTACGTAAGAGTTTTCTTCTAATTAATTCTAAAAAGCGGGAATTTTACTGTTCTGAACTTCTAGAAATTTCTTTTGGAAATAAACATTTACTAAAAAGATGCAATGGTTTTTGAAAAAACATTTATTCTGAACTGTGCACCACAATTTCAAAACATTTTCTGAAAGATGTAACAGTGTACATGTTCTCACTTTCATTAGAATTTTGTTTATCAAAAGGTCTGACATAGGTGAGCTGGTAAATGCAAATAACAGCATTCTCATCACTTATTTCTTCAATACAATATGCATGTCCTTCATTCATCCCTTTGTGGAACTTCAACGCACTTCTGCTCTCCCCCATATTCCATCTTCACAAGCATATCCTATGTGGAGACTGAATAAAAATTAGTTGACACTAATTAATGGCACAAATAATCCAGTAATCAATTGCAGCACAGTAAAAAAAAAGGAATCCTTTTTGAGCCATTACTTGTGTAAAGTGTTTTCCCAAAAGACAAGGACACAGGCAACAGGTAATACTGAACTAAATGCACATGGTTAAACTATTTATAAGAATTTGTTTAAAGAGATGGGATGGAGAACGTGGCTAGAGCTAGGAGTGTCAGCAGAGAGCAGGAACCAGAGGAAAAGCTATCGAGAGACTGATCACCTGGGTCGTGATGGGAACAGTCCAACAGGAATTCTGCATCAATCAGTCAGCGTGATGCCTAAAAGTTTATTCAGATGTAAATATATTACATTTTTAAAATGAAGAATATGAAAAAAAATCATCAGTGTTTTTAATGACACTGCATTTCATTCATGTGTCTCTATTGGACAGTGTTGTAGAAGTTACAGAAGATAGGAATCAGTTCCACCTTGGCCTGACGTTTGATCACGTTTGGTTGTTCTGGCTTTGAGCCTGTTTGTGATACGCTACATCCACATGATACAGCTACTCTAGCTTTTTTTGAAGTGTCGTGAAATATTTTTGTTTAAATGTTCTGCAGAACGGAGGCAGCGCACATACAGTACAGATATTATCTGAAACAGCATTACACAGTGTTACACCTACTTTACAGTTTCACCACAGTGCAACGTCTCTCAGTATTGTTGAGATGTTTTCTATTATTATGTCCAGTATCAAATTTCTGCTGTACGCAAATCTTTCTATTCTGTCTTTTTCTTCTGTGTGAGGGATTCCTGCATTAATCATGCAGCTTAGAAACTTCATATGCACACCGTGAAAACACCTCCAAATAAATTCAGTGAAAGGTTGTCAAGATAAGGTTGTCTAAAACATTTATGAATGAACTTGTATAGAAAGTGTTTCTAGGAAACATTATCTAACACTTCTACATTCTTTAAAAAAAGTATGCTTGGTTTAACTTTCAAATAACCAATGAACCAGTCCATCAGCTCAAAGCTATTGTACATTACTGCATTTTTGTCAAAATTAGTGGTAAAATTGAATGATGATGAGATGCTCCCTACTTATAATTACAAATATGGGAAAATATGCTCACTTTACTTTTGCTATCAATGGCTTGGCTCTATTAACAGGTTGTACCACATACGACATGGGCAAGAGTATGAGGCAACAACTCTTAACTGACATCAGCACAAAAACTGTACATCAGGAGCTTCATGTCACTGGTTTCCATTAATGTTTAATTCTTGTCAGACAGAAACAGAAACAGACAGCACATGTTGTAGTATAGTGACTCTGAACTTTTTAATATAATAACATACTGTAGTTCCAAATGCTTGGTACACTGTTCACTGTTACAGCAGGATGACCAGATGAAGAAACACTGTCAGACTTTAACAAATGCTAAGCAGTCAAATCATTTCATGTATAACAGTCTATAGTTAGTGGTTGATGTGAGAATCGCAGGTAGATATTCTCAGAATCTGCAGCACAATCCACAGACACCAGCATTGCAGCAGCCGCAGCAAAAGCGACACTTAATGCCACGCTTCTGTCTGTGGTATGGCATCTGTGTGAAAGAGGAGAAGAGCAGAGAGTTTATCTTCAGCTGCAAGTCACTTCATTGTTTCTAATTTTATGTAAAGCTGTGAGTGCACAGACTATTTTAAACATCTTCCTGCATTTGAGAGATCTCACAATTACTGTCTTCATTCATTTATTGAATTAAACTCACCACCCATGAGTCAGCTGATACCTCCTGATGTTCAGCAGCTGGACTGTCATTGCTCACAGCCTCTTGTAGCTCTTGCAGTTCTCGTACCTGTAGAGAAAGAAAACAGATCTTAGCATCTTCACAACAAATTCATGCAGAAGAAGCACATTACATGAATTTAACACAGTCTGTAACCTCAGCAAATGTGGCAGAGCTCTGCTGAATGCAAATACACATGAGTGCAACGGCCACTGCAACTGCAACACTGAACGTCTTCATCTTCAGGAGGTTTGAGTGGTTTAAGGTGGTCAGATCCTTTGACTCTCTTGTTGACTCTTGTCAGCTCCTTTGTGATGGTTGACTGAGGGAAAAGGTGCTGGTATTTATACTCATTTGCTCCACTGCTGCCTCGTCACTTAGAGTACAGCAGCTACTGTCGGGAACAGGCTTGCATCAATAGGACAGGGAAAACCCATATAGTTAAACATCCGAAGGTCAAAGTTCATGCCGACTGAGAAAAGTACAGATTTTCTCGTTCCTCAGGAATTTCCCATTCCCAGAATTTCATAGCACAGGAAAATATGGAGTTTTGCAATGTTCCTGAAATCAGGTACACAGTAAAAAACCAAGTGTCAATTTTACACTTACAGAGTTGATTTTAACTCTGCTTCAGATAACATTTGGTCCCACTCAAAATTAGAGTTAAATTTACTCTATGGCCAGTGTTAACTTTTCAGTGTTAATTGTACTCAATTTAGTGTAAAAATTAACAACAAAAATGTGTAAAAATATTTAACACTGAGGGTTATTCACACTGTTCAGAGTAATTTGATTACACTTTATAGAGCTATTTTTACTCCAAGTTTAGTTTAATAATAACACTCTGATGTGTAATAATATATCATTTTTATTTCTCTGTAGTGTGATTTTTTCATATTCATCTTATGATGCTATATTACTAAATAACTGTGATCTATCCTGCATTATGGAAATAACAACAAATATACAGGTTAAAGTAACAGCATTTATTATGTTTCTCAATTCAGTGTCATTTAATTAACGTAACAAACCTTTACAATTCACAGTTCTATGATGCTCACTAGAGAAAGCAATATGACATTTCCCCAATGTCGTAGTTGCAGAAAAGTAACAAAGTTGGTCAGGGATGAACTGTATGATGTACCAAAGACATAATGGGCCCTAAAGAGTTCATCAAGGGCTCCTACTGAACCTCTCGCTTTACATGGAAGTGCATGCTTCTCAATCACAATGAAGGTGTGAATGCTGCTTCTTGTGGATCCCTGAGTAAGATGGTAGGGCTGACTGCTTCGGGTGATGTTGCCTAGATGCTGCTGTACACTGGTTCCAGCCTACAACAACACATTAAACAACAGTATTAAGTGACTATCCTCTGACAGTAGATTAGCTCAACTCACTGTCCATGAAAATAGAGGTGATGGAAAGTATATTTTAAACAACATACCTTTGGGAATTTGATGAGGTTATTAACAGCTTGAGATGCAGACATCTTTCCTGGTCTCTTTCGCCCTTGTGCAGATGGTGGTAGCAGATGTAGCAGCAGCAAGATAGTAGACAAGTCACTGTCCCAGCCTACAGACCAATAAACAAGGAATTATTCCAAAAATACATTGAATTGACAGAATTACCTATATAACCAACAATGGCAAATAAAAACAGTCACAATCATGCCATTCTCAACTTCAGTACCTGACTCAGCATTGCACATTAACTCTAAGAGCTCTGAGGTGGGGACAAGTCCATGACTTTCCTTTACAACCTTTGCTTTGAGATTGGTGAGCCACCTCTCCAAGAATTTGCTCCCAGTGACCTCACAAAACAGGAGTCGGAAATCTTGTTCTATCTGTAATGCTTCTTTCCTCCACAGCTTTTCTTTGAATGGTCTTCAACCGCCATGCAATGTATCCTGAACTGCTCTCTGGATCGTAGTAATGTTTCTATGTAATTAAATAAACGAAGAAGGACTATGTTATCAACATTTCTGAGGGCAATTATGTATTTAATGTCGAAAAGTTCCCTTTACTTACATATCCATGTTGTAAATATGGGTCTTCCAGATATGGAGACAGAGCAACAATGCCCTGCGCATACATCACTCTTACGCTTTTAGGGGGAGATGTCCTAATGTATAAATTCAATAATTGGCATTAAACATCACAATTAAAAATAATACAATGTTTAAAATGTTTCTTTATATCTTACATTTTTGATTCTTACCCATGTTATTCTGTCATCTCAGCCTCTAGTGTGTTTCTCATCCATCTTCTGGTTGCATCTCTCAGAGATTTGGTTTTTGCGTACTCTTAAACCTTTCTATAAAATAGGAAACATTACTTAATATTACTTAACATGTCATTAACATTGCTATCAGTTAATTTACACAAAATACATATTTCTTACTAAATAATGAGCAAAACTCTAAAGTAGTGTATGCCTTTGGCATTTGCTTAAAATAATATAAACCAGTAAAGTTAACTTTATGGTAATGTTACCCACTTTTTCTGAAAGTATGTTCGCTTATGTAAGCTAATTAGCGATTATTAGTTTACTGATAAACGGTAATTTAGTTGTTCAAACTGTGCGATTTGACATGTGACAATGATATTATTTAGACAGCATTTAGAAGAAATACATAGTTAAAATGTTTTAGGTTCATATTAACGCAGTGATAAGATAACGAACATCTTAACTTTTAGCAACTGCTAGCATGTAGCTACTGGAATGCCATTAAACCTATGGGTAAATGCTGCTAACATGTCCTCACTCGACATCAGTGAAACTATAAAGAGCTACTTAGTTTAAAAATACCTTTTAAACAATGTTACCAGTATGGGAATGTTAACTTCACTTACCTGACTGTGGCAGCTCTTCGGAGAAAATTCCCTGCGCATTAGAGCTCTGAGGCCACACACGCCTGCGGACTGGTAATAATCAACACTGTGTGGAGTGAAGTCTTCACTGCGTGACTAACAAACTTTACAATGACTTTTAACTCTGATGTTAGAGCTGGTTTACTCCTCATAGAGTTGTAAATACTCTATCTAGGTTAAAATAGGTTTACTCTGAAATATTGACACTCCATTTTTTACTGTGTAGAGTTAGGTAGAGCTGTGAGTGACGAGGCAGCAGGGGCCCAAATCAGTATAAATATCAGCACTTCTGCACACATTAACCATCAGACAGAAGGACTCAGCTCACAACAATCATCCGGACCAGGAGAAAGAGTCCAAGTTGAGCCTCTCAAAGCCTCCTAAGATGAAGACGTTCAGTGTTGCAGTTGCAGTGGCCGTCGTGCTCACATTCATTTGTGTCCAGCAGAGCTCTGCTGTCCCAGTCACTGAAGTAAGAACTTGACTTTAACCAAGTGTATTAGCTTACAAGCTGCAAATGTTTGTTTCAGTGCTACAATGTGGTTTCTACTGCACTCAATTCATTAACAGGAGCAGGAGCTGGAGGAGCCAATGAGCATGGACTATCCAGCAGCAGCACATGAGGAAGCATCAGTGGACTCATGGAAGGTAAGTAACACTAACTGAGTGAATGTGGCCAAATTACTTCAGCTAAATGAAAGTGTTTGTTAGAGCAGGTGAAAATAAAGAGCAGTGATGCTGCTGCAGATGAACTCTGTGCTCATGTCTCTTGTGTTTCCCACAGACGCTGTATAACAGCAGACACAAGCGTGGCATCAAGTGTCGCTTTTGCTGTGGCTGCTGCACCCCCGGTATCTGTGGAGTTTGCTGCAGGTTCTGAGGATTCCTGCTCCAACAACCACTCAGTATTAACAAACTGTATGTCACAGACAATGTGTGAGATTTTACTGTTTTAGTCACATTGTGTCCTCAGTTACTGCAATCAACTACATGCTTGTATTACACAGTTTATCACAATAAACTTTATGGTCATTTAGATATAATGTGGATTTTTGTTGTCATTTTAAATGTCGTATTTTCCTTTGTTACATTTGTAAAACTGACTGCTATGCACCGTCCATCCATCAATTCATCCATCAAAGCTGCCATAGGGCTACAGGCAGGGTATATCCCGGACAGTGTTAACCAGTGTTGGGACTAATGCGTTATTAAGTAACGCGTTACAGTAACTACGTTATTATTGTGGTAACGAGCATGGTAACTAGTTATTATGCCAAAATCAGGAACGCGTTACTCGTTACTGGGATTTAGATAGGGTCGTTACTCGTTACTTCGTGTGGTGGCTATCGCGGAGCTTCCACAGATTCAGTAACATTAGCAAGTGGTGGAGGCCAGCAGGTGGAGGAGGGAAAGGGGAGGCAGGAGGAGGAGAGACCCGAAGCGGCCGCTAGTCCGAGTGTCAGGTGAACTGAACTTCAGGTAAGACGTTATGACCTGCAGTCTATCTGGGTCAGATATAAACCAAGTTTAGGTGGAGTTTATTTTCGTTATGCTGACTTTTTCGTACTGCGTGCTAGCTAGCATGACGGGGTTTCTATACAGCTGGGTGGGTGCTATGATGTTAATGATGTTGAACTTTACTTTGTTCATAGGTTAATTATTAGAGTTGCCAACCGTTCTCTAAAAAACGGAATCGTCTCGTATTCAGAGGAAATTATTACGCAATTCGTATTGAGGTGAAAAGGAACAGTTTGTCCCGGACTTCAGCTACAATGAAAAAGACACAAAGCTGGAGTTATTCTTTGCTGCACAGCTGCCTCTCATTCTCTCCCCTCCCCCTCTCCTGCTGCTACTTCAATCATGAAACTGATCAATGATCAGCTGATCGGCTTTTCCCTCTTGTTTATTTATCGCCCACTTTGCGCCAGAAAGAGGAAACCAGCGGATGTCGCGTTAACAACAGCAGCACGTTTGGTCAGCTGTTGTTAGAATTTATTTAATATTAATTTCTAGTATCAGCTGATGTTTGCTGGAGCCACATCTGTAAGCTGCTGGTCATGATATCGTTTGGTTATCTGGTGAGAGGGAAACATGAAGATGAAACCAGGAGATGTCCTTACTGGATCATCAGAGCTGAACAGGTGATGGAGAAACAGGTTTTCCCTTTAGATGACATGAATGAGTTGAAGTTATGAACTGTTTCTGAGAGACAAATAACACCAGGATCCTTTTCTAAGTAGCTGACAGCTGGTAACTGTGCAGGGGCGGATCTAGCAAAGTGTTGCCAGGGGGCCAGGTAGGGCATTAAAAGGGAAAGGGGGGCACAAGGAAATACTTTCTTATTCTCATTTCAAATGTCTAGCTTTTAATAAATAATTATCTGAGTCTTACAACAAACGATTGATTGATTGATACATATACCATCAAGACAGTATACATCACTGTCACAACAGTGTTGTTTTCATTCAAAGGCTTTATGATTTTTGCTATAATGGTGGGCCGGTCTCAAGTCAAAATGCCCGGGCTGATTTTTTTGTCCCAGTCCAGCCCTGTATGCAGCTCATCTGCAGTCTGGTGTTACCTACATCTTTCCTATTCAGAAGGCAGAATTTCTGAGTTCTGAGTACAATCAAAGCACCACGACTGCAGTTTTTGTGTTGGATGTAAAAAGCGCACGTGACGCTGTGACGTAGGCTAGAATCATGGCGGCGGTCAACAAACGGTCCAGGCGTGGGATTTCTATCGTGGAATATGCACATTATTTTTCCTTTGGTAGGTGGCACAGTGCACTTGTGGCAAGTAAGCAAGCTAGAAGACTGGCAGTCTTGCTGGGTATCCAGTTAGCAACACATTAACAAGAGAAGTCTGAGTAAAACCAAAGTTACTTTCCCTAGTAACTAGTTACTTTGAAAGTAACGAGTAACTTGAAGTAACTGAGTTACTTTTGATGGAAGTAACTAGTAATGTAACTAAGTTACTAATTTAAAGTAACTTACCCAACACTGGTGTTAACACATAGAGAGAAAAGCATTCATGATCACAGTAACCCTGTAACTGATTCAAATCACAATTTAAACCAAACACCAAAGTGTTCTGACTTGAGGGGAGACTCTCTAAAATATTCTAGTTTTATTTCAAACACATACGCAGTTGGTTACATATGGTTAAAAATGATTCAAATGCAGTAATATATACATTTTTCATATAAATAGAGTCATAACTTGATATTGTCCTGTAAGCCCCACATAATTAAACACTTAGTTAGATAAAACATGTGAGTTTTGATGTTATGTACTGTATAGCTTGTGTAATAAATAAACATGTAGCCCAATAAGTATAAAATCCAGAAAGCTACACGACATGGGGCAGTTCATTTACAAAGACAAGTGTAGCTTGAGTTTCACACTGTTTTTTGTTAGAAAATAATCAAATTGTTAAATGCTTAAAGTACACAAAACGTCAGAAATCTACACTGTCATGAACAACAATGTAAACCAAATTTTTGGATTAACCCTCCGAAGTCTGAATCCCAGCTTGTGCACATCAACATCACTGATTTGCACAAATACAGTTTATAATGAAGACATGTTAAATATTAAGCACTGAAAACAGTTTGGTTGTTGTTGTTTGGAACGTCATTTAATGCATGTTGTTTTGTTGCCATAGTGATGCCTCCAGGGGAAAATTAGGGAGCAGAGCAAGAATAAGACTGTGGATATATGTTCTGATAGCTTTGGGTTCTCTTTGTTTTTGCCTAACAATCATAAAGAAATGTATTATATTTTGTGTGTGTCCTCATTATTGAGCTTAATCCTGCATAAAGGCCAAGATGAATCTCTTAGAGTAGAACTTTACAGTAACTATTAGAATAAAAAAAAAAACACACATTGACTGCTTTAGTTTTTAAGATTCACTTCTGTCTTAAGTATTTTTTGTCTCCATATAAAAGATATCAAAATCTGTGCATACAACTTGATGTAAAAAGAATCTATGTACATTCTGCAGTCTATGATGCTAGAATGACATCACAGCATTTAAACATGTTTTGAATGAAAACATCAGCATATGAAAACAAAACTGAAGAGACACTGCAACCATATGAAGGAAGACGACTATTTAGTGAAATTTTCTACATTTCCCTGAGGATTAACTGCTCCTTAACTTACCAAGAACTAAAGTAAGCTCAAATTTCATTTTTATAGACTTAAGATCATTTACTTAAATATAAAGCCTGATTTTCCTGCCTGCCAGGACAGTATTTATGTACTTTACATTGTGCAAGTCTAGACTATATTTTACATCATAGAGAGGATGATGTGGATCTATTATTCAGGAAAACAAATGAAGACTTAACTATTTGTCAGCTGTTGTAATATTTGACAAATTATACATAAATTAGAAAATGTTCTTAATCATATCTTAGAGTGACAGAAGCTCTGCTGTTAATCTTAGTATCTGCAGTTTTTACATGCTTACATAAACACACGCAGTTACTGTCCCTCCATTTAGAAAGACAGAGGCATCAGAGTGAGCATCATTCAACACAGACGCTCTCACAACACAAATCCTGACGTCGGTTTGCAATAAATGTAATTTAAAAAATTTACATTCATGCATGTTATATGCATTTTGTCCATTCCAAAGTTGTGAGTCTATACCAGCCAAAATGCTGTCTTTAGTTATTAACATTTGAAATGATGAAGGCACTTGAAAGTAACACAACATTAGCTGCCTTTCCAGAAAAAGACAAAAACCTTTCAGAAGTATGTAAGGTTTTGTGAGGTTTTCCTCCCAGGCTTCTAGACTTCTGATTGGCCAACATTTCTACACTGTTAGGATTTGGCATGTTCCTGACTTTGTTTTTAGGGTTTACATGTGGAAGGAGATATTTTTTCAAAACTGCACATGTGGACGGGATTTTTTCTAAACGAAAAAGGAAAATTTCCGTTTACAAAAATGCCCGTGTACGTGTGGACGTAGCCTAAAGTTATCACAAAAAAGCAAATTCGCTGAACATTCTGAGTTGTTTAGTGATCATTGTTGTTTTCTGTTCCTTGTAGTCAAAATGGATGGAAGCGGAGATGGATCACAAAATAACCGTAATGGTAAGCACATGTACTCAGTCGTAAAATTGATGAAAAACTGATTTTCAGCAGATATTTATGAATGCTAATTAAAAGATAAAATGATCTTGCAGGCCGACAGGTTAACCCAGAAATGTTTCCAAGAGGAGATCAGGAGCCAGCTTACGAACCTGTTGGTGGATTCTGGGGTTTACTGGAAAGACTTTATGTTAGTCTCTATGATATCCTTTTTTGGAGGCTGACTGAGCTACTAGATGAATTAGAGGATCGATATGATGTCTTATATATTGACTTTCACAATGTCAATGACGGCAATGTCAACAATGTCAACAATCACAATATTAATGTGAGAGACAATAATGCCAATGTTGACAACAATGAACTGCATGATGATCATAATGCTGTTGTTGTTGTCGGCATTGAAAATGACGATTCTGATGAGGCATTTGAAGACTGTGAGGATGTTCACCCGTACGTCCCAGAAGAGGATCCTCAGCCAGGTGTATCCAGGAAGAGGTCTAGAGAGATGGATGTGGAAGATGTGGAGGCAAACAAAAGAATCAGATGGAGCGAGGAGTTTTCTGATGATGACTCTGACTTCATCTCTGCCTGTGACACTGATAGCGAGGGCTGTCCTCATCTTGGTAATATTGCTGATGAGGTACCGCTGTCTGTTGGATCCACGAAAAGGTCCAGAAAGGAAGATGGAGATGAAGAAGAGCCTAATAGCAAAAAATCCAGGCTCGCAAACTCTGATTCGGGGACCAGCTCAACTGTGTATGATCACTCTGAGAGCAGTAGTGATGAAGTCTTTGAAGATGCCCATGAAGAGCCTGACAACCATGAAACCGGAGGCTCGAGGAAAAGGTCCCGAGATGATTTGGAGGAAGAAGAGGAATACTTGCACGTTTGCAAATTTCGGAGGTGTTCAAATGAGTCCACCAGCACCCGTGATGACAACTAACACTATTTCAACGGGATTTTTCTGTATCCTTTAGTAGGCTGATGGCCTACTCAGGTGACCCTGAATCCTCCCTTGGTTTTGCTGCCATAAGTTGGGCATACACTGTGCAATTTTTTCAGTCGTGTTATTCAGCTCCTGTTCAAACTGTCCGATTGACTCGTAGGGGTTAGAAGTTCGTAGGTCACGATGCAGGGTCTCATACTATATGGCCCGATGCTCTGTGCATCGGGCCGTGCTAATCTGTGCATCACATGTGCCTGCACATGTGATGTGACAATAAAAGTGATTTGATTTGATTTGATTTTGATTTGCACCTGAGTGCTCACACTGTGTGTCCATAGCATGAAGGTTATGGTAAAATGGTAAATGGCCTGTATTTATATAGCGCGTTAATAGTCCCTAAGGACCCCAAAGCGCTTACATATCCAGTCATCCACCCATTCACACACACATTCACACACTGGTGATGGCAAGCTACATTGTAGCCACAGCCACCCTGGGGCGCACTGACAGAGGCTGAGGCTGCCGGACACTGGCGCCACCGGGCCCTCAGGTTATAACACAAAATTTTACAACTATTTCACGGTTGTTGTGGTCGCGATAATTTGTGAGGCCACATTGAAAAGGCTCGGATGAGCTTGGCAGTTCTACAAGTTGTGCCTCCATCGCTTGTGTCCGGATCACACGCTGCACTGCCGTGCTGTTCTGTCTTTTCGCTTTCATCTCTGTGTTTGCGCGTGCGCAGTGAGAGACGCTGCGTTGACAACCCTCACAACGGCCGACAGGATTTCAAACAGGTTTGATTTTCTTACGACCAAACGACTGATGATCGGGAGCTGGTCGTGAGGTGTTAATCACTTCTCGTTACCCCCATGTATACGATGCACGACACACGATTAAGGCCAAACTCGGGTCGATCCCCAAAACGGTCGCACGACTGAAAAATCGGCTCAAAATGGGCCAAAAATCGCACAGTGTATGTCCAGCATTAGGCGTAGGCTGCTGGGGGATTCCCATGATGCACTGGGTGTTTCTTCTTCACCCACTATGTGTTAATAGACCTCTCTGCACTGAATTGTACTTGTTGTTAACCTCTGGCTCTCTTCCACAGAATGTCTTTATCCTGTTTTCCTTCCCCCTCCCCAACCGGTCGCAGCAGATGGCCGCCCCTCCCTGAGCCTGGTTCTGCTGGAGGTTTCTTCCTGTTAAAAGGGAGTTTTTCCTTCCCACTGTCGCCAAAGTGCTTGCTCATAGGGGGTCATTTGATTGTTGGGTTTTTCTTTGTAAGTATACCTTACAATATAAAGCACCTTGAGGTGACTGTTACTGTGATTTGGCACTCTATAAAAAAATTGAATTGAATTTAAAATTGAATGGATGTGACTGTGTAGATTCCAAATCCAGCATGTCCAAATTAACACTGTCGGATTTGATTTCAACACTATTAAAGTGTCTGTATGGGTCCACACCAGAGAGTGTTAATTTAACTCTTTTTGGAGAGTTGGTACGTTAACTCTGATTTAGTGTTAAACACCAAATCTGTCTGGAGTTGATAATTTAACACTTGGTGTTAAGAGTTTATATATTAACTCTCAAAAGAGTATTTTAGTTTAACTACGTAAGAGTTTTCTTCTAATTAATTCTAAAAAGCGGGAATTTTACTGTTCTGAACTTCTAGAAATTTCTTTTGGAAATAAACATTTACTAAAAAGATGCAATGGTTTTTGAAAAACATTTATTCTGAACTGTGCACCACAATTTCAAAACATTTTCTGAAAGATGTAACAGTGTACATGTTCTCACTTTCATTAGAATTTTGTTTATCAAAAGGTCTGACATAGGTGAGCTGGTAAATGCAAATAACAGCATTCTCATCACTTATTTCTTCAATACAATATGCATGTCCTTCATTCATCCCTTTGTGGAACTTCAACGCACTTCTGCTCTCCCACATATTCCAGTAATCAATTGCAGCACAGTAAAAAAAAAAGAATCCTTTTTGAGCCATTACTTGTGTAAAGTATTTTCCCAAAAGACAAGGACACAGGCAACAGGTAATACTGAACTAAATGCACATGGTTAAACTATTTATAAGAATTTGTTTAAAGAGATGGAATGGAGAACGTGGCTAGAGCTAGGAGTGTCAGCAGAGAGCAGGAACCAGAGGAAAAGCTATCGAGAGACTGATCACCTGGGTCGTGATGGGAACAGTCCAACGGGAATTCTGCATCAATCAGTCAGCGCGATGCCTAAAAGTTTATTCAGATGTAAATATATTAAATTTTTTAAATGAAGAATATGAAAAAAAATCATTAGTGTTTTTAATGACACTGCATTTCATTCATGTGTCTCTATTAGACAGTGTTGTAGAAGTTACAGAAGATAGGAATCAGTTCCACCTTGGCCTGACGTTTGATCACGTTTGGTTGTTCTGGCTTTGAGCCCGTTTGTGATACGCTACATCCACATGATACAGCTACTCTAGCTTTTTTTGAAGTGTCGTGAAATATTTTTGCTTAAATGTTCTGCAGCACGGAGGCAGCGCACATACAGTACAGATACTATCTGAAACAGCATTACACAGTGTTACACCTACTTTACAGTTTCACCACAGTGCAACGTCTCTCAGTATTGTTGAGATGTTTGCTATTATTATGTCCAGTATCAAATTTCTGCTGTACGCAAATCTTTCTATTCTGTCTTTTTCTTCTGTGTGAGGGATTCCTGCATTAATCATGCAGCTTAGAAACTTCATATGCACACCGTGAAAACACCTCCAAATAAATTCAGTGAAAGGTTGTCAAGATAAGGTTGTCTAAAACATTTATGAATGAACTTGTATAGAAAGTGTTTCTAGGAAACATTATCTAACACTTCTACATTCTTTAAAAAAAGTATGCTTGGTTTAACTTTCAAATAACCAATGAACCAGTCCATCAGCTCAAAGCTATTGTACATTACTGCATTTTTGTCATAATTAGTGGTAAAATTGAATGATGATGAGATGCTCCCTACTTATAATTACAAATATGGGAAAATATGCTCACTTTACTTTTGCTATCAATGGCTTGGCTCTATTAACAGGTTGTACCACATACTATATGGGCAAGAGTATGAGGCAACAACTCTTAACTGACATCAGCACAAAACCTGTACATCAGGAGCTTCATGTCACTGGTTTCCATTAATGTTTAATTCTTGTCAGACAGAAACAGAAACAGACAGCACATGTTGTAGTATAGTGACTCTGAACTTTTTAATATAATAACATACTGTAGTTCCAAATGCTTGGTACACTGTTCACTGTTACAGCAGGATGACCAGATGAAGAAACACTGTCAGACTTTAACAAATGCTAAGCAGTCAAATCATTTCATGTATAACAGTCTATAGTTAGTGGTTGATGTGAGAATCGCAGGTAGATATTCTCAGAATCTGCAGCACAATCCACAGACACCAGCATTGCAGCAGCCGCAGCAAAAGCGACACTTAATGCCACGCTTCTGTCTGTGGTATGGCATCTGTGTGAATAAGTTGAAGAGCAGAGAGTTTATCTTCAGCTGCAAGTCACTTCATTGTTTCTAATTTTATGTAAAGCTGTGAGTGCACAGTTTATTTTAAACATCTTCCTGCATTTGAGAGATCTCACAATTACTGTCTTCATTCATTTATTGAATTAAACTCACCACCCATGAGTCAGCTGATACCTCCTGATGTTCAGCAGCTGGACTGTCATTGCTCACAGCCTCTTGTAGCTCTTGCAGTTCTCGTACCTGTAGAGAAAGAAAACAGATCTTAGCATCTTCACAACAAATTCATGTAGAAGAAGCACATTACATGAATTTAACACAGTCTGTAACCTCAGCAAATGTGGCAGAGCTCTGCTGAATGCAAATACACATGAGTGCAACGGCCACTGCAACTGCAACACTGAACGTCTTCATCTTCAGGAGGTTTGAGTGGTTTAAGGTGGTCAGATCCTTTGACTCTCTTGTTGACTCTTGTCAGCTCCTTTGTGATGGTTGACTGAGGGAAAAGGTGCTGGTATTTATACTCATTTGCTCCACTGCTGCCTCGTCACTTAGAGTACAGCAGCTACTGTCGGGAACAGGCTTGCATCAATAGGACAGGGAAAACCCATATAGTTAAACATCCAAAGGTCAAAGTTCATGCCGACTGAGAAAAGTACAGATTTTCTCGTTCCTCAGGAATTTCCCATTCCCAGAATTTCATAGCACAGGAAAATATGGAGTTTTGCAATGTTCCTGAAATCAGGTAGAGTAAGAGCTGTGAGTGACGAGGCAGCAGGGGCCCAAATCAGTATAAATATCAGCACTTCTGCACACATTAACCATCAGACAGAAGGACTCAGCTCACAACAATCATCCGGACCAGGAGAAAGAGTCCAAGTTGAGCCTCTCAAAGCCTCCTAAGATGAAGACGTTCAGTGTTGCAGTTGCAGTGGCCGTCGTGCTCACATTCATTTGTGTCCAGCAGAGCTCTGCTGTCCCAGTCACTGAAGTAAGAACTTGACTTTAACCAAGTGTATTATCTTACAAGCTGCAAATGTTTGTTTCAGTGCTACAATGTGGTTTCTACTGCACTCAATTCATTAACAGGAGCAGGAGCTGGAGGAGCCAATGAGCATGGACTATCCAGCAGCAGCACATGAGGAAGCATCAGTGGACTCATGGAAGGTAAGTAACACTAACTGAGTGAAGGTGGCCAAATTACTTCAGCTAAATGAAAGTGTTTGTTAGAGCAGGTGAAAATAAAGAGCAGTGATGCTGCTGCAGATGAACTCTGTGCTCATGTCTCTTGTGTTTCCCACAGACGCTGTATAACAGCAGACACAAGCGTGGCATCAAGTGTCGCTTTTGCTGTGGCTGCTGCACCCTCGGTATCTGTGGAGTTTGCTGCAGGTTCTGAGGATTCCTGCTCCAACAACCACTCAGTATTAACAAACTGTATGTCACAGACAATGTGTGAGATTATACTGTTTTAGTAACATTGTGTCCTCAGTTACTGCATCAACTACATGCTTGTATTACACAGTTTATCACAATAAACTTTATGGTCATTTAGATATAATGTGGATTTTTGTTGTCATTTTAAATGTTGTATTTTCCTTTGTTACATTTGTAAAACTGACTGCTATGCACCGTCCATCCATCAATTCATCCATCAAAGCTGCCATAGGGCTACAGGCAGGGTATATCCTGGACAGTGTTAACCAGTGTTGGGACTAATGCGTTATTAAGTAACGCGTTACAGTAACTACGTTATTATTGTGGTAACGAGCACGGTAACTAGTTATTATGCCAAAATCAGGAACGCGTTACTCGTTACTGGGATTTAGATAGGGTCGTTACTCGTTACTTCGTGTGGTGGCTATCGCGGAGCTTCCACAGATTCAGTAACATTAGCAAGTGGTGGAGGCCAGCAGGTGGAGGAGGGAAAGGGGAGGCAGGAGGAGGAGAGACCCGAAGCGGCCGCTAGTCCGAGTGTCAGGTGAACTGAACTTCAGGTAAGAAGTTATGACCTGCAGTCTATCTGGGTCAGATATAAACCAAGTTTAGGTGGAGTTTATTTTCGTTATGCTGACTTTTTCGTACTGCGTGCTAGCTAGCATGACCGGGTTTCTATACAGCTGGGTGGGTGCTATGATGTTAATGATGTTGAACTTTATTTTGTTCATACGGTTAATTATTAGAGTTGCCAACCGTTCCCTAAAAAACGGAATCGTCTCGTATTCAGAGGAAATTATTACGGAATTCGTATTGAGGTGAAAAGGAACAGTTTGTCCCGGACTTCAGCTACAATGAAAAAGACACAAAGCTGGAGTTATTCTGTGTCTTTGCTGCACAGCTGCCTCTCCTTCTCTCATCCTCTCACCCTCCCTCTCCTGCTGCTACTTCAATCATGAAACTGATCAACGATCAGCTTATCGGCTTTTCCCTCTTGTTTATTTATCGCCCACTTTGCGCCAGAAAGAGGAAACCAGCGGATGTCGCGTTAAACAACAGCAGCACGTTTGGTCAGCTGTTGTTAGAATTTATTTAATATTAATTTCTAGTATCAGCTGATGTTTGCTGGAGCCACATCTGTAAGCTGCTGGTCATGATATCGTTTGGTTATCTGGTGAGAGGGAAACATGAAGATGAAACCAGGAGATGTCCTTACTGGATCATCAGAGCTGAACAGGTGATGGAGAAACAGGTTTACCTTTTAGGTGACATGAATGAGTTGAAGTTATGAACTGTTTCTGAGAGACAAATAACACCAGGATCCTTTTCTAAGTAGCTGACAGCTGGTAACTGTGCAGGGGCGGATCTAGCAAAGTGTTGCCAGGGGGCCAGGTAGGGCATTAAAAGGGAAAGGGGGGCACAAGGAAATACTTTCTTATTCTCATTTCAAATGTCTAGCTTTTAATAAATAATTATCTGAGTCTTACAACAAACGATTGATTGATTGATACATATATACCATCAAGACAGTATACATCACTGTCACAACAGTGTTTGTTTTCATTCAAAGGCTTTATGATTTTTGCTATAATGGTGGGCCGGTCTCAAGTCAAAATGCCCGGGCTGATTTTTTTGTCCCAGTCCAGCCCTGTATGCAGCTCATCTGCAGTCTGGTGTTACCTACATCTTCCTATTCAGAAGGCAGAGTTTCTGAGTTCTGAGTACAATCAAAGCACCACGACTGCAGTTTTTGTGTTGGATGTAAAAAGCGCACATGACGCTGTGTCGTAAGGCTAGAATCATGGCGGCGGTCAACAACGGTCCAGGCGTGGGATTTCTATCGTGGAAATATGCACATTATTTTTTCCTTTGGTAGGTGGCACAGTGCACTTGTGGCAAGTAAGCAAGCTAGAAGACTGGCAGTCTTGCTGGGTATCCAGTTAGCAACACATTAACAAGAGAAGTCTGAGTAAAACCAAAGTTACTTTCCCTAGTAACTAGTTACTTTGAAAGTAACGAGTAACTTGAAGTAACTGAGTTACTTTTGATGGAAGTAACTAGTAATGTAACTAAGTTACTAATTTAAAGTAACTTACCCAACACTGGTGTTAACACATAGAGAGAAAAGCATTCATGATCACAGTAACCCCTGTAACTGATTCAAAATCACAATTTAACCAAACACCAAAGTGTTCTGACTTTGAGGGGAGACTCTCCAAAATATTCTATTTTTATTTCAAACACATACGCAGTTGGTTACATATGGTTAAAATGATTCAAATGCAGTAAATATATACATTTTTCATATAAATAGAGTCCATAACTTGATTATTGTCTGTAGCCCACATAATTAAACACTTTAGTTAGATAAAACATGTGAGTTTTGATGTTATGTACTGTATAGCCTGTGTAATAAATAAACATGTAGCCCAATAAGTATAAAATCCAGAAAGCTACACGACATGGGGCAGTTCATTTACAAACACAAGTGTAGCTTGAGTTTCACACTGTTTTTTGTTAGAAAATAATCAAATTGTTAAATGCTTAAAGTACACAAAACGTCAGAAATCTACACTGTCATGAACAACAATGTAAACCAAATTTTTGGATTAACCCTCCAAAGTCTGAATCCCAGCTTGTGCACATCAACATCACTGATTTGCACAAATACAGTTTATAATGAAGACATGTTAAATATTAAGCACTGAAAGCAGTTTGGTTGTTGTTGTTTGGAACGTCATTTAATGCATGTTGTTTTGTTGCCATAGTGATGCCTCCAGGGGAAAATTAGGGAGCAGAGCAAGAATAAGACTGTGGATATATGTTCTGATAGCTTTGGGTTCTCTTTGTTTTTGCCTAACAATCATAAAGAAATGTATTATATTTTGTGTGTGTCCTCATTATTGAGCTTTAATCCTGCATAAAGGCCAAGATGAATCTCTTAGAGTAGAACTTTACAGTAACTATTAGAATAAAAAAAAAACACACATTGACTGCTTTAGTTTTTAAGATTCACTTCTGTCTTAAGTATTTTTTGTCTCCATATAAAAGATATCAAAATCTGTGCATACAACTTGATGTAAAAAGAATCTATGTACATTCTGCAGTCTATGATGCTAGAATGGCATCACAGCATTTAAACATGTTTTGAATGAAAACATCAGCATATGAAAACAAAACTGAAGAGACACTGCAACCGTATGAAGGAAGACGACTATTTAGTGAAATTTCTACATTTCCCTGAGGATTAACTGCTCTGTAACTTACCAAGAACTAAAGTAAGCTCAAATTTCATTTGGTTATAGACTTAAGATCATTTACTTAAATATAAAGCCTGATTTTCCTGCCTGCCAGGACAGTATTTATGTACTTTACATTGTGCAAGTCTAGACTATATTTTACATCATAGAGAGGATGATGTGGATCTATTATTCAGGAAAACAAATGAAGACTTAACTATTTGTCAGCTGTTGTAATATTTGACAAATTATACATAAATTAGAAAATGTTCTTAATCATATCTTAGAGTGACAGAAGCTCTGCTGTTAATCTTAGTATCTGCAGTTTTTACATGCTTACATAAACACACGCAGTTACTGTCCCTCCATTTAGAAAGACAGAGGCATCAGAGTGAGCATCATTCAACACAGACGCTCTCACAACACAAATCCTGACGTCGGTTTGCAATAAATGTAATTTAAAAAATTTACATTCATGCATGTTATATGCATTTTGTCCATTCCAAAGTTGTGAGTCTATACCAGCCAAAATGCTGTCTTTAGTTATTAACATTTGAAATGATGAAGGCACTTGAAAGTAACACAACATTAGCTGCCTTTCCAGAAAAAGACAAAAACCTTTCAGAAGTATGTAAGGTTTTGTGAGGTTTTCCTCCCAGGCTTCTAGACTTCTGATTGGCCAACATTTCTACACTGTTAGGATTTGGCATGTTCCTGACTTTGTTTTTAGGGTTTACACGTGGACGGAGATATTTTTTCAAAACTGCACATGTGGACGGGATTTTTTCTAAACGAAAAAGGAAAATTTCCGTTTACAAAAATGCCCGTGTACGTGTGGACGTAGCCTAAAGTTATCACAAAAAAGCAAATTCGCTGAACATTCTGAGTTGTTTAGTGATCATTGTTGTTTTCTGTTCCTTGTAGTCAAAATGGATGGAAGCGGAGATGGATCACAAAATAACCGTAATGGTAAGCACATGTACTCAGTCGTAAAATTGATGAAAAACTGATTTTCAGCAGATATTTATGAATGCTAATTAAAAGATAAAATGATCTTGCAGGCCGACAGGTTAACCCAGAAATGTTTCCAAGAGGAGATCAGGAGCCAGCTTATGAACCTGTTGGTGGATTCTGGGGTTTACTGGAAAGACTTTATGTTAGTCTCTATGATATCCTTTTTTGGAGGCTGACTGAGCTACTAGATGAATTAGAGGATCGATATGATGTCTTCTATATTGACTTTCACAATGTCAATGACGGCAATGTCAACAATGTCAACAATCACAATATTAATGTGAGAGACAATAATGCCAATGTTGACAACAATGAACTGCATGATGATCATAATGCTGTTGTTGTTGTCGGCATTGAAAATGACGATTCTGATGAGGCATTTGAAGACTGTGAGGATGTTCACCCGTACGTCCCAGAAGAGGATCCTCAGCCAGGTGTATCCAGGAAGAGGTCTAGAGAGATGGATGTGGAAGATGTGGAGGCAAACAAAAGAATCAGATGGAGCGAGGAGTTTTCTGATGATGACTCTGACTTCATCTCTGCCTGTGACACTGATAGCGAGGGCTGTCCTCATCTTGGTAATATTGCTGATGAGGTACCGCTGTCTGTTGGATCCACGAAAAGGTCCAGAAAGGAAGATGGAGATGAAGAAGAGCCTAATAGCAAAAAATCCAGGTTCGCAAACTCTAATTCAGGGACCAGCTCAACTGTGTATGATCACTCTGAGAGCAGTAGTGATGAACTCTTTGAAGATGCCCATGAAGAGCCTGACAACCATGAAACCGGAGGCTCGAGTAAAAGGTCCCGAGAGGATTTGGAGGAAGAAGAGGAATACTTGCGCGTTTGCAAATTTCGAAGGTGTTCAAATGAGTCCACCAGCACCAGTGATGACAACTAACACTATTTCAACGGGATTTTTCTGTATCCTTTTAGTAGGCTGATGGCCTACTCAGGTGACCCTGAATCCTCCCTTGGTTTTGCTGCCATAAGTTGGGCATACACTGTGCAATTTTTTCAGTCGTGTTATTCAGCTCCTGTTCAAACTGTCCGATTGACTCGTAGGGGTTAGAAGTTCGTAGGTCACGATGCAGGGTCTCATACTATACGGCCCGGTGCTCTGTGCAACCTGAGTGCTCACACTGTGTGTCCATAGCATGAAGGTTATGGTAAAATGGTAAATGGCCTGTATTTATATAGCGCTTTACTAGTCCCTAAGGACCCCAAAGCGCTTTACATATCCAGTCATCCACCCATTCACACACACATTCACACACTGGTGATGGCAAGCTACATTGTAGCCACAGCCACCCTGGGGCGCACTGACAGAGGCGAGGCTGCCGGACACTGGCGCCACCGGGCCCTCAGGTTATAACACAAAATTTTACACTATTTTCACGGTTGTTGTGGTCGCGATAATTTTGTGAGGCCACATTGAAAAGGCTCGGATGAGCTTGGCAGTTCTACAAGTTGTGCCTCCATCGCTTGTGTCCGGATCACACGCTGCACTGCCGTGCTGTTCTGTCTTTTTCGCTTTCATCTCTGTGTTTGCGCGTGCGCAGTGAGAGACGCTGCGTTGACACCCTCACAACGGCCGACAGGATTTCAAACAGGTTTGATTTTCTTACGACCAAACGACTGATGATCGGGAGCTGGTCGTGAGGTGTTAATCACTTCTCGTTACCCCATGTATACGATGCACGACACACGATTAAGGCCAAACTCGGGTCGATCCCCAAAACGGTCGCACGACTGAAAAATCGGCTCAAAATGGGCCAAAAATCGCACAGTGTATGTCCAGCATTAGGCGTAGGCTGCTGGGGGATTCCCATGATGCACTGGGTGTTTCTTCTTCACCCACTATGTGTTAATAGACCTCTCTGCACTGAATTGTACTTGTTGTTAACCTCTGGCTCTCTTCCACAGAATGTCTTTATCCTGTTTTCCTTCCCCCTCCCCAACCGGTCGCAGCAGATGGCCGCCCCTCCCTGAGCCTGGTTCTGCTGGAGGTTTCTTCCTGTTAAAAGGGAGTTTTTCCTTCCCACTGTCGCCAAAGTGCTTGCTCATAGGGGGTCATTTGATTGTTGGGTTTTTCTTTGTAAGTATACCTTACAATATAAAGCACCTTGAGGTGACTGTTACTGTGATTTGGCACTCTATAAAAAAATTGAATTGAATTTAAAATTGAATGGATGTGACTGTGTAGATTCCAAATCCAGCATGTCCAAATTAACACTGTCGGATTTGATTTCAACACTATTAAAGTGTCTGTATGGGTCCACACCAGAGAGTGTTAATTTAACTCTTTTTGGAGAGTTGGTACGTTAACTCTGATTTAGTGTTAAACACCAAATCTGTCTGGAGTTGATAATTTAACACTTGGTGTTAAGAGTTTATATATTAACTCTCAAAAGAGTATTTTAGTTTAACTATGTAAGAGTTTTCTTCTAATTAATTCTAAAAAGCGGGAATTTTACTGTTCTGAACTTCTAGAAATTTCTTTTGGAAATAAACATTTACTAAAAGATGCAATGGTTTTTGAAAAACATTTATTCTGAACTGTGCACCACAATTTCAAAACATTTTCTGAAAGATGTAACAGTGTACATGTTCTCACTTTCATTAGAATTTTGTTTATCAAAAGGTCTGACATAGGTGAGCTGGTAAATGCAAATAACAGCATTCTCATCACTTATTTCTTCAATACAATATGCATGCATCAGGCAGCCTTCACACCTCCAACGGCCCCAACAATAGAGACACTTTGGACACTCATTCCCCCACCTCTCCCCCCTCCATAGAGCCATCACCACCTTCAAACACTTCACCTACAACACCCCCCTCCTCACCCCACACAAAGGATGATTTCACACCACCTCCTCCCACCACAACTCTTCATATTCATGAAGCAGGTGTGAGGAAGCAGTTTAAGAGTCTGAATGCTCGGAAAGCTCCCGGCCCAGACGGTGTGTCTCCTGCCACCCTCAGACACTGTGCAAACGAGCTGGCCCCAGTGTTTTCTGGCATTTTCAACTCCTCACTGCAGGCATGTCATGTGCCTGCCTGCTTCAAGTCCTCTACCATAACCCCTGTCCCCAAGAAACCTAGGATCACTGGACTAAATGACTACAGACCTGTGGCTCTGACATCTGTGGTCATGAAGTCTTTTGAGCGCCTGGTTCTCTCCTACCTCAAGACCCTCACGGCCCCCCTCCTGGACCCCCTGCAGTTTGCATACAGAGCCAACAGGTCTGTAGATGATGCCATCAACATGGCTCTACACTTCATCCTGCAGCATCTGGACTCCCCAGGAACCTACACCAGGATCCTGTTTGTGGACTTCAGCTCTGCCTTCAACACCATCCTTCCAGACCATCTCCGAGGCAAGCTTTCCCAGATGAATGTGCCTGATCCCATCTGCTGGTGGATCACTGACTTCCTGACGGACAGGAAGCAGCACGTGAGGCTGGGAAAGAATGTCTCGGACTCCCGGACCATCAGCACCGGCTCCCCTCAGGGCTGTGTTCTTTCTCCTCTGCTCTTCTCCCTGTATACCAACTGCTGCACCTCCACCCACCAGTCTGTCAAGCTAATCAAGTTTGCAGATGACACCACCGTTATTGGACTCATCTCGGACGGGGATGAGTCTGCCTACAGGAGGGAGGTTGAACGTCTGGTGTCCTGGTGCAGCCACAACAACCTGGTGCTGAATGCCCAGAAGACAGTGGAGATTATTGTGGACTTCAGGAAGCACACAGCCCCACTCCCCCCCATCATCCTGACTGACACCCCCATCACCTCTGTGGACTCATTCCGCTTCCTGGGTACCACCATCACCCAGGACCTGAAGTGGGAGCCCACCATCACCTCCGTCATCAAGAAAGCCCAGCAGAGGATGTACTTCCTGAGGCAGCTGAAGAAATTCAACCTGCCAACACGGACAATGATGCAATTCTACACTGCAATCATCGAGTCCATCCTCACCTCCTCCATCACCGTGTGGTACGCTGGAGCCACTATCAGGGACAAACAGAGACTGCAGCGTGTTGTGCGCTCTGCTGAGAAGGTGATTGGCTGCAGACTCCCATCTCTGCAGGATCTGTACACCTCCAGGACACTGGGGCGTGCAGCTCGGATCACAGCTGACCCTTCTCACCCTGGACACAGTCTGTTTGACCTGCTCCCCTCAGGCTCCGGTCCATTCGCACCAGAACCTCTCGCCATAAGAACAGTTTCTTCCCCTCTGCTGTTGGACTCATGAACAATAACCATATGACTGTTCCCACCACTAACACATGACCCTACGCTGTGTTCACTGCATCATTCCATGTTTGGCACTGATCACCGCCTGCACTCATGTATATACCTATCTACTTAGCACTTTTAATTCTTATTCTTATTTTTATTTATTTATTTATTTATTTATTTATTTATTTTTCATGTCTATTTAAGCGTAATTTATGACAGTATGTTTGCACCGAAGCACCGCAGCAATTTCCTAATGTTGTAAACCTGCTCAACATTTGGCAATAAAACCCTTTCTGATTCTGATTCTGATATCCTTCATTCATCACTTTGTGGAACTTCAACACACTTCTGCTCTCCCCCATATTCCATCTTCACAAGCATATCCTATGTGGAGACTGAATAAAAATTAGTTGACACTAATTAATGGCACAAATAATCCAGTAAACAATTGCAGCACAGTAAAAAAAAAGGAATCCTTTTTGAGCCATTACTTGTGTTAAGTGTTTTCCCAAAAGACAAGGACACAGGCAACGTCTTCATCTTCAGGAGGTTTGAGTGGTTTAAGGTGGTCAGATCCTTTGACTCTCTTGTTGACTCTTGTCAGCTCCTTTGTGATGGTTGACTGAGGGAAAAGGTGCTGGTATTTATACTCATTTGCTCCACTGCTGCCTCGTCACTTAGAGTACAGAAACTACTGTCGGGAACAGGCTTGCATCAATAGGACAGGGAAAACCCATATAGTTAAACATCCGAAGAAAAGGTCAAAGTTCATGCCGACTGAGAAAAGTACAGATTTTCTCGTTCCTCAGGAATTTCCCATTCCCAGAATTTCATAGCACAGGAAAATAAGGAGTTTTGCAAAGTATTGCAACCCCGGTATCTGTGGAGTTTGCGGTTCTGAGGATTCCTGCTCCAACAACCACTTAGTATTAACAAACTGTATGTCACAGACAATGTGTGAGATTATACTGTTTTAGTAACATTGTGTCCTCAGTTACTGCATCAACTACATGCTTGTATTACACAGTTTATCACAATAACTTATGGTCATTTAGATATAATGTGGATTTTTGTTGTCATTTTAAATGTCGTATTTTCCTTTGTTACATTTGTAAAACTGACTGCTATGCACCGTCCATCCATCAATTCATCCATCAAAGCTGCCATAGGGCTACAGGCAGGGTATATCCTGGACAGTGTTAACACATAGAGAGAAAAGCATTCATGATCACAGTAACCCCTGTAACTGATTCAAAATCACAATTTAACCAAACACCAAAGTGTTCTGACTTTGAGGGGAGACTCTCCAAAATATTCTATTTTTATTTCAAACACATACGCAGTTGGTTACATATGGTTAAAATGATTCAAATGCAGTAAATATATACATTTTTCATATAAATAGAGTCCATAACTTGATTATTGTCTGTAGCCCACATAATTAAACACTTAGTTAGATAAACATGTGAGTTTTGATGTTATGTACTGTATAGCCTGTGTAATAAATAAACATGTAGCCCAATAAGTATAAAATCCAGAAAGCTACACGACATGGGGCAGTTCATTTACAAACACAAGTGTAGCTTGAGTTTCACACACTGTTTTTTTAGAAAATAATCAAATTGTTAAATGCTTAAAGTACACAAAACGTCAGAAATCTACACTGTCATGAACAACAATGTAAACCTAATTTTTGGATTAACCCTCCGAAGTCTGAATCCCAGCTTGTGCACATCAACATCACTGATTTGCACAAATACAGTTTATAATGAAGACATGTTAAATATTAAGCACTGAAAACAGTTTGGTTGTTGTTGTTTGGAACGTCATTTAATGCATGTTGTTTTGTTGCCATAGTGATGCCTCCAGGGAAAAATTAGGGAGCAGAGCAAGAATAACTGTGGATATGTTCTGATAGCTTTGGGTTCTCTTTGTTTTTGCCTAACAATCATAAAGAAATGTATTATATTTGTGTGTGTCCTCATTATTGAGCTTTAATCCTGCATAAAGGCCAAGATGAATCTCTTAGAGTAGAACTTTACAGTAACTATTAGAATAAAAAAAAAAAACACACATTGACTGCTTTAGTTTTTAAGATTCACTTCTGTCTTAAGTATTTTTTGTCTCCATATAAAAGATATCAAAATCTGTGCATACAACTTGATGTAAAAAGAATCTATGTACATTCTGCAGTCTATGATGCTAGAATGACATCACAGCATTTAAACATGTTTTGAATGAAAACATCAGCATATGAAAACAAAACTGAAGAGACACTGCAACCGTATGAAGGAAGACGACTATTTAGTGAAATTTCTACATTTCCCTGAGGATTAACTGCTCTGTAACTTACCAAGAACTAAAGTAAGCTCAAATTTCATTTTATAGACTTAAGATCATTTACTTAAATATAAAGCCTGATTTTCCTGCCTGCCAGGACAGTATTTATGTACTTTACATTGTGCAAGTCTAGACTATATTTTACATCATAGAGAGGATGATGTGGATCTATTATTCAGGAAAACAAATGAAGACTTAACTATTTGTCAGCTGTTGTAATATTTGACAAATTATACATAAATTAGAAAATGTTCTTAATCATATCTTAGAGTGACAGAAGCTCTGCTGTTAATCTTAGTATCTGCAGTTTTTACATGCTTACATAAACACACGCAGTTACTGTCCCTCCATTTAGAAAGACAGAGGCATCAGAGTGAGCATCATTCAACACAGACGCTCTCACAACACAAATCCTGACGTCGGTTTGCAATAAATGTAATTTAAAAATTTACATTCATGCATGTTATATGCATTTTGTCCATTCCAAAGTTGTGAGTCTATACCAGCCAAAATGCTGTCTTTAGTTATTAACATTTGAAATGATGAAGGCACTTGAAAGTAACACAACATTAGCTGCCTTTCCAGAAAAAGACAAAAACCTTTCAGAAGTATGTAAGGTTTTGTGAGGTTTTCGTTACATTTGTTTTTAAACTGACTGCTATGCACCGTCCATCCATCAATTCTCCATCATAGCTGCCATAGGGCTACAGGCCGGGTCTATCCTGGACAGTGTTAACCAGTGTTGGGACTATCGCGTTATGGAAGTAACAGCTAGTACAGTCACTACGTTATTATTGTGCGCTAACGAGCACTGGTCACTAGTTATATGCCAAAACCAGGAACGCTGTTACTCGTTACTGGGATTTAATCGGTCCGTTATCGTTACTTCGTGTGGTGGGCTATCGCGCGAGCTTCCCAGATTCATAACTTAGCAAGTGGTGGAGGAGCCAGCAGGTGTGAGGGGAAAGGGAAAGCAGAGGAGGAGAGACCCGAACGGCGCAGTCCGGTCCGTTCAGGTGAATGAACTCAGGTAGAAGTATGACCTGCAGTTATCTGAGGTCAGCATATAAACAAGTTTGGTGGAGTTTATTTTCGTTATGCTGACTTTTTCGTACTGCGTGCTAGCTAGCATGAGTTTCTATACGCTGGGTGGGTGCTATGTTATGATGTTGAACTTTTATTTTGTTCATACGGTTATTATAGAGTTGCCAACCGTCCCGTAAAAGGACATCGTCTCGTATTCAGAGAAAATATTACGGGTTCGTTATTGAGGTGAAAAGGACATTTGTCCCGGACTTCAGCTACAATGAAAAAGACACAAAGCTGGAGTTATTCTGTGTTTTGCTGCACAGCTGCCTCTCCTTCTCTCTCCTCTCACCCTCCCTCTCCTGTTCACTTCCTCATGAAACTGATCAAGATCAGCTGATCGGCTTTTCTCTCTTGTTTATTTATCGCCCACTTTGCGCCACACGAAAGAGGAAACCAGCGGATGTCGCGTATAACAACAGCCAGCACGTTTCAGCTGTTGTTAGATTTATTTAATATTAATTTTACGTATCAGCGATGTTTGTACAGCTGAAGCTGCTGGTCATATTCGGTTTGGTATTGGTGAGAGGGAAACATGAAGATGAAACCAGGAGATGTCCTTACTGAATCATCAGACTGAACAGTGATGGAGAACAGGTTTACCTTTATGTGCTGTGCGTTGAGTTATGAACTGTTTCTGAGAGAAATAACCGGATCCTTTTTTTAGCTGACAGCTGGTAACTCAGGGCGGTCTAGCAAAGTTTTGCCCTGGCCGGTGGCTGGCATTAACGGAAGGCACAAGAAATATTTCTTTCTTATTCTCATTAAATGTCTCACTTTTAAAAATAAATTATCTGAGTCTTACAACAAACGATTGATTGATTAATGCATATATACCCTCAACAGTTACATCACTGTCACACACAGTGTTGTTTTCATTCAAAGGCTTTATGATTTTCATATGGGGGCCGGTCTCAGTCAAAATCCCGGGACGATTTTTTTGTCCCAGTCCAGCCCTGCATGCAGCTCATCTGAGTCTGGTGTTACCTACATCTTCCTATTCAGAAGGCAGATTTTCAGTTCTGAGTACAATCGAAAGCACCACGACTGCAGTTTTTGTGTATGTAATTAGACAAGCAGGCTAGAATCATGCGGCGGGTCAACACGGTCGTGGGATTTCTTCGTGGAAATTGCACATTATTTTTTCTATTGGTAGGTGGCACAGTGCACTTTTGGCAATAAGCACGCTAGAACTGGCATCTTGCTGGGTATCCAGTTAGCAAACACCATTAACAAGAGAATCTGAGTAAACCAAAGTTACTTTCCCTAGTAACTAGTTACTTGAAGTAACGAGTAACTTGAAGTAACTGAGTTACTTTGATAGAAGTAACTAGTGTAATTTACACTAAGTTACTCATTTAAAGTAATACCCAACACTGTGTTTTAACACATAGAGAGAAAAGCATGTACTGATCACAGTAACCCCTGCTAATGATTCAAAATCCAAGTTAACCCAACACCAACGGTGTTCTGACTTTGCGGGGAGACCCCTGTCCCTCCAAAATATTCTATTTTATTTCAAAACACATACGCCGTTGGTTACATATGGTTACAATGATTCACAGCAGTACATATATACATTTTTCATATAAATAGAGTCCATTAACTTGATTATGTCTGTAGCCCACATAATAAACCACTTAGTTAGATTATATAAAACATGTGAGTTTTAGTCATGTACTGTATCGCTGGTAATTAAATAACCAGTAGCCCAATTAAGTATAAAATCCAGGCAAGCTACACGACCTGGGGCTAGTTCCATTACACACACTCAAGGTTAGCTTGGTTCACACTGTTTTTTGTAGGAAATAATCAATTGTTAAATGCTTAAGTTTACACAAAAACGTCCGAAAATCTACAATGTCATGAACAACAATGTAAACCTAAATTTTGGACAACCCTCCAAAGTCTGAATCCCCAGCTTGTGCACATCAAACATCACTGATTTGCACAAATACAGTTTATACATGAAGACCTGTTAAATATTACGCACTGAACGCCGTTTGGTGTGTTGTTTGGAACTTCATTTACTGCATGTTGTTTTGTGCCATAGTGATGCCTCCAGGGAAAATTAGGGAGAGAAGCAATAATCAAGACTGTGGAATATCTGTTCTGATAGCTTTTCGGCGTCTCTCTTGTTTTTGACCCTAACAACATATCAACGAACGTGATTACTTCTGTTGGTGGGTCTGCAAATTATTTGGCTCTTAATCCTGATTAAATAAAGGCCAAGATGAATCTTGAGAGTAGAAACTTACAGGTATAACTATTAGATAAAAAAACAAAAAACACCCCTTGTACTGCTTTAGTTTTTAAGATCTCATCTTGTCTTAAGTATTTTTTGTCTCCCTATAAAAGATATCAAACTTGTGCATACCCCTGATGTAAAAGCCATTATGCCCATTCTTGCACGTCTATGATGCTGAAGGACATCACAAGCATTTAAACCAGTTTGAATGACCCAACTATAGCATTGGTCTTGAAATCCAAAATCCAAGAAGACACTGCAACCGTATGAAGGAAGACGGACTATTAGTGAAATTTCTGTACATTTCCCCTGAGGAGTTAACGCTCTGAATTCCAAGACTAAGTAAGCCCAAATTCATGTTATACGACTTTAAGGCTCCTTTACATCCCTAACTTAACAGCCGATTTTTCCTGCTGCAGGACAGTATTATGCTTACTTACATTGTGCAGTCTAGGACTAATATTTTACATCATAATGAGGGACTGATGTGGATCATCTTCTAGGACCACAACGATAGACTTAACTTTATTTGTCAGCTGTTGTAATATTGACACTGCTTACCTAAACTTCGACGAAATGTTCTATCTCTATCTTCAGAGTGACAGCCGCTGCCTGTTCGAATCTTAGTTATCTGCAGTTTACATGCTTACCAACACCACGCCGTTCCTGTCCCTCCATTTTCAAGAACGACAGAAGGCATCAAGTGGAGCTATCATTTCACACACAGACGCTCTCACACACACAAATCTGAACGTCGGTTGCATAATCGTAATTTAAACACCTAATTCATTCATGCATGTCTATGCATTTTTGTCCATTTCCAAAGTTGTGTCTCTCTCCATCCCAAACTGCTTTGTCTTTAGTTATTAACATTTGAAATGATGAAGGCACTTGAAAGTAACACAACCTTAGCTGCCTTTCCAGAAAAAGGACAAAAACCTTTCAGAAAGTTGTAAGGTTTATTTGAGGTTTTCCTCCAGGCTTCTGGACTTGATTGGCCAACATTTCACACTGTTCGGATTTGGCATGTTCCTGACTTGTTTTTGGGTTCTTACTGTGAGAGGCGATATTTTTTCAAAACTGCACATGTGGCGGCATTTTCTACGAAAATAGGAAAATTTCCGTTTACCAAAAATTGCCCGTGTACGTCTTGGACGTAGCCTAAAGTTATCACAAAAAGCAAATTCGCTGAACATTCTGAGTTGTTTATTATCCATTGTTGTTTTTCTGTTCCTTGTATCAAAATGGATGGAAGCGGAGATGGATCACAAATAAACAACGTAATGGTAAGCACAGTATCCAGTCGTAAATTGATGAACAACGCCTTTTCAGCAGATATTTATGAATGCTAATTAAAGATAACTGATCTTGCAGGCCGACGCGGTTAACCAGAAATGTTTCAAGAGGAGATCAGGAGCCAGCTTCACAACCTTGTTGGCTGGACTTCTGGGGTTTACTGGAAAGACTTTATGTTAGTCTCTATGAATATCCTTTTTGGGAGGCTGACTGGCTACTAGTTGACTTAGAGGATCGATTGATGTCTTCTACTATGACTTTCACAATGTCCATGACGGCAATGTCAACAATGTCAACATCACAATATTAATGTGAGAGACAATAATGCCACTGTTGACAACACTGAACTGCTGCTGATATATGCTGTTGTTGTTGTCGCATTGAAAATACGCTTCGCATGAGGCATTGACGACTGTGAGGATGTCACCCGTACGTCCCAGAAGGGATCCTCAGCCAGGTGTATCCAGGAAGAGGTCTAGAGAGATGGATGTGGAAGATGTGGAGGCAAACAAAAGAATCAGATGGAGCGAGGAGTTTTTGTGATGACTCTGACTTCACTCTTCGCCTGTGACACTGATAGCGAGGGGCTTGTCCTCATCTGGTAATATTGCTGATGATGGGTACCGCTCTGTCTGTTGGATCCACGAAAGGTCCAGTAAGAGAAGATGGCGACGAAGAAGAGCCTATAGCCAAAAACTCCGCGTTCGCGCAAACTCTACATTCAGGGACCAGCTCAACTGTTATGATCACTCTGAGAGCAGTAGTGATGAACTCTTGAAGATGGCCCATGAAGGCCTGACAACCCTGAAACCGGAGGCCGAAGTAAAGGTCCCGAGAGGATTTGGAGGAAGAAGAGGAATACTTGGCGTTTGCAAATTTCCAGGTGTTCAATGAGTCCACCAGCACAGTGATGACCAACTAACACTATTTCAACCGGGATTTTTCTGTATCCTTTTAGTAGGCTGATGGGCCTACTCAGGTGACCTGAATCCTCCCTTGGTTTTTGCTGCCATAAGTTGGGCATACACTGTGCAATTTTTTCAGTCGTGTTATTCAGCTTCTGTTCAAAACTGTCCGATTGACTCGTAGGGGTTAGAAGTTCGTAGGTCACGATGCAGGGTCTCATACTATACGGCCCTGGTGCTCTGTGCAACCTGAGTGCTCACACTGTTTGTCCATAGCATGAAGGTTTGGTAAAATGGTAAATGGCCTGTATTTATATCGCGTTTACTAGTCCCTAGGACCCCAAAGCGCTTTACATATTCCAGTCATCCAACCCTTCCACACCACATTTCACACACTGGTGCGGCAAGCTACATTGTAGGCCACAGCCACCCTGGGGCGCACTGACAGAGGCGGAGCTGCCTGGACACTGGCGCCACCGGGCCCTCAGGCTATAACACAACATTTTACACTATTTTCACGGTTGTTGTGGTCGCGATATTTTTGTGAGGCCACATTGAAAAGGCTCGGATGAGCTTGGCAGTTCTACAAGTTGTGCCTCCTCTCCTTGTGTCCGGATCACACGCTGCACTGCCTGCTTTCTGTCTTTTCGCTTTCTCTCTGTGTTTGCGCGTGCGCAGTGGAGACGCTGCGTTGACCACCCTCACAACGGCCGACAGGATTTCAAACAGGTTTATTTTCTTACGACCAAACCGACTGCTGATCGGGGCGCTGGTCGTGAGGTGTTAATCACTTCTCGTTACCCCATGTATACGATGCACGACACCACGATTAAGGCCAAACTCGGGTCGATCCCCAAACGGTCGCACGACTGAAAAATCGGCTCAAAATGGGCAAAATCGCACAGTGTATGTCCAGCATTAGGCGTAGGCTTCTGTGGGACTCCCATGATGCACTGGGTGTTTCTTTCTTCACCCACTTATGTGTTAATGACCTCTCTGCACTGAAATGTACTTGTTGTTAACCTCTGGCTCTCTTCCACAGAATGTCTTTATCCTGTTTCCTTCCCCCTCCCCAACCGGTCGCAGCAGATGGCCGCCCCTCCCTGAGCCTGGTTCTGCTGGAGGTTTCTTCCGTTAAACAGGGAGTTTTCCTTCCCACTGTCGCCAAAGTGCTTGCTCATAGGGGGTCATTTGATTGTTGGGTTTTCTTTGTAAGTATACCTTACATATAAAGCACCTTGAGGTGACTGTTACTGTGATTTGGCACTCTATAAAAAAATTGAATTGAATTTAAAATTGAATGGATGTGACTGTGTAGATTCCAAATCCAGCATGTCCAAACTAACACTGTCGGATTTGATTTCAACACTATTAAAGTGTCTGTATGGGTCCCACACCAGAGCAGTGTTTAATTTAACTCTTTTGGAAGTTGGTACGTAACTCTGATTTTGTTAAACACCAAATCTGTCTGGAGTTGATCATTTAACACTGGTGTTAAGAGTTATATCATTAACTCTCAAAAGAGTATTTAGTTTAACTACGTAAGAGTTTTCTTCTAATTAATTCTAACAAAAGCGGGAATTTTACTTTTCTGAACTTCTAGAAATTTCTTTTGGAAATAAACATTTTACTAAAAAGATGCAATGGTTTTTGAAAAAACATTTATTCTGAACTGTGCACCACAATTTCAAAACATTTTCTGAAAGATGTAACAGTGTACATGTTCTCACTTTCATTGAATTTTGTTTATCAAAAGGTCTGACTAGGTGAGCTGGTAAATGCACATAACAGCATTCTCATCACTTATTTCTTCACAACTTGCATGCATCAGGCCAGCCTTCACACCTCCCCGGCCCCAACATCGCGACACTTTGGACACTCTTCCCCACCTCTCCCCCCTCATAGATCCCTCACCACCTTTCAAACACCTCACTCACACCCTACACACCCCCCTCCCACCCCACACCAAGGAATGATTTCACACCATCCCATCCTCCCACCACAACTCTTCATATTCATGAACGCATGTGTGAGGAAGCAGTTTTTAAGAGTCTGAATCTCGGAAAGCTCCCTGGCCCAGAAGGTTGTTGTGTCTCCTTGCCACCTCAGACCACTGTGCAAACGAGCTGGGCCCCAGTGTTTTCTGGCATTTCAACTCTCACTGCAGCGAATGTCATTGTGCCTGCCGCTTCAAGTCCTCTACCATAACCCCTGTCCCACAAGAAACCCCCCTCCCCTAGTCCCCATTCACGGACTAAACTGACCTACAGACCTGTGGCTCTGACATCTGTGGTCAGAAGTCTTTGAGCGCTTGGTTCTCTCCTACCTCAAGACCCTACGGCCCCCCCTCCTGGAACCCCCTGCAGTTCGCATTACAGAGCCAAAGGTCTGTAGATGATGCCATCAACATGGGCCCTTTTCTTTTTTTTTTAACCCCAAACAAAAAAAAAAAACTTCCATCCCTGCAGGCATTCTGGACTCCCCAGGAAAACCTCCACCAGGATCCTGTTTGTGGACTTCAGCTCTGCCCTTCAACACCATCTCCAGCCCCTCTCCGAGGCAAGCTTCCCAGAGAAATGTGCTGATCCATCTGCTGGTGGAATCACTGACTTCCTGACGGACAGGAAGCAGCACGTGAGGCTGGGACAAGAATGTCTCTCTGACTCCCGACCATCAGCACCTGCTCCCCTCAGGGCTGTGGTTCTTCTCTCCTCTGCTCTTCTCCCTGTATACCAACTGCGCCACCCTCCATCCCACCAGTCTGTCAGCTAATGTCGCACGTTTGCAGATGACACCACCGTTATTGGAATCCTCTCGGACGGGGATGAGTCTTGTCCTACAGGGGAGGGAGGTTGAACGTCTGGTGTCCTGGTTGCCCAGCCACAACAACCTTGGTGTGACTGCCCTAGAAGGACAGTGGAGATTATTGTGCGATTCAGGAAGCCACACAGCCCCTTCCCCCCCCCCATCATCCTGACTGACACCCCATCACCTCGTGGAACTCATTCCCCCCCGCCTTTCCGGGTACCACCATCCACCCAGGACCTGAAGTGGGAGCCAACTCCACACCCACCTCCGTCATCAAGAAAGCCCGCAGGATGTATTCCTGAAGGCAGCTGCCGCAATTCAACCTCCAACACGACAATGATGCAATTCTACACGCAATCATCGAGTCCATCCTCACCTCCTCCATCCCCGTTGTGGTACGGCTGGCGCCACTATCCGGACAAACAGAGACCCTGCCCTGCGTGTGTGCGCTCTGCTGAGGAAGGTGCTGGTCGCAGACTCCCATTCTTGCCGGACTGTTACACCTCCAGCGACACTGGGGCGTCGCAGCTCGCGCTCACATGCTGACCCTCTCCCCCTGGACACAGTCTGTTTGGTACCTGCCTCCCCTCAGGCGCCCCCCACCCTCTCCGGTCCATTCCTCCCGACACAACCAGAACCCCAAACCCCCCCCCTTCTCGCCATTAAGAACAGTTTCTTCCCCGCTGCTGTGGACTCTAGGAACAATAAACCATTAGACTGGTCCCACCACTAACACAGTGACCCCTACGCGATGTCACCGCAAATCATTCCATGTTTCGGCATGATCACCGCTGCACACTCATGTATCGACTATCTACTTACACTTTTACTTCTTATTCTTATTTTTATTTATTTATTTATTTATTTATTTATTTATTTTTCATGTCTATTTTTAAGTCGTAATTTATGAAAGAATGTTTGCACCGACGCACCGCAGCAATTTCCTAATGTTGTAAACCTGCTCAACATTTGGCAAATTAAAACCCTTTCTGATTTGATCTGATATCCTTCATTCATCACTTTGTGGTTGTAACTTCAACACATCTCTGCTCTCCCCCATTATCCCTCTTCACAAAGCCTCTCTATGTGGAGACTGAATAAAAATTATTTGACACTACTTAATGGCACAAATAATCCAGTAAACAATTGCAGCACCAGTTAAAAAACAAGGAATCCCTTTTTTGATCATCACTTGTGTAAGTGTTTTTCCCAAAAAAATAGGGAACATGGCAACTTCTTCATCTTTCAGGAGGTTGTGAGTGGTTTATCAGTGTGGTCAGATCCTTTGACTCTCTGTTGACTCTTGTCAGCTCCTTTGTGTATGGTGCCTGAGGGACAAACAGGTTGCTGGGCCTAGTTCTTTCAAATAACCCATGACGAATCCATCAGCTCAAAGCTATGGTAGCAATTACTGCGTTAATTGTCATGTAAATTAGTGGTAAATGATGATGAGAGAATGCTCCCTACTTATATGACATATGGGAAAATATGAGCATTCGTTACTTTTGCTACAAGGCTTGGACTCTATGAAACAGGTGTACCACCTACGACATGGGCAGAGTATGAGGCAACACTCTTAACTGCATCAGCACAAAACTGTTACAGCAGGAGCTCATGTTCACTGGGTTTCCATTAGGTTTTAATCTGTCAGACAGAAACAGAACAGACCAGCACATGTTGTAGTATAGTGACTCTGAACTTTTAATATAATAACATACTGTAGTTCCAAATGCTTGGTACACTGTTCACTGTTACAGCAGGATGACCAGATGAAGAAACACTGTCAGACTTTAACAAATGCTAAGCAGTCAAATCATTTCATGTATAACAGTCTATAGTTAGTGGTTGATGTGAGAATCGCAGGTAGATATTCTCAGAATCTGCAGCACAATCCACAGACACCAGCATTGCAGCAGCCGCAGCAAAAGCGACACTTAATGCCACGCTTCTGTCTGTGGTACGGCATCTGTGTGAATAAGTTGAAGAGCAGAGAGTTTATCTTCAGCTGCAAGTCACTTCATTGTTTCTAATTTTATGTAAAGCTGTGAGTGCACAGTTTATTTTAAACATCTTCCTGCATTTGAGAGATCTCACAATTACTGTCTTCATTCATTTATTGAATTAAACTCACCACCCATGAGTCAGCTGATACCTCCTGATGTTCAGCAGCTGGACTGTCATTGCTCACAGCCTCTTGTAGCTCTTGCAGTTCTCGTACCTGTAGAGAAAGAAAACAATCTTAGCATCTTCACAACAAATTCATGTAGAAGAAGCACATTACATGAATTTAACACAGTCTGTAACCTCAGCAAATGTGGCAGAGCTCTGCTGAATGCAAATACACATGAGTGCAACGGCCACTGCAACTGCAACACTGAACGTCTTCATCTTCAGGAGGTTTGAGTGGTTTAAGGTGGTCAGATCCTTTGACTCTCTTGTTGACTCTTGTCAGCTCCTTTGTGATGGTTGACTGAGGGAAAAGGTGCTGGTATTTATACTCATTTGCTCCACTGCTGCCTCGTCACTTAGAGTACAGCAGCTACTGTCGGGAACAGGCTTGCATCAATAGGACAGGGAAAACCCATATAGTTAAACATCCGAAGGTCAAAGTTCATGCCGACTGAGAAAAGTACATATTTTCTCGTTCCTCAGGAATTTCCCATTCCCAGAATTTCATAGCACAGGAAAATACGGAGTTTTGCAATGTTCCTGAAATCAGGTAGAGTAAGAGCTGTGAGTGACGAGGCAGCAGGGGCCCAAATCAGTATAAATATCAGCACTTCTGCACACATTAACCATCAGACAGAAGGACTCAGCTCACAACAATCATCCGGACCAGGAGAAAGAGTCCAAGTTGAGCCTCTCAAAGCCTCCTAAGATGAAGACGTTCAGTGTTGCAGTTGCAGTGGCCGTCGTGCTCACATTCATTTGTGTCCAGCAGAGCTCTGCTGTCCCAGTCACTGAAGTAAGAACTTGACGTTAACCAGTGTATTATCTTACAAGCTGCAAATGTTTGTTTCAGTGCTACAATGTGGTTTGTACTGCACTCAATTCATTAACAGGAGCAGGAGCTGGAGGAGCCAATGAGCATGGACTATCCAGCAGCAGCACATGAGGAAGCATCAGTGGACTCATGGAAGGTAAGTAACACTAACTAAGTGAAGGTGGCCAAATTACTTCAGCTAAATGAAAGTGTTTGTTAGAGCAGGTGAAAATAAAGAGCAGTGATGCTGCTGCAGATGAACTCTGTGCTCATGTCTCTTGTGTTTCCCACAGACGCTGTATAACAGCAGACACAAGCGTGGCATCAAGTGTCGCTTTTGCTGTGGCTGCTGCACCCCCGGCATCTGTGGAGTTTGCTGCAGGTTCTGAAGATTCCTGCTCCAACAACCACTCAGTATTAACAAACTGTATGTCACAGACAATGTGTGAGATTTTACTGTTTTAGTCACATTGTGTCCTCAGTTACTGCCTCAACCACGTGCTTGTATTGCACAGTTTATCACAATAAACTTTTAATTTAAGTGTAATGTGCATTTTTGTTGTCATTTTAAATGTAGCTTTTTCCTTTATTAGACTTGTAAAAATGGCCATCCATCCATCTATCCATTTACATAACCACTTTCTTGTGGGGTGGGCTGGACAGTGTTCACACACAGAGAAACAAGCACTCAAAGTACAAAAGCTATGTCTGGAGCAGTCTTGCATCAGTGGGACTGGGAAATTCCACTGCATCGGAAATGGGAAATTATCCATGTTTGTTTCTTTGCTCTACAACTCCAACTTTTTTTTTCAAGCAACATTCTGATACTTTTATTGAAGAACCAAAATATGTACTATTTATATCATTATACCTTGATAAGTTGTTTCCCTATAATAACTTCAAAAATTTTAATGGCTCATGAAAGAATTCTTTAAACCAACCAAACGGATGAAAACAGATCAGGATCTCGAATGTTTATTTGCTTCAGATAATAACTTTTTAAATACTCAGATTCAATCCGTCAAACTGTGGATGTCACTTGTGAGTTCATTTAAGAATGATGAGATAAGCATATAACCAATATTCTGAAAGCACTGCATGACGTGTTGAGTCCTGTAGAAAATGCGCTTCTGTAGTTGAGTTAAAGAAAAGCTATAAACTCTTTCTTCTATGTTTAGATTTCATACACAGTATAAAGTGCCTAATACAAGCACTGGATTTGTATTAGGCACTGGACTACTACTGGATTTATAGCTGTGTGTGAACCAGCAAAGACAGGCTTACATTTGCATAAACTAAGTTGTTATATTACATCTTAACTCTGTCTTAGTTGCTGGTTCTAATTTCTAAAACCTGTCAGACTCACAGTAAAAGTGCCTCATAGAACCATAGTGTAAGCAACATTTACAGTTACTGTACATAAAACAAAAGAAGGCCTACATCTAAACAGAATTATTATCTCTTAACTCTTCCTTAGCTGCTGTGTTTATTTTCTGAAACCTGTCTGGTGTGCTGCTCAATGTTGTTTAAGCAGCTAGGACACGTTTTGTCGCTCATAACTCACAATGGTTCAGCCTGCTCTCACAGGTGAACTTGCAACACTCTGTATTCCCAGCATCTATGCTTGAGCCTGCAGCTTGGAAATTCCAAGTGAAAGGCAAGCCTGCATTTGCTTGTTCACCATAGTTTGTCCTCAAATACCAAAGCAAAAGGAAAGTAATGCCGATTCTTTGAGATATAATGACAAACACGCATAACACACAAAATTATTTTTTTTAAAGAAGATGGATATATAATGGTGCTGCAGTTGTTTGTATTGCAGTTGCTCACTATTGAGTCCATCCCTCCATCTATTAATCGATCCACCCTCTTATGGTGTTCCTATATTTAACTTATTGTTGACCATTCATTGTGAATAGCTGTGTAACTACTGTGTAATGGGTTTCATTTTAGGGCTTTTGCCTTTTGGTTCGGGGTCTGTGCACCTGCAAACCATGAGTGGAGCAGCTCATTTATGTGCTGAAACACCTTACGAATAAATCCAAGAATCTGTGTGTGTGTTTTTGTGTATACTGTATACTGTAAAGTAGCAGTACTAGTGCAGTGTCCAATGATGTGATAAATCATATGAGCATTCATAAGCCACCCGCTTTGTTTATTTTCCTGTTTACAGCTTTTTCACCCCCACAGGAGCTAGTGCTATGGAAGCCCATTTCTGCCAAAAAAAAAAAAGTATTCATAACTCGAAATTTCATGTTATTTTCTCAAAATTTCGACTCATTAACTCGAAATGTAGCTCAAAATTTTGACTTACTTTTCTCAAAATTTTGAATTAATAAGTCGAAATTTCGAGTTAGCGCTGCCAATCAGTAATCTACGTGAATGACGTCTTTTCCTTGTTACCTGGAAGCTGAAGCCCTCAGCTACAAATGCTACAGCTAAGCTACCAGTGTTACAGCCAGTCATGAATGCACAAATTGCTGATTATTTTCAGCGTGACTTCACAAATGATGAAATCCTTGAGTTATTAGCGGAATCACATGGCGTTTCTATCAGCAAACGTACTCCTGAAAGCACCAATTTTTTGTGATCTGGTTTTGAGTGTGCATTCCACGTAGATTATTGATTGGAAGAGCTAACTCGAAATTTTGACTTACTTTTCTCAAAATTTGGAATTAATACATTGAAATTTTGAATTTATAAGTCGAAATTTCAAGAAAATAAGTCAAAATTTTGAGTTAATAAGTCGAAATCTTGAGAAAGATAACTTGAAATTCCAAGTTATGGATACTTTTTTTTTGTGGCAGAAACGGGCTTCCATAAGTTTCAGTAGTCAGTAAAAGCACGGATAAAACAATCTACTGTCTGAAGCAAAAGTAACACCTGACACCTAACAGGATTCTGTTTGATTTTGTGTGAAAGACAAGAGCAAAATGTCAAGAGCCTGCAGTATGATCCGATCCCTTAGCATATCCCCCCCACCCCCACCCCCCGCCCCCCTTTTTCTCCTGTGGAGAGAGGCATTGGGAAAATATGTTTTAAAAGAACCACACATACACACACACACACACACACGCACACACTTATATTTGAGTGATTTTACAGTCATTGTTTTAATTGAATGAATTGAGCACACCAACTGTGAGTCAGCTAACATCTCCTTATGTTAGCTGACTCACAGTTGCAACTGGACTGTCATTGCTTGTTGCCCCCGATAGCTCTTGTGGCTGTTTAAAGAAAACCAGATGTTAGTGTCTTGGCTGCTCATTCATGAATTTAAGTCGGCCTGTTTCGGCAAATGTAGCAGAGCTCTCCTGAAGGGCCCCTGCAACTGCAACATGTTATGTCTTCATTTTCAGGAAGGTTGAATGGTTTATGTTGGTCAGATCCTCTGACTGGCTTCTGTCAGCTCCTTTGTGATGCTTGGCTGCGGTAAAAGGTGCTGGTATTTATACTCATTTGGTCCAAGGTGCCTCATTAGTCACAGTGTAGCATTTCACGACCAGCTTACATCAGCGGTACTCTTAAACTGCGCAGTGTTTTGCTCTGAAAGCATGTATCCTTCAGCAGTGTTGTACAGGAGGCTGTGCAGTGCTCAGGTCTGACCTAACAGGGTGGTATAATTTCATTCAGCTGTCTACTTTGGCTATAAAATATATATATATTCTAAAAAGAAAAAAAAGAATTTAAACTGAATAGATAACAGCCTTTTCACCTCTTATGATGTTCATATATCTGTAACTGTATAAAAGAGCCCAAAGTTCACAGGACAATTCTATTTGAATTCTGATACAGGTGTTTGTAAGTTTATATAAGTTTATAAACTGTTCATTTAATATTTAACCTTCTGTTAGTTTGATCCAGCCCACTGTCTGGTGACATCATCCAGTTAGTAAGGTGGGCAGTTTCATGTCGGACGAGCAGTGTTGGTCCGGTGGGGGTGCACTGATTCCTGTGGGATGTGATGTGTGCGTGAATGATAAAAAGCCACACACACACACCCCTGTGATTACAACCACAGGAATTGAGCTGAAAGTATAAAGTGCCTCAAACCAAACCTCAAGTTCCTTCTTCCATACTTTGTGACAATTTGGCCTTAGGTGGTGTTCTGGCCGACACACCGGGGTGACCATATTTTTAAAGAGTGAATCAGTGCCACAACCGTGCCTATCCCTGATATCTCCACTCCAGTAACATTAATGGAGAGTTTCTTAGCATCTTTAGTACTCGATGATTTCTAAACACTTGTTGTACAATGTGCTACATGTCTGAGACAACATGCCTTTTGTGCTGTCTTCTTTCTCTCACCCCAACAGATGACCGCCCCTCCCTGAGCCTGGTTCTGTTTGAGGTTTCTTCCTGTTAAAAGAGAGTTTTTCCTTCCACTGTCGCCAACATGCTTGCTCATAAGGGGGTCATATGATTGTTGGGTTTTTCTCTGCATTATTATTATTGTAGGGTCTACCTTACAATGATGCTAGAAAGATGCGACTGTTATTGTGATTTGGCACTGTTTAAATAAAACTGAATTGAATTAAGACACACAAATATAAATTTGTGTGTTAATTATATTTATTTAATCTATATTTCTAAGCACCTTTAAAACAATGACTTATTGATGTTAGAAATTGATACACATATTAATGACTTTGGAGATATGTAACTTTGTTTTTTTTTTAAATTTTCCTCTCACCTCTGATCTGACACTGAAGCGCTGCTGTTACCTTTCAGACAGAAGCAGACAGATGATTATAAGTTTCACTTTTTTTAACATTAAATATATATATATATACAGAATACATAGAGTTCCATTGATTACATTTGTTCTATTATTTATTTGATAATAGTTTACATGTTACTGGCACTTACTTTAATATACCACAGACTCAGACTGAGATTAAAACGACATAGCCTTTAGGAGCTGCGTGAGATGTCGCAGACTCACCTGTGTGGACTCACCTGCAGGTCGAACTGAACATGCTTTGAAAGAAAAGATGCAGTTTGGTTCCTCTGAGGATGGAGGAAAAGGTCTGTCAGAGTCTTGCAGAGTAACTGCTTATATCTGCAGCGGAGTGGAGACGTCAGAGCAGGACGCCTCTTTACACACTCAACAATTATGCGATAAAATTTCACCCAAACTGCCAGTGTGTGTTTCATTTAAAACAGTTAATCTGTCATCAGCACAGGTGAATGGAAATGTGTGTAATGTGTGTTTTAATTTACTGATCCACCCAGTCATTAAGCAAAGGTTTATCTTTCGGTGGAGCACCTTGAATACTTCATGTTCCTCTTGTAGTCATGGAACAGTAAAGAGGTGGTTTGCACATATTTCTACATAAATACAACATTGCTCTTTGGTGTGTACTAAGAATAGAGAAAAATGAGAAAAAATGATCTGAAATGACAAAGAAGTGGAAATGTGAACACAATTCTGGAAGCATGATGGTCAATGTAACACTTCAATTCAACTTCCACTGGTCTCACTCAAAAATCATTCTGTTTAATCTCTGAACACAGACTGGATCATTTAGCAAGCTTTGTTCACCTACACGAACGCTGGACTTTTCTAGCAACATGTCTTAAAAATTGATTTATTTTTCCAGGGGTTTAAAGGCACAGTCTGTAAAATCTCACCACTAGATGTCAGTAGACTGTAGATTGCAGTCAACTAAATTCTGTTTTCTTACTCCTCTCAAGTCAAGTGCATAATCCCATTTCTGGTGGTTGCTGTAGAACAACCACATTAATCTATAATCAGTGTTGGGACTAACGCGTTATTAAGTAACGCGTTACAGTAACTACGTTATTATTGTGGTAACGAGCACGGTAACTAGTTATTATGCCAAAACCAGGAACGCGTTACTCGTTACTGGGATTTAAATAGGCTCGTTATTCGTTACTTCGTGTGGTGGCTATCGCGGAGCTTCCACAGATTCAATAACATTAGCAAGTGGTGGAAGCCAGCAGGTGGATGAAGGGAAAGGGAGGCAAGAGGAGAGACCCGAAGCAGCCGCCGGTCCGAGTATCAGGTGAACTGAACTTCAGGTAAGAAGTTATGACCTGCAGTGTATCTGAGTCAGATATAAACCAAGTTTAGGTGGAGTTTATTTTCGTTATGCTGACTTTTTCGTACTGCGTGCTAGCTAGCATGAGTTTCTATACAGCTGGGTGGGTGCTATGTTACTGATGTTGAACTTTATTTTGTTCATACGGTTAATTATTAGAGTTGCCAACCGTCCCGTAAAAGGCAGAATCGTCTCGTATTCAGAGAAAATATTACGTGTTTCGTATTGAGGTGAAAAGGAACATTTTGTCCCGGACTTCAGCTACAATGAAAAAGACACAAAGCTGGAGTTATTCTGTGTTTACGCCGCACAGCTGCCTCTCCTTCTCTCATCCTCTCACCCTCCCTCTCCTGTTTCTACTTCAATCATGAAACTGATCAATGATCAGCTGATCGGCTTTTCTCTCTTGTTTATTTATCGCCCACTTTGCACCAGAAAGAGGAAACCAGCGGATGTCGCGCTAAACAACAGCAGCACGTTAGATCAGCTGTTGTTAGAATTTATTTAATATTACTTTCTACTATCAGCTGATGTTTACAGCTGTAAAGCTGCTGGTCAGGATGTCGGTTTGGATATGTGGTGAGAGGGAAACATGAAGATGAAACCAGGAGATGTCCTTACTGAATCATCAGAGCTGAACAGGTGATGGAGAAACAGGTTTACCTTTTAGGTGACATGAATGAGTTGAAGGGAAGTTATGAACTGTTTCTGAGAGAGAAATAACACCAGGATCCTTTTTTTACTTAGCTGACAGCTGGTAACTGTGCAGGGGCGGGTCTAGCAAAGTGTTGCCAGGGGGGCAGGTAGGGCATTAACAGGGAAAGGGGGGCACAAGGAAATACTTTTCTTTCTTATTCTCATTTAAAATGTCTCACTTTTAAAAAAATAATTATCTGAGTCTTACAACAAACGATTGATAGATTAATGCATATATACCATCAGAACAGTGTACATCACTGTCACAACAGCGTTTGTTTTCATTCAAAGGCTTTATGATTTTTCCTATAATGGCGGGCCAGTCTCTAGTCAAATTCCCCGGGACGATTTTTTTTTGTCCCAGTCCAGCCCTGTATGCAGCTCATCTGTAGTCTGGTGTTACCTACATCTTCCTATTCAGAAGGCAGAATTTCCAAGTTCTGAGTACAATCGAAAGCACCACGACTGCAGTTTTTGTGTTGGATGTAAAAAGCAGGCTAGAATCATGCGGCGGTCAACGACGGTCGTGGGATTTCTCTCGTGGAAATGTGCACATTATTTTTTTCCTTTCTATTGGTAGGTGGCACAGTGCACTTCTGGCAATAAGCAAGCTAGAAGACTGGCAGTCTGGCTGGGTATCCAGTTACGGAAGCAACACATTAACAAGAGAATTCTGAGTAAAACCAAAGTTACTTTCCCTAGTAACTAGTTACTCTGAAAGTAACGAGTAACTTGAAGTAACTGAGTTACTTTTGATAGAAGTAACTAGTAATGTAACTAAGTTACTAATTTAAAGTAATTTACCCAACACTGTCTATAATGAGTTCATGCTGTCGGTGTACTGTGTTAGCTGGAGTCCATGTCTATTTACTCTGGAGGAGGCTGTAAATTTTTTTGAAAGGAGTACAGTACAAGTCTTTTTAGCACATGTAGTGAGAGTCAGAGAATAATAATACTGCAACAAATCAGGACATGATCTTTCATCGACTTCCATCAGGTTTGTTCAAAATGCAGTCAGAAGATATTTGAGCATCTGTGCAACCATTTCAACAAAGAAAACCATGCAGAATTACTGCACCATTTACTACACTTAATTCAGACATATCAGATAAAAAGAGGATAAATAATCGTAAAGAAACATTTGCATTTGCATAAAGTAATAACATTTCTATGAAAAAAAGCTTTGTTCAAACTGGCTGCTACAGGTCAACAAATCACATTTTGTCAGTTTTCATATGTTTTTTGTTTTTTTTGTCATTAAAGTTTGTAATATTAGGCAAGAAGATGGGTGAGCAAGAACAGAGAGAAAGAAGAAAAGTGAGAGTAAGAGCACGGGGCGGGGGGGCTAAGGAGGCAGAAGGTAGTTATTACTTATTTATTCATTGTCAGTTCAACTGCATCATTTGTATTACAGTAACAAATAAATATTTCCTGTTACCTTTTTGTATCTCTGCACTGATTTTCTTTCTTTTACTGTACTTAAATTACCAGGCTGAAATGACAGAATTTTGTTACATATTGTGTGAAATAGACAACATTTTAAAAACTTCACCAAACTAAGCTGCAGTTTCTGGAAACATGTTTAAACATTTGAAAAAACTGGACTGTCTGTGGGCAAAAACGCATGTGAACTGGAGGGTCAGCAGTAAATCTGAAGGTAAAATTAGAGTCGGAACACATCGCTTTTTATGTTATGATGTGATTTTGTGGCCTTCATTTAGCCTAAGGACACAAAAGCGTTGATATATTTTTATCCACCAGGGCATACTGTGAACCCAGCAACTTATGTGTGTGATCTCTTATCGCTCTCCAACAGCTGGTATAACATTCACTCCTCCAGGTGGTTCCTCTTTTGGGGTACCCAGGATGTTTTCTGAACTAGGCAGAACAGAGTCGTGTTATTTTGCACCTCAGTCACAAAAAACCTTCAGAAAAAAACTGAAAGCTTTTGTCTCTCTGGGAGAATTTAACGCTCTTCATACTTTTAGAGCAAAGCTTCTGTTGCTAAACTAGACTTTGCATTATGTTCCTTGTTTGTTTTGACTTTCCGTATTTTTATCATTCCGTGTCTGTTTTTGACATGATGAATTTTGTAATTATTGTAACCTTACAATGATGACCCTTCTTAAAAAAAAGTCTCCTCAGAATTCATCTGAAGGGAATTCCTGCTTAAATTGAACAAATATATTTTTAAAAAAATCCAAAGATCTGTCTGCATCTGTTCATTAGCACATAGAGAAGAAGCTGAACTTGGTAGTTCAGCTGAGCTATCCAGTATTTTTTTTTTATGTTAGCAGAAAAAAGACTAAAAGACTATTTCAAATGCTCGTTGGCTCAAATTCATATATAAAACATTAAGTATGACCACAGTTTGTGCTACAAAAGGCAGAATTTTAGCATGTCATTTCAACAAGCCTGCTTTTGCCTTAGCTTAGAGTTTAAGCTGGCACTATAAGGTTGATTCTACTCTGTTGTTGACACGAACAGCAGAAGACACCACACCCTGTTAGTCACTGCTGTTATACTATTTGAAGTTCACTGTCTCGAGCACATTCACAGTCGGTGGATTGTAATGTAGAGTCCCTGCAGTCAAGTCTGCGCAGTCACAAACATTTGGTTGGTATGCAGATGTCTTCCCCGACCCTTGCGTTCAGCATCCAATAACAAAATTGGCATCACTTGAACCTAAATAGATCCTAACAGATTCACATATGCAGTAACATCAAAAGCTTCCCTCCTCTCTCCCTGGTAGTAGGTTATTATAGTAACCTGGGAATTATTACTGAGTCTACCACTATTGACAGTGATGCTCACTCTTGATATTACTGACGTTTGATTTTCTCATGATAAGTAGTGTCATTCACCACTTTAAAACCTCAAGTAGATCAAGTTCCTGTTAAGGTCCTTCCAGTTAAAAGAACCCAAAACGTTTTATTTAGAGTTAAAACTGTGTTAACATCTAATTTACAAGCATCTAATTATTCAGCAGTAGATGCTTCTAAATTAAGCATTTCCATGAAAATAGCACATTAGAATAAAGCACTCTGACCACATGTCTATGTCTGAACCACTTTCAGCATTTTGCTTTAAGACTTTTCCTTTTTAATGTTGATTTTTTAAAAGTTTTTGTAAGAAAAGCAGAGATCTGATATTGACTGCGCTTCTTGGCTAACTAAAAACTAAGACATTTGGATGTTGAGTGGCATCTACAGACCAACTGTATGACTTTATTCCAGGTGACTGTAGCAGTCAGATGATTTTTTTAAAATAATAACAAATAAATGTCATCGCTAAACAGCTTCTTTATTACAACATATTAAAGAACACATGTACAACTATATTTTAGTGGTTGATGGAATTCTTTTTGAACTTTGTTAACACTGAGAAGATGTGGTGTGTGGTTGGCTGTTCACAAAGGTATACTAACCAATTAAGTTGTCATTGTTTAAAGACTATATGAAGACGGATGCATTATTCCCTTCACTGTAATAACCACATCTAGACTTCTCACTTTGTAGGACCTATGTTGTTTGTGGAGACATCAACATCTGTCCAAACTGCGGTTCAGTTTTTGCAGTCATACTTTAGCTTTGACCAGTTGACATCAGGGTTTCAGCCATGTTCGCCAGAACATCTTTACCAGTCACAGTGATTACATGCCTTTATGTATGCCAAATTCTAGCTGTGATCGAAAGCCACAATATTTAAAAATTGGAAAAACAGAAAGAAAGAAAGTGTTTTTTCAACGATCACATTAACTTCTTGGTTATTTTCTAAACGATGTCGATCCAATTTTAATAGCCTATTGGAAGAAAGCCATTAGCTTACTAAAGAGTGTATTCTTTGACTTAACGCCAGACTTCTAATTTGATCCATCTGTAAGAAAAATACTTCAATAAATGTTCTGTGTTTGTTGGAAGTTAGACAAAATTCAAGTGCCTATCAAGATCATAACTGATACATTTACAGCTGGTGTTTATTATTGCTGCATGTCACACAGGTCAGACCACAATAAGTTAAGTGAATGTCAGAGTGCTGAGGTGAGTGATTGATTGGTCAAATATCGGTGTGTTACAGACATTCTTTCTATGAAGAAGTATTAGGGCCACATTAAGAAAAAAAATGTATTTGTTCAGTTTGCGAATAAAGTCAAAATTATGATATTAAGCTCAATACTATTTTGAAAAATAAGTCGAAATGTGGAGATCAAAGTTGTTGTTTGAAAGTGGGAAACAAACGGCCTCAGTGCAAGAAATAAGTTCTAATAGTGACCAGTAGAAAACCACCACACTCACACTGAAAATAGGCTACACAAGCCTTATTTTTCTTTGAAGCAGACTAGTGGGCTGAAGGCGTAGTTCTGAAGCCACCACAGTCAAAGTAATGTACTTGGTTACAAACAGGAAAAGGTGGTCACTCAGAAGAACAAGCAGGCAATCACATATCAGTCTTGCATCTTCCCGAGAAAGGCTTTTCACCCACCTTTACCTGCCTTGCGTCAGTACGGAGTGATTCCACACCAGATCCTGCGAATACAACTCTAGAGCTCTTCCTCTCCATATTCAAGTGACTTCTTCTGGTTGCTCACTTCCTAATTACAGAGTAGGCTTTTCCTCCTTAAAATCCTGTGATGTGCAGTCTTCATTCCAATCTGCAGATGTCGCTGTGCGGCGTTCAGGAGAAAGCTTAGACATGGATACGGGGGTGGAATAAGAAACCAGAAAAAGGATAGCTTTGTTTTTGTTCTTTTATGACTGTAGTAACATGTGAGTTTGCTCCGAATGGCTGCGCTTGAGACTTTTCATTACAACTCTCTAAATCCACCGGTCCAACAGTTTCCAATCCAGGCTTTAAGTACAACAAATCCACGTAAATCTTAATTAAAATGAATCCTCCTTCCGGTACAACTTTAAAAGCAAAACCATTCGGGCCAGGTTAAAACTATTTTCTTTTAAAATGTCATTTTCCCTCACCAGAGTCTCCAAGTTTAACCAGCTTCCCTGCTACAACTGTGTCCTACAACCTTCTCCCTTCCTGTTTCTCTCTCTCAGTTCCTCTTTCTCTCCCCTTTATAGAGAAGGGCTCAAATCATCATCAATCAACTACTCCCTGTACTCAACTCCAAATAGCTGGCAGACATATTTCACCATGCCACTTTCTCCAACACTACACCCTATATAAAATGTCTTGCATAGATGAGTTAGAGAAATCGTACTTTAGAATCAGTTTGAGTTGCAATTAAATGATTTCTCTCTTAGCACATAAACACAGTGTGGTGATAAGTATAAGGTTGTTGAAAAGATGGTGCAAGGATACTGATGGTTACATCCACGTGCAATAAAGAGAAAGTATCACAGGACACAATAAGACAGCTGATCAAGTTGTTTCACCAACTCGCTAACACAATGCATTTTGTTGAGGGTAATCTCTCCTTATACACTGCCTCCAGAATTAAAGTGTAGCTTTGTCCCTAATGCTACTGCTTAGGAAGTGAAGGACAAGAAACTTATTTTTAAAGCAAAAGTAATATTCAAATAATTGATTTTAACTAGCTAAGAAATCTATCATTAGATTCTCAGTTTTTGGGACAGTATTAGGCAGGCCATAATATATTGAAAATTGAAATGTTTACAATTTTTTAATTATATTAATCAATTTAAAACTTATTTCTCATCTCAGTTCAGATGACCAACCACTGACAACCTGGACAGTGGTTGGTCATCTGAACCCTGTGAAGCAGGGAAGTGAAAAAAAAGCAAAAGATAGATATTCCTTTGTGCACCTGTTTTATATTTTGTAATTTTGGATAAACAAAAATGTTAAAAATACATGAGAAGCACCAAAGGAAAGTCTTGTTAGTCTAATGACGTGACATCACAGAAAAACTAAAAATATAAGACATGTTTAGAAAAGAAGCGTTTAGCTAACATTGACTGGACTGCGACTGGATCTCATCCCTCTTGAGCTGTTGTGGGAACAGAATGATAAGGTAACCAAAACATGTCAATCAAAGCTGTCCAACTTATCAGAGCTGCTTCAGGATGCATGGAGTAGAATTTCTCCAGATGACCTCAACAAACTGACAGCTAGAATGCCAAAGATCTGCAGGTCTGCTTAAGGTTCTTTAAGATAGCAAAGTCTGAAAGATTATTATTAGCTTGAGTCAAATCGTGATAAAAATTCTAGTATTTTCTGAAGGACCACAGACTTTTGAGTATATAAATGTCAAGGAAACCCATCAAACCAAGTTTGTTACTGCTCAGGAAGTCCTGTTGTGTACGGCAAAATTGCCTTCACGTGTATTTCCATCAGCAATGACGAGATCGGACCATATAACCATATTCTGTTGTTTATCACTATGATAATTGTTAGCTAATTTCATTCAGTTTACTTGCTATTTAATGATAATTTGTTAGTTGCTATAGCTACTGTTGGGTTTAAACATGTGCACTACTAATTAATTAGTATATGACTTACTTTCAGCGAGATCTGCTGATGTACTTAAGTGCCAATGCTTGAATGGGGAATTCAGTGTGCAGTCCAATGGTAAGATATGCTTATTAGACTTTGTACATCGGCCTTTCTTTAAAATGAAGATTTTCTGCTTTCATTATGTTTTCCAAAATACCTTGTACATGAGGAACGGGCCTAAATTGTTTTTGGCCTAATGATGATGACTGAAATATTATTTAGTAACTTAACTAGGCCTGCAGTCGCCACAGGTATATGTTTATCTCCACATTTTAGTTATTCAAGTTAAATAACATTTATATATAAAGTAAGCACAAATAACACAAATATATTTAAGCATTATATTGTAGTAATGTTTAGTTAGTAAGTTTGTTATTTATAGACGGGAAAGATCTGCACATTTATTAAGAAAATATTTGGATGATGCAGTTACACGATTGTAAATAGATCACAGACTGCAAAATTACCCAAAGCCGGAAACATCTGCAAAAGTTTACATACCACGAACAGTGGCTCTTCAATCATACTTTTTAATTTCTTGTCTATGAAAGTACATTTTACACGTCAAAAGAAAATGACAACTGGCTTTTTTAAAATTTTATTTTAAAAGAATTTTAACAATGTGGCATGAATTGATCTGTCATTGTAATTGCCCCTTCACATACCACTACAAAGGATTATAAGCACTGTGGGCTTTCTACATTCTTACTGTAGCTGTTTCACTGCTTTGCTTACAAATATTGCATCTTTTGCAATAACTCAAATCCCAAACTACAGTCACGTTTACTGAAAAGCCTTCTGAATTCTGTGCTTGTCTCAGAAACAACAAACTGTACTATGTATACATTCACAATTTATCTTTATCTTTATACCTTTATACCTCTCATTGCTTTACCAACCATAAATATTTTTTTCAACATTTTCAAAATAACACTTTTTTGGACTATCATGTCATTTATCAGTCTTCATTTTCATCTCAAATATGTGAAACTGTGCCCGTACTTTTTTCCATGTTAATTTGAGATGGAATGAACCATTAGTGTCATATTTTGGATCAAGGTTTTTTGTTTTTCTCGAATTTCCTTACACACACACACACACACACACACACGTATGTATTAAAGAAGCTTATGCATAAATTCCCCTAGGATGATTTATGGTATCTGATGTTTGTGACATAACTGGTCTACTCCAATCCGCAGGTCAATCAGCATTCATGGCGCGTACTTTAAATCTCATTGTGCGTTAGTCGTTCTCATTGGCAGATGCCTTCGTCCAGTCCACCTCCTCCTCATCCCCACCTCTCATCACTCAGGGTCCTCTGAAGCCTCCATCTTAATCTCCACTACCAGGGTCTAGACTCCAGGGGTCCTGCTCTAATTCCTACTACCGCTGGGGTTCTGTTCCGTGGCGACGGGCCATCGGAGTCTGACTGCCAAATACCTCTATCTAAATTCTGTATATCAAAAAAATCATGTTCACTCTCTTTGTTGAACTATCTTTGTGCTATGTTCATTGACATAGTTCATTCCATTTCTGCAAAGACTTCCTTAGTTAGCATTAGCTGCTGCTCAGATTCCCTTTATGTGTGCTATTTTTATGAGCAGTGATGCTTGCAGTGACTGTACTCTTACCGTTGAATGTCTGCATGTGAGTTTTTTATGGGGTATCTGTAAATTTGCTGTGTTTTGCAGAAAATACCCTGGGTTACACTCTCACCCTTACATACCTTATTAGTCAAATAACTGTCACCAAGACCCATTACACCAATGCTAATTCTTCTTTTGCTGAAAAATAAAACAGTTTTTATCAGCATTCAGCAGTAGTGACCTGAAAAAAGTACGTTCAGGTAGTTGTTTCAATTTGGTGTAGCAAATTTGTTTTGAATCTAACTGATACTGATATTGTTTTGATAGTCTGATATTCTGATATTACCTGCTTGCTTAGCATGCTAGCTTGCTAATTAGTTATTACAGAGTTTGCTTTAAGCTAGTGTTCCTGAAATTATATATTATTTTGTACTACAAGCTCGAGCTGACTAATACAAAAACAAACAGATCAATTAATTACTGTATAACTGATTTTCTGCGAGACTTGTAGAAGTATAGCTAGCTGAAGATGCTTTGTTAAGCTATTGCTTATAGAATTTTGTTTTTAGCTATAGCTGCTATATTTTTCCAATTATTCCAAACTACATACCTTAACTAGAGTTTAAATATTTAACTAATTTATTTAAGGTGTTTATCAGTGAGGTAACTCTTTTTTTTAACATATACGTTATAGAAAAAATTCTGTAGACATACAAAATAACACTGAAATGTATGATAGTAATGCTACATTTTATTATTCAGGCATTTATTTTTGCAAGCAATTCATGTTACACAGTTGTGCATAGAACATAGCATGGGTAAAAACAGCTGCATTTTTTTTAACAATTTAAAGTTGTCAGCTGATAAAAGGAGTAAAACCATATCAAGTTAGGCATAGCAGCACCTCCAGCAGACTTTGCCATTACAGCACGTGCCGCAAAAGATACCACGCTTTTGTCTTCCATTATGCAGCATCTATGTAAAAGACAAGAAACATGAGCACAGTGTTCATCTTCAGCCTTACAGCTCACTCTTGTTTGTGCTCTGTAGCTCCCTGCTGGGCACTTTTAAATTAGCCCAATGATTCATTCAAATATCCCTGCTCACCTTCCACGAGTTCAGTGATATCTCTTCAGGTTCTGCAGCTGGATTGTCAGTGTTCATTAGCTCCACCAGCAATTGCTCCTATTAATGAGTTGTCATGTTTAGAGCGAGAAAAATTCCTACACAACAGAGTTATTAATACTGTAATAGTAAAGGTTAATTTCTTACTTCAACAACAGGGACAGCAGAGCTCCTCAGAATACACATAATTGTGACCACAATGGCTACTGTAACTGCAGCTGTCAGTGTCTTCATCTTAAGAGGTTTTAGCTTAAACTTCTTGCTCTTCTCTGATGTTTTGATGTCTCTTGTTGTCAGCTCTTTGAGATTTTCTGATCCGATGGCTGAGTATAGAAAAAGTGCCAGTATTTATATCCCCTCAGGCTTTTGTTGCCTCATAACTGGCACCATACACGAGACGCTCGGGAAAATGGGTGAAAAATTTCCAAAGACTGGTAAATTTGGAATTTCTTCATGTTTTACTCATGTCTGCTCAATCATTAACTTCTTTCTGACTGTCATGTCTGTGAAAAATGAACCTAACTGCAGACTCTGTTCATTGGACTGCTATCTTAACAATTACTGCAGTTTTTGCAATGACTAAAATCCCTGGCTTCACTGTGTCAAAGCCTTTTGACCTGTGTGCTTGACTACAATGTCATGGTCAACAAATGATGAAATGTTTTTTGATAAAGCAGGAGCTTGACTTATCTTTGAACCTCTGCTGAATATACTATCAGCCACATAATAAAGCTTTTACCACATCTCTGACATTAACAGCATGACGTAAAGAATAAAGTTCACTTTTCTGAGATTAATGAATACGTAAACTACTGATAAACAAAAAGACAAAAGAATTGACAAAAAGAATTTTGCATTAAAGTTCGGGATTTGTAATTTAAGATTGGATACTCTGTTTGATAAAAGTATAAATCTGTATATGAATGTCTACATTTTTCTTGAAGTTGGGTCCTTTGTGAATTCACCATTTTAAATGTTATCAGTGATATAACAACGAAACTATAGCAGAATATGTTACATGAACTATAAAAGATTGAAAACATATTATGTATTTAGAAGTATGGGATTATGGAAAGTAGCAATAGGACATAAATAACAGATATTCAAACGCTTGTATGTAGCCTACATGTGGGTGATTACCAAATCCACCAGAAACATGATTAAAAATAGCAAATTGACAAAAAAAATGTCTTCTTAAAAGTTACACATAGAATAAAGTAGTGAGATTTCTTCTCCTGACGTATGGTAGAGTCTGCTGATACATTATTTACATTCAGCTGGGTCACTGTTGCCTCATTGTTGGCAGCATGTAACTGCCTCCAGGAGGGAGCTTGGAAATTGCAGTGAATGGTTATGGGAAATGAGAATTTCTTGATTTTCTTGGCTGAACAGTCTGTAACTAAATCAAATCAAACCACAACTTTTAAATTAAATCATTTCTGTATGATGGGTTCTGCATGTGAAGTAAAAATATGCATCTGTTACAACTCAGCAAAGAGCAAACCAGCACTAGATCAGGTGTTGCATACCTGCTCTACACTGATGTAAAAATTCCTCAACAAGATTACCTACTACAGTTTTCTATTTTTTTATTGCTCCAGTTTTTCACTGGAGGTTCATATCTCTCAGATGCAATATTAAATAAGCTCAGATTAACAGAAACACCATGAACTATTTCAGCTCTCGTGCTTTCTCCAAGCTACTTGTATGTACCTTTAAAGGTTTCACTGGTTCCCCCTCATGTGTCCATCAAACAATTTTGCATATACCCAATATTTTATATTTATGGTACTGCAGTTGTAGTTTTGCCTACAGAGACTCCTGCACAACGTGTATGATGTGGTGCATTAGCCAAATGCTAATTGGTTAACAATCGAGCTGGAACAAGGAAAGGAGTGACAGCGGCAAAGACCAAGAATACGACATGAAAAGTACAGACAGTAGCTGCAGTGCACACTCGGTTTCACTTCAGTTCTTTGTATGTTATAAATTAGTTGTTCTCCATGGCTGGCTAATTTACAACAATGCAAGCACTTATTTTTGACACTGCCCCCATTTGACAACAGATACTCTCTGCAGGTAGATGGACGGTCTGAAGCTGCCAGCGGACTGCTAATGGGCTACCACAGCCGAAACATAATTTTCCTTTTAGCATTGTAAAAAAAACTTTGTAATGTAATGTAATCTCACTCCAAGAAATGGAAAAGCAGAACCCTTCTAATTGTAGACAAATGTTAGGATGGCAGCCACTGCAGCTGCAACCCTGAACGTCTTTATTTTCAGAGCAGTTTTGAGTTCTGCCTGTTTGTTTCAAACAAACAGCTGGTATACTCTGTTAAGTTCATGTTGCGTCATCACTGGCAGAACCTGCATGCTTCCCGATTGACACTGATGCTTTTGACTTTTGGCTATATTTCCTATTCCACTACATCAACCATGACATTTATTTTCAGTAACTGTGTGTTTACCTGTGACAAAAAGAGCTAAACTCCACAGTATGGTGACCGGATTGTATGGTTTTGTCACTATACAGTCAATGGAAAGTCCTGCTCCAGAGAAAGGTAATATCTTTTGCTTAGGAAAAGGGGGCTTTACAGGCGCTAAAATGGAACAGAATTTTCACCACCTTTGCATATTACCTACAGATAAATCACAAAAATCACCTTGAGACAGAAATTTCTATTTAACTTAATTCTTAATTGTTTGTGTAATTCAGTGGTGCAGCTGGTGTGGGGTATGAGGTGAAATCAGGTCACCAGCTCATCAAATGGCCAACACTCAGAGACACCTATTCACACAAAGGTATTTGGGTAGTGACACAATTCTTGCTCAGTAAACTCTCTGTATTTACAATAATTATATTGTTTAAGTCTAACCTAGACTATATCTTTCAGACTGTCCTTGACTTAGACAGATGTTGTGAAAGGGTTTTTCTTGACCAGTAATCTGCTGTAATTGTCTTATGTGGTCTTTCAAGCCTTTTGGTGTTGTTGACCTGGTCGTTGCATTGTTAAGGATGCACCAGATTATTGATTTGGCCACAGTTTTTGCTGCTTGTCTGATAGTCTGCAAAGCCCAAATAAACCTAACAATGGCCTCCTTCACTAGTACTGACATCCCTTTGGACTTCATATTGAAAGCTCCAGAGAAAAGATATTAAATGAAAGCTCAACACTTGGAATCAATCACAGCTCGTTTATCTGCTTAATTTGTTATGGAGTAATCAGGGGATCCGCCTCGGCTGGCCACAGAACTGCTTGTCAATCAATTGCACAATCACGTTTGAGTCTGAAAACAGGAAACTGTTTAAAAATGGCTTCCATCCATCCGTCTGTGAAGGTTCTCAGTCATCCAGCTCATGGTAGTCTAAGGAGCTTAGAAAAGCGTCTGGACTTCTTAACCCTCTCACTCTCAAATTAAACTTTTTGTTGTTAATGCACAACCAAGTCCTGCAGTGGTACTTCTGAGTAAAAAAAAAATCATAAAATATGTATGTGGGGTAATCAGGTTGTTAGTTTTTAACTGTTGCAAATCGGCAACGCCTGCCTCGAGAGGGTTAAAGTTGCTTGAAGACGTTTCACCTCTCAGCCAAGAAGCTTCTTCATTTCTAGGGTCAAATGGTGGAGAGTCCCAGATTTAAACCCTGTGGGAGTTTTCCCCCAAAGAGGGACAAAAGGACCCCCTAATGATCCTCTACCTAATCACATGAGCCAAGGTGGCTGATTGTGACCTAGACCCATTTTCACACCTTGGCTCATGTGCTTAGGTAGAGGATCATTAGGGGGTCCTTTTGTCCCTCTTGAAGGTAATACTCCCACAGGGTTTAAATCAACAGGGATTTTTGTTTGCTTGTTTGTTTTGTTTTGTTTTTTCCAGTTTTACATCATCCTGCCACTATCGCACGATTGTGCAATTCTGCTAATATTTGGTGGAACAGTGTTCCATTTCTAGTCTTATAATACTGCTTATGAAAAAAGTGATTATAATGTCATTTTTCCCTTCTTTTTTTTTTGCCTGTCCCATTTGGTTCTTTAGTCGTCAAAATTGTTGTCTGAAGACCAACAAGGATACCCAATGGATTTACTTTGCCAAATGGATCATCACGGCCTTGCCGTATTGGTCCATTTGATCGACCTTTGTTGTTACTATTTATTTGATTTGATTTTCAGTTGTTACAGATGGGACAGACATGACTGGGGGATAGGAAAGGTAGAAAGAAAGATGAAGGAAAAGAAAAACACAACGGAAGAGGGACAGTGAGAAAGGGCACTTAAAAAGAGAAAGAAGAAAAAAAAATCTCCTGGATCACCTGTTGAGAGAAAAAGAAGAGAAAACAAGCAAAAAAACCCAGAGCGCTTGTATTCAAAAGGTTTCCCCATGTAATGGTCTGCTAGAGGATGTAGAGAGCCATAGCCCTGTCCACCAGGGCATGAAGCAGGCATGGAGGCGATCCAGGCCCCAGACATCCAGATGCCCCAGAGTGCGAGAGCCCAAGGAGGACACCCGGAGGGGCTTCCGTGCCACCCTCCTGGGAAGAGCTGAGGAGAGCCCCAGATGAGGGGTCACCCAGTAGCCACGGAGCAGAAACCAGATGGCTCTGCCGGCAGCCAGCTGTGCCAGAGTGAACCGAGCTGCAGGCCCGGAGGCCCGAGGGTCCCCTTTGCCCCGGAAGAGGCCTGACCGAGCAACAGGCACCAGGCCCCACCAAGTAGTCACCGGGAGTGAGCTGGTACATACCTGAGCGCCCAGCCCTGGACACCAAGAACCAAGAACCACCAACGCACCGACCCCTGAGGGCATCAGTTACCGGCAGGGAGTGTGGTGAGGGGAGATAGGCCTTTGGAGGGCCTGGGAGTTCCCAGAGAGGTGGAGTGTAAGACCCGACCTGACATATAGACACAGACACAAACATGCATTCCCACCCTCATGCACACATATACAAATACTCAGCACTCACCCCATGTAGGGATAGATATACATGGACACTGTACACACAATCACATTCCCCAAACAAACTCTATACCCCGGGTCCAGGTACCCTCGCCCCTGTAGGGGGAAACGGCACCTAGACCCAGGGGATGTTACCCTTTCCCCCGGGGTGGAGGCAAGCAGACCGCCCCAGGCTCCGCAGCAGCAGGGAGGCCCCGCATCCCAGATCCCAATCGGACGGCCAACACCTCCTTCCAGCCCCCCGCCCTGATGGCGAGCAGAGAACAGGGGTGTGTGAAGACCCCAAACCTCCCTCCTCTTGCTATTGTGTAGTGTTGCTGCGTGTTGTTCTAAGGTGCATTTAAAACACGGGAGAGCATGGTGCTGCTGCCAGAGAGCAGCAGGTGTTAGCACGGTCCCTCCCGAGAACCCTCAATGTCTACATGGATTTAAAACTGAGAGGTGGGCACCGGCGCCAGAGGTGGGGTTGAATACACAGACTGTTAACGTGCCCACCCTCAAGGCCCTACATGTATGTGTTATGAGAGTGTGAGTAATGTGGATGTCTAAGTTGTGGAATAAAATTGAGGCACAGGTGGCCAGAAGGGGACAGGGGACAGGGGGGGGGGAGCCTCCCCTGCACCCTGGTGACACACCCGCACCCCAAGGTCCTACTTGTGTGGGTGGGTGTGTTGAGCGGGAAGAGGGAGGCAGCCGGGGATGGGGAGGAAAAGAAGGGAGGAGCAAGGTGCCCCTCCCTGGGGCCAGCTCCCCCGCTGACCCCAGTAGGCACCCCTGTCCTTCGGCACCCACCAAGGCAAGGGAGCCCAGGCTCATCCAGACCGGGGGCCTACGGCAGCAGGACCGACCAGCCCCACAGGACCCAGAACAGCCCACCCGACCCCACCACAGAGGAAACTGTACCCACCCTAACATTCAATCATCTCCCAGACTGCACAAGACAGTAGACACCCAGGTTAAGTTTATTCTCCACCTCTCCTATGACTCTCCCCCACCTGCAGAGTGGACTCCTGCAAGGATGGAACACTACTCCCTTCTAGTAGGCCACAAAAACTGGCTCATGTTTTCGCAGCAAAAATGCTGGAAAGAACTTCGACCTTAGAGTCCTAACAGAATTTTGGCTAAACAAAGATACTGGAGCCTCAGCTGACAGATTGGTCCATTTTAACTTTACCATGTTTGCCACTTTATCATTGTTTTTCTCATCAACTTTCCCTTGTAAATGTAATTTCATACATCCTTGACTGCAACATAATCCATCATAAAGCAAATGGATTTTGTGAGTCTTAAGAAACGCCATCAGAGAGGATGTCTTGGTCAAAAAATGTAGTCCCCTACTCCTTGTTTCCCTCCAAGGTGCTTTTCCCTCTTTCCTTTCTGCTGCCTGCCTGCCAGTTAATACCACATTCATGAGTAGTGAGACATTTCAATACAATACTGGGAACTGTGCCAAAGCATGTGTAACACAGGAAGAAAATCCAACGCGAGACCATTGTAATTAGTCCAATAAATGTTTTCACTCGGATGTATTAGAAACAAAGCGGGGCTTATTACGACACGCATGGGTTTAATAGCGAGAGCTTGTAAGCGGATGATGTCTTCTGCGCAGAGTCAAAGGGCGCTGCTTTTCTGTGCCAGTGAAACAATTTAACAGGAGCCTTTGCACCAACAAAACCCTATGTTCTGCTACCGTAGAAGAGAGAGAAAAAAAAGGAAGTGAAACGGCATCGCTGTTTCCTAACGTGAGGATGCAATAAATTTATTGATGAATTGCGCTTAAATTTAGGTTCTTTTCATCATGTTTCACTCGCACTTATAAAAGATATAAATAACAGAATTCCACTGCAGTGACATTCTCGTTTAATTTGCTTTAATTATCTGCTAAATAACGCGGATGCTTATAACTTTCATTAAATCTCTGATGCTTCTTAGAAACTTCCATAAATTGCTCAGTGAGGCTGGTTAAACAGGATAACAGAGCTTCTGAAGTGTTTAATACAGCACAGGAGACTGCCATGCTCATTACTCGTCCCAGAGAGGCCCAGAACGACATTTTGTAAGCTGTAATCCCTTCACTTCGGAGATGCAGACACACACAGTTCAGCGTGGCTTTAATGGGCTCAGGCTCCCAGTCAGGGCCCACAAAGCTCCAGCGATAGATGTGGCTTTTCCAGAGGGTGTTGGGGAGGGAGGCTCGAGGGGGCAGAAAGGGGGTCAGGCACATTTGCCACTGGGTGTCGGCTGACCTAAACCATTGCCACATGAATGAGTTGTGCATGTGTGATTAAAAAGAAAATAGAAGGACGGAGATGTAGAAGAGGGTTTCTAACTGGTTTGGATAGGTAGAAGCACAAAGTAGAAGGGTAAACAGGGAGCAAATATGAAGTGAGGTAGCTGGGTGTACAAAAGGGCATCGATGATTGATATGATATGAGGAGCTGGTTTGCATTGTGGTTTCAGTGTGGTAGTGCCTACAAAGCATGCCCTGGCCTCTAATTTGCTTTGGCTCTGACCTGTGTTTGTTAATTAAGCCGAACGATAGCCGGTCAGAACCAAGAGTTTCTCTGGTGCTTCCTGGGAGGCGATATATTTAGCTGTCTCGTGTGGCCCTGCGGGGTGGCCTTGAGGTGACAGGTCTGTTGCGGCGTACTCGGTCGCAGCCTGTTACGCCTGTAAAAATGTTTGTGAAGCGAAAAGCCCAGAAAGCTGTGGTCTTGTGCCAAAAACGGGTCTTCATTCACTGAGTGTGTAATGACAGAGCAAGGTTGCACTTGGTGACAGTCCTGTGGATGTTGGTCTACTATGAAGTAACTTGGCCTCAGTGTTGTAAACAAACTTCTTTTCATTATTTATTTATTAACCCTTGGAACAGCGAGTGTGTATAACTGAGGGAAGGAATTGTGAATTGGCCATCTTCTGTGCAGATCTCATTAAAATGACTTCGACTAAAATTAGCATGGAATCTTAATTTGGCTGGAAAGTTAATTAATCCACATAACTTTCAAGGAAGGCTCGTAAAGACCTGCGCTCATATGGCTGTAATACGTTATTGGAGACTTTTGCAATGGAAATGCTTAGTCTTCCAGCCACCCAGGAGTATTTAGTAAGCAAAATGGCCTTTTCAACACCGCATCTTGTCCCCTTTTCAAATTTCTTAACGCCTACCACTTATTCCAAGCAGGCGGTCGAAATGAGGCACACTGGAAATTGCTCCTGTTTTATCCATGTCGCTTTACACCCCAGCTTTTATAACGTAACGTGGCAAGCATTACACGATGAGGGACTAATGATATATTTTCTCAGCTGGAACGTGGGAATTGCACCGCGGACCCAAAACAGTGTCGAGTCTCAGTAAATTAGTGTGTGCCGCTAAGTGAAAAGTGAACCACTTGCCAGATCTGTGTTGGCTTGGGACCCATAGGGAAGCTGCTGTGCTACATAATGGGAGCGAGAGCCTCAGGAGATGCTGAACGTATGGGGAAAGGAAGCCCACTGTCAGCGAGAAGTAAGCAAGATACTCTGCAAAACCAGACTTCACCCTCTGACAGCTCGGAAATATCCATTTTAATAAGGGGGAAAAGTGGATTTGGCCAGACATGTTCATCCCTCCATGGAAACCCATCTGTCCTGGTGTGAGGCGACACCCTCACCCTGACTTCTAACCAAAGGGTTGAGCGCAGCAGACTTCTTCACACCAATTGGCCCCACAGAATGTATCTGCAGTTTTCTCCTCAGTCTGCTGACTGCTTTACTTTCTCTAAATAAATCAGCCTTTTTGACAACATGTAATGTATTTATTTATTTTTTAATCCCATCCTGTCTGGCAGCTTTTGCAATCAGGATTGTGATCTAAATGCATTGTGGTGCCACACATTTTGCTTTTGCAAGAACAGCTACATCTCTACATCTCTCCTCTTTTTCATGCAAATCTTTTATCTGTTTATTTTTTCATTTCTATTTGTGTTATTTCAAGTATTGAATTATAAGTGCTATAGTATGACGATGTCTAAGGCAATACAGCCAAGAGACAAAACAAAGGAGGTGGGGTAAAATATAAGGATAGAGTACAAATAGAAATGCACAATGTTATTGTATTCATTCATGCTCCCATTCTTTTGTACTCTACAGAATTCTAAATACTCATGCTCAAACCTCAAACCTATAAACATGATCTCTTTTTGGCTGATCTGCCAATATCTGCTGCTATAAAAGACAAAAAATACTGGCCTGTCTAATCATAACACCTACAGGAGCCGCTCAGCCATGGAAACCCATACCATGAAGCTCCTGGTGCATAGCTTTTGTGCTGATGTTCATGCAAAAGGAGGTTTGCGTCAGGACTCATTGACTCTGCTCTGTAACCCTGTGGCTGAGGTCCTGTGGTTCCTTCCACTTTGCAAAAATACCGCTTACAACTGATTGTGGAATATTTAGGAAGAAATTTCACAAATTGCCTTTGTTCTATTACATGATCATACTGGATTCCAGTGAGCATTTGTAAAGGCAGACTACACGACTAGGTTCTTGGCTTTATACACCTGTGGCAATAAGACTAAAAACAACTGAGTTGATAGACTGCTGTGGGCCCCGATAGTGCAGCTTCTGATTGAGGAAAGTTTTTTAGCTGCATACAAATAGGTCCAGTGGTGAACACTGGACATAGGACAGACAGTAAAATTACCCTAGTATCCCAGGGTCCAAACGCCAAAGAGCATTACTTGCTAATATCAAATATTTCTTAAAGGCAGTGGAGGGATGACTGGAATTATAGGAAAAATTCATTTAGGAAGGACACTCATAATTCAACTGCCACCATAGATTAATTCTATATTTCTGATGTTACCTTATAGAGTCCATGCAGTTCAGTTTGTAGGAAAAGATAACGTATAGTACTTCATATTCTTTTCTCAGTGCTGCAGCTGATTGTCTGCTCAGTAAACTCAGAGTTAAACACAACAGATACACTGCCCTGGATGTGTAATCTGGCCAAAATGACAAATGAAAAATGTTTAGAAAAATGCAGCTGGCAAAAGCTGTCAATTATTTGTACTATTACTACTTAAAATACTTTCAATAACAAAATATTTGCTACCAATAAAGACTTCTTTGATGGTTGCTTAAGCTGTTTTTTTTTTCAGTTACAAGAAATGCACACAAAGGATCCAACTCTACATTGGTTAACTTAAATTTAAATGTTTAAGTGAGCCACATTAGCTTTTTTATGATTTTGATTATAATGGGGCCTTATTTAAAACACATGGATGTAGTAATATTCAACAGCTGCGCCGCTCTGCCTCAGGGGCATTCTTTGTTCGGCTAGGAGGAAGGGAAAAAGGGGAAAGGAAAAGAAAAACTTCCACATGCTAACATTTACACAGTGATTTCTTTTAATTGCACTCTACTTTTTAATTTGCCATGGACTAATGCTTTAAAAAAAAAAGAAAGAAAGAAAGAAAGAACTGGAGGCATTTTATTGAAGTCATGCCTTGCACCGGACCAAGTTTTCCTGATTGCTGTGGCCTTGTAGCCTGGCTTTTTCCTACCTGACAGCCTGCGTTATTCCTATCATTTGCTAAGTCAAACATGCCATAAAGTATTTCGACTCAGTAAGATGAAGGGAACGCACTGACTGGGTGAGCTTCCTCTGGGTTCACTGATGGATTGATAGATTCACTGGGTGAGGGGAAAAGATAAAAAGGAATCCTGTTTGAAAGTGGGCTTGAGGTGAATATGCAAAAAGCCTCTCATTTTCTTTAAAGAGAAAGGAGAAGAACGTTAAACTGATTGTAATCTAAGCAGCTAGAAGGCAGGTGTAATATTTAGTTAAACACTTCCAGTCATTAATAAAACATCTGTTAAAGCTGTGAAAATACACCAGAGCTGATTAGATGCATATATATATATATATATATATATACTTACTGTGGGCTTTGTCACATCTTGGGCCCACTGATACTGCAGAGGACATGTCTCATTAAGATTTGCATCAAACACCTGATACTTGATCTAAAACATGTCAGATGTTTAATGCTCCAATGCATTACCCTGCAACTTTTTTCCTCCACTGATGAAAAACACCCTTGCCCTGATGAGAAAAGCAACAGTGAATTTTCCCTCCCGAAATTTACGATTATAAGCTGTCAGTTGCTTTGGCTTTATGTCTCTACTGTCTGGCTCCCTGTACTACAGCAGCCACCGCCAGGGTGTGCAGAGAGTCTGGCAGAGCACGGTGTCAGCAGTAAAACAAGCCTGTGTCTGCACTGCGTGACAGCTGCGTCCCTCAGTGTTCATGTGCTTTCTCAGACCTAAACACAGACATTTGCAAGACAAATCGCGATAAAATATATGACGAATTGCTGCTTAGCTAAGAATTTGATCTAATCCTTTCACAACACCCCTCAAAGTTTTGACTTGACCTAAGCCTGTACATGCTAAAAATGTGCAAGATCAAACATCTATGTTTGCAGATATGTTTAGGTTCCATTTCACTCATTTTTTTCCCCTCCCTGTTTTGTTAAACAACTTCAGGAGGTGGCCTTTTGTAAAACCTGCAATTAAAACCCAGTTCATACTGCCAAAACCGAATTACCCTCCGTTGTTTCTTTCTCGATTAAATGGCCGTTTCTGTTGACTGCTGCTATAACAGTGATTCAATCTTTGCTAGTTTTGCATTTTGCTCCTGCATCTGTTGCTGCTCCGTTCTACACATTTTAGCTCTGAAATAAACAGAGGGAGAACTGGGTAAAGTTTAATATAATGGCTGGAAAACTGATCAAAGAAGAACCATGTAGAAAACTGCAACACCAAAAATAAATAGGAAAAAAAAGAGAGCTAACACTGAGGGCAGTGGTTAGACCACTTTTGGGTCAACAAATGTAATTAAATAAACTAGAGGTGCAGGCTTCTATGCCCGACTCCAAGCAACTGACAGTGAGGCTTTAAGGCTGTTGTTTAACGGCTGTGTACGTAGGCCGGGATTCTTTCCTGGTTTGCACACTATCACAATCTCCTCAGGCCACGGCCCCACAAGGGACAAGGATTCTGGATCCCCCTTTAAAACTTGATGTATACATGACACTTGATCTCCTATAAAGTTTTAAATCTATACTACAGACACTGCAAGAATGCAGATTCTGGTATCAATCTGATAGCAAGTAAATACAGGGCCAGTGCTACTGATACCGATACCAATACTTTTAACTTATAAAAAAAGTAGCTTATGTAAGGAATCAGTGTTTCTTGATTTATAAGCTGAATCACATAATGATTTTAATATTTGTGATTGGTATTTTTTACTTTCCACAGTAATTCGTTAACACAACGAAACACTTTTGTCTCTTTCAGCTTTTCATGTATTTTGTGACTGGGTTTTTTGTAGAGCTGGAATGTAAATGCATCTGCCTCTAAAGCACTTTGGGTCTGCTTCTGCTGTTTAAATGTGCTATAGGTTCATGAAAATAGAGGCGATAGGTAAGGCAAAAGGGTTTTTGACATTTTTTTTACAGCGAATGTTTGAGGTATATTTTTTTCAGTTCCAAAATATATATATATTTAACATAATTCAGTGGGCTGCATACTAACCTTAGAAGACAGAAACACAGTATCGATTCTGTCGCGCTGGTATCAAGCTGATACCAATACCGGCAATGACATCGATACTATCGATATTTGCACCGATCTGTCCACTTCTGAATCACTGGGTAAACAAGGAAAACCAAAATCGAGCGCCTAAAGTATTTACAGCACTAAAACGTTTGCATCATGTTTTTTCTGTACAGTTTTCATTCATCATTTCATTTCACTTGTGCTCACATGCAATCACTGGCATCTGAATGAGTGCCACCAGCTGTTCATCGTGTTGCCCTAAGCTTTGAATCGCTTAACAGCAGGGGAATAATGCGCACTTTAATTTGCATTATTTTAATATTTGCTGATTCGCAAAACACTCGCGGTAAGTCTGCAAAAAGATCGGTAAACTGCATCTTCACGTGGAGTCTACGGTACCCCGGAAAGTCCTCCGCCACTTGTTTACTGCACACTCGTACCGTATTTGTTGACATCCTTGATCATGCCACCAAGACAATGTAAACAGATCTGAGGGGTGCTAATCACTCCGGCTGGCTCAGAGTGGATGCTGTGTTTCTGATGAATCGCTTGCGCAGAATAAACAGGAACGCTTCATTAGAGGGGTAAATGGAAAAGTGAGTGTTTATGATCCCAATTACCACCTTTGCTTTAGTGCCTACTTTAATCATAGCCATATTCGTCTTTCTCACTCAGCACTACAAAGCTTCCCACTTCACCACCACACACACACAGTCACACACACATACTACAAATAAAACTGAGCTAGACTGAAGCAGTTCTAGCTGCCATGCGATGTGGAAAGGAAAACAACTTTGTCACTTTTACAAGACTGTGTGCTTAAGTTATTGCTATCCCACTTTTTAAAAATCTATTAAATACTTAAGAGCTTTCTTCCAATCCTAAATAATAAGTTTTGTAGAACATGACTCTTCCATTTGCAAATAGCTTAAAAGGGCTCCTCCTTCTCGGCCTTCTCTATGTAGACCGGCTTAAATAGTCAAATAACCTGTGGCACATAACCTTTCTTCATCATTATAGTTAATCACCGTTCATTTCCAGTTTCACAATAGCCCACAAGATCAAACATGGAGTATTTTCAGCATTTTTCTATGGCATGGTCTGGAACAACAGTTTGGTATAATTGAAACAATATGCAGCATATCAACACTCACAGTTACTGAACCATCACCACAGTTTGCAGTTATCGTGAAAATGATGTGAGCTCTGTTTGCTCTCTGTCGCTGCCAAAGCGAGCGGCATTGCGGCTTCGGTTAGTTATACGATACGCCAGCAACACCATCTTGTGGACACAGCAGGTACACTCAACACACTGGCAACTACTAATCAAGCCGGGTCACTCCCAGCCATCTGTAGCCTGTGGTAAACAACGGTGTTTGCTTTTTTTTCTTTTTTTAAAAACCCTCAGAAGTAAATCAACAAGGAGCTACAGACTTCACTGAACTGTTGGCTGTGATGTGATCGTGAAGCTGCATCAAACGTGACATGAAGATGTGTGCGATGGGGAGGAGAAACACTTGCCCCGGCACAGCAAGAACAGGACGGCCTCGGGCTCTTGAATCCTCTATGATAAATTGCCCAGACGTTCCCCACTGTTATGACCAACATTTGATTTGTGGTCTTTGTCTCGGAGGCGGCATTTCCTGTATTTGATACATGTTCAGTTTTTTTTTTTTCTTGCATGTTTCTCATTTCACTGTGTTTCTCCCTTTTTCTTGTTGTGCACGCCAACGATGAGGGCTGGGTTCCTAGTATGGTGAGATGCGACAGTTCAAACATGCTGTGGTTCATTAAAGACATCCTGTTGGCTTCCAGAGGGAAAAAAGATTCCAAACCAGCCTGCTGTTGCTCCGGTCTGCCCTCTAAAACCACAATGGCCAGACCACATCAGCGCTGAAGCTGGAAATCACAGGACAATCGTGGGCAACCGTACACACAATGCCATTTTCATTTGTGGTGTGTGTGCAATATTCAATAGCTGATCCAGTATAGACTGCTGCTGTAAGCTGTGCAGATGGCTTCCTGTGATGTTTAATGTCACGTTTGTAGTGGCAGGACAGTCACAGAAGCATTAAATACTGATAAATCCCAACTTTACTGTACTTCACACAATGCTGTATTTTGATTTAATGAGACTTTGACTTTGTCTAAAGTCAGCGTAATAAGGGGGAGCGACCGCTAACTGTAACTAATAGCATTCAGACAGGGAGAAACATGCTTCCCAGTGAGCACAAGGAGAGGTTTGGTTTGGGTAAGTCATGTTGTAATGAGCTGAAGGAGTCACCACCTCGGTTGACTCATAGGAAGAAAGTTGATAGCTGAGGTTGGATCCGAAATTGCTGGGATCCTGGAGAAAACGCAAGAAAAGAAATGAGAGTCGAGGATGATCAAAATCAACCCCTGACCTCGTTGTGGATGCCAGTGATGAATTAATTTGACAGCTATTTAGGGAACGGTGGTCTCTGAGAGTAAAGATACATTCTTTTCATAACCCCATATGCACTTATTTTTGTGTGTTTCATGGCGCTTCTGTCGAGCAGTGCGTTAGATTAAAGTTGGACAGTGAGACTGTGAAAGCCAGTATATTCCAGTGGATACTTGAGCACTGTTGACTCACAGCAAGACGATGCTAAGTTCTTATCCACCCACAGAAAGGCTGGGGCCTTTCTATGTGAAGCTTGCATGCTCTTCCCGTGCTTGCGTAGGTTCTCTCCAGATAATCTGGTTTCCTCCCACAGTCCAAAGACATGCATGGGTTAGGTTAATTGGCAGTAGGTATGAATGGGAACACACCTACAAAACATGATACATTGTTCAAAAATACTTTTCATCAGAGCATAGCATCAAGTCAGTAAGTGGCAGAGGGGGTTGTTGATGTCAGTTTCAGCTGCTTTGATGTTAATGAAAGCAACAACAGGTGCACTATATGGGCAAAAGTGAGATAAAGCCCCAAACTAGGAATGCTTTAACAGGTGGAGGCCACTGACATTTTTTCGCTCCACATCTTTTATGACTGTTTTTTTTTTTTTCATTTGGCTAGGCTCAATGTCACTACTGGTAGCATTAGGCCATACATGGATTGCACAGAAGTTGGATAGGTAGTGCAACTCCTCCAGGATGCCACATTAATATAAGTGCTATTACCAGAAGGTTTGCCATGTCTCCCAGCACAATCTCAAGAGCATGGAGGAGATTCCAGGAGACAGACAGCTACTCTAGGTGAGCTGGACAGGGCCGCAGAAGGTCCTGAACCCAACAGCAGGACCGGATATTTTGCTCCTTCTTCCATGGAGGGGTGGATGAGCTACAAAATGACCTCCAGATCATTGGTGTGAATGTTTCTGACCAAACAATCAGAAACATAGTTCTGACGTCCTCTAGTGGACCCTGTGCTCACTGAACAGCACCGTCTGGCATTTGCCGTAGAATACCAGAATCAGCAGCTGGACCACTGGTGCCCTGTGCTTTTCCAGGACCACATGACTGGTTTTATTGTGGGTCAGTGATGGGATGGGGAGGCATATTCATGGAGGGACTAACAGACCTCTACAGGCTAGGCAACAACACCCTGACTGCCATTAGGTATCAGGATGAAATTCTTGATGGGTATCTCCTGTTGCCGGGCAATGCACAGCCTCATGTGACGAGAGTATGTAAGCAATTCCTTGAGGATGAAGGAATTACTACCATTGACTGGCCCCCATGCTCACCTGACCTAAATCCAATAGAACACCCCTGGAACATTATGTTTTAGTCCATCCAATGCAGTCAGATTGCACCTCAGACAAATCCAGGAGCTCAGTGATACCCTGGTACAGATCTGAGATGAGACCCCTTAGGACACCATCAGTAGTCTCCTTAGGGCATAGATACCCCCACTGAGATCTGATGTGTTTTCAAAGTGTTCCTTTAATTTTCTGAGCAGTGCACTTGTTAAGAATCTTATTTATTTGATATATTTCTCAGGAGGAGATCAAAGCAGATCTATGCAGAGATCTAACATACTTAGATCCAGCAGGTGGACAGAAGAGAAATCCAATTTCATGTTCATGCAACCAAAAATTATTTATATGTGATGACTTTAGTTCATCCATCCACATTCTTGCCCTTATCTAATTCAGGGCCACATGGGGGCTGAATGCCAGCTGTTACAGGGCAAAAAGTGGGGCACCCTGAACTTTGTGCGTCACAGTGGCTAACACAGAAAGAAAAAGCTTAATGCTGTATGTGTTAACAGCTATGATAGTGTGCCTGCTGTTAATGCTAGCACTGGGATAATTTGTGTGTAATTATCACTGCCAGCAACCCCCGCTTGTGTTACAAGTTATTTGACCTATTAACCAGCTTGTTGCAACTACAGATTTCCAATCAGTGTCATTCCACTTTGCCTGTTTAATGAGTTTACTTATTTCAGTGTCTGACCTTGCTTTTCTTTGTATCATTCCTTCACCATTTAATGTGGACTATGTAAGCGCCTTAATATCAGCTATTCTCATATTTAAAGGCTGCAATGACAAACTGTACAATGTCTGAATGTGTTGCCGTGTAGCATTTAATACCAGGAAAGGTGAGTAATTTGAATTATCAGCAGACAGATAAAGAGCAACAGTTTAGTAGTAGAGCAGAAAGCTCAAATTGTTAAACAGACCAAAAGTACAGCAACAATACATTACTTGTAAATTCTCTGCATAAGTGCTAGAAACAGTATACGCAGAGCTGCAGTTAAACAACTTGAATGAGTTCAAGTATTCATGTATGCAGTGGAAGTGTGTGTATGTGTGTGTGTGGTGCAATACAGTAGCTGTGTACCCAGGGCTCTGATCCAAACAGCTGGTACCCATCTGTTTCTTCTTCTACTCCTGCGGCCTGTGGCTCAGGGAGTGAGGTGCACTGGCATGCGGTGTCTGGGTCTGGACCAGTAGTAGGGAGGTATGCACTGCAGGAGTGTGCGTGTGTGTATGAGTGTGGTTTATGGCGAGTGAGCGCTCCTGTGTGTGTATATGTGGTTTCGCACTAAACTCCTGTATATGTGTATGGACTCGTGGGTATATACAGCCATGTGTGTGGGTTACGCGTGTTTGTGTACGACTCTGGCCGGCGCCGCATCCTGCATGCCTGTGTGGTGTGACTATGTGCGCACGAGTGTGTTTGGTGGTTAGCAATAAGTACAATATATATCCACTTTAATATTGTTGATACCCAGTCGTACCTTACAGCAAACATATCTCAAAGCACTCTGCTGCCCTCTTACTGCCTGCGCAAACTCTCCCATGATGCAGTCTGCTCCAAAAATGACTCACTGCGGAGACGCGTTCAGTCTTTCCATTTGTTGTTTATGTAAATCATATAGACTTGAACATAACGTTTGCCATACCGTTCCAGATTTCCGTCATTACTTTATGGCTTTACTGATCGCTGTCTGAAAATATGTGCTTTCCATCACACAAACACATAAAAAATAAGACTCTTATGATGCTTTAAGCAGAAAAAGGCTCACGGTGGGTAAGGTGGTATTTCCGTTGGGTGAAGAAGTAGATGCCTGGAGAATGTTGAGTGCTTGAGGAATAAGATGATCTTTATTGATGTGGCAAATGTTATGTCTGAGGCTTTGAGGATAAAACAAGGTTCCTTCCAATTGGTTTAATAAGACTGTTCTCATGAGGAATTGGTTAAATAATCCATGACCTGCACTGAACTTAGTCCCAATTTTTGTAGCTTTTGAGGAATTTTTTTTCAAAATTCCACTGGAGGGCAGTGTTGGATGGCTGCCTGAGAATTTTTGGCTGCTGCAGGTGACTGTGTATTTTGTGTGTGTGATTGTAAAAGAAGAGACATCATCAGATGCAGTCTGTTTTGTTCTTTCTTGTCTAATCTTAAAACACAGTAGGCCTACAAGGCGCAGTCCCAGCACTCAACTTTCTTGTCATTTCTTTAAGTAGTCTTCAGCAATAGTGGACATTCAAAGCTCTATAGATGTTGGCTGCCTTTTGTTCTGTTCTCTGTCAAGATGTTCCCACACTGCTTCAATAATACTGAGGTCTGGGCTGTGAGAAGGCCAATCCATGACTGATAATATTTCATTGTGTGTTTTTCTATCCGTGTATGCTTTTACTGCATTATGATGGAAATTAAAAACATTTTCTTAGAGCTGCTACTTCTTTTGTCTGTGTGTTCTGCTTCCTCCAGTGTTTTAAGGACACACTGCACACCATGCTGAGTGAGATAAGTTTATCTAGCAGCTCTTTGGGAATCACCTTGTTGGTGCAAAAATACTGTTTTATGCCTGTCAAACTCTATTATCTGTTTTTGTACATCAAAATAAATAAATTGGAACAGTTTCTTTGTAACAGGCTGCTACCAACAAAGTACCTAAGACACAACTTAAAATTGGTTCTTTTCTTAGTTTTCCTATTATGTGTAGACAACAACACAACACAACAAGGAGGCTTTTTTATGCCTGAGTGATTCATAGGTGAGTGTTAAGTGGCTTAACAAACAAATATTTATCTGAAAATGAGTGAAAAACCACCCAATGCCCAAATAAGAACTTTGAATGACCTTTAGAAAGCTCAGAAAAGTACTGCTCAAGACCACTTGACTCCTGACCTTTACACAGAATTGTAAGCAATACTGTAAGATGCCCCACCTTGTGATGTAACCCACTGAGGTCACCTTAAGCACGGTCTGAGTGGAGGAAACTCATTTATCAAGACTACACTGTCCATATGCCACCATTCTATTGATGGTTGTTACCGTGGACATAGGCCTCTTTTACTTTAGGCCTCTTTTACTCCTTTTTCAAACTTCTTCTTGGTCCAGAATGTAAACACTGATATCCTCAAAAGATCATTCTTTATCCTTTATGTAAAGATGTAAAGCCTCTTGGATGAGAAGTGGAAAAAAAACTTAAAGAAGTCAAGTTGCCTTCTCTTTCAAGTTCTTTAGGCCACTGCACAATCAGACTTAATGGTAAATATTAGGAAAAAATACAGAATGCAAAAAAACTGAACTCTTAAAAATGACACGAAAAATGAACACAAACCAATAAAAATGATTGCAGACACAGAAAAAACTAAAGGAAAACAAAAAAAACACTTATTTTTTTTTTTTACTTAACTGTAAAAAAAAATGAAGAGCCACACAAAGCAGTTATAAAAATAGACAAAATAACAGGAGAATGACATGAAAACATAACACATAAAGCTGTAATGGCACACAAAACACCTGTAAACTATTTTTCTATTTTTCTATTTTGGTTTTGATAGAGTTGTTCCAGATTAGTGGGAGACTGTTTCTCGATAATCTGTCCACATGAAAACATGCTGTTTGAGTGGGTGGAGGTGACGTGAGCTGCTTCTTGTAAAACAGCTGATCTGATCTGACCTGCTGGCACCCGTCCCAGCATTTCTTGTTTAACACAAATGTACTGGTACTGAGGGACATCTGACCACTAAACCTTTTGTGGCAATCATGCAGACCGACCAGCAGTGAGACAAATAAGGGACATTGAGGAGGAAATCAGGCCACTACTGAACTTAAAAGAAAAAAATACATTTACTTGCTGTCAGAGTCAGTTTAGACGTAATGCAGATAATGTTTCAGTTATAAATTATGAATGCAGTACAAAATGCACAACATCTGTGGACTGATGAATAATTCCAGGAGTAATTAATGCAGAGACAAAAACAACAAGTAAAAACTTCAGCTGGATGCAGAGTGAGGACATCTAATGAGTAGCTAGGAGACACCAAACAAGCAGCAGAAAAATCCTAATGGCTAACAGAGAGACTCCTGACTGTGTCCTGTGTTTTGCTGACAGTTACTTTAGTTTATTTTTACTGTAAATCTATAGCAGGACTTACAAAATCACAAACTTAATGTCGTAGTTTCTCTTTTTTTCCTAATTTTATTAAGAAGCTGAATGTCTGCTGGAGGAATTCTTCCATTTGCAATTGAGAAAAAACAGAACTGACCATAAATCAAGGGTATTAAAATAATTTTAAAAAAAAGTTTTTTGTTGTTTTTGTTCTATTTTTAAATGGTTTTTGCATCACCAAATGTAGTTATCTTCATAGTAATGTTGCTCATTATTCCGTCTATGACCTCTGTCCAAAAAGATTAATATGGGATTTGAAATGGGTAATACTTTGTGAAATTTACTGTCAATACCTGTGGGACACACACTGTATTAAACCATATGTCTCACACAACTGAGGAAATGCATATCATGACTTTTAGTATGTTATTATGAATAGTTGTTTATAAACTCTACATTCCAAATAAAAAAATGGTTAAAAAATCCAAACACTGATTACTTAGTTTAGCTTTCTAAATACATTTAAAACAACTAGAAAATATCTGGTGTGTCAAAAATGTTAAATGGCAGCAAAAGTAGCACCCTGAGTAGTGAACTGGAGCTCTAGAGACAGCAAAGCAGCTTCAGCTGACACAATGAACCCAGGAGGAGTCTCAATACTCTTCGCTGTATGTGCAACCTTACAGTAAGAGCCAATCAAAATCTCTGTAAGTATAGATCCAGTGAGTTCTAAACACATAAAAAGGTTAGGTGTCACTTAATGGCCCTACGACTGCTATTACCAAGTCACATGACCTTAATCCTGGCTCAGTTTTCATGCTGCCATTGTCCCTGACTGTCCCATGCAAGGCCACATGGGTTGGCTGGAAGACTGTTTACTTAGCCTGGCAGGGCGAAGGACACTGTCTCAGCTGAACTATGGACACGCAAACACATATACTGATACTGATAAGCACTCACTGACGCATCACCCTCCCTACCCCGGATCCAACGCCACCTCCAACGCTTACCTCCCCTTTGATGTGGACATCGGGTAAGTTGGAGGCGCAGTCGAAGATTGCAGCGGTCCCAGATCAGATGTACACACTGGAACACTTTCACATGTTGCTTGTCTGTGTTTATTGTGCTATGGTGTGTTGATATCTGTGCATTCCTGTATTATCCTTCTGTGTTACACATTTCAATGTTTTTTTTCCTCGCTACCTAGCCTGACCTGTCTCCCCAATGTGATGTTTTTGTGTTGTATGTATGGTCGGCAAGGTCTGTCATCTCTCGGTTGTGGGCAAAAGACCTGCAACTGACAAATAAAGGCTATCTCATCTCAGTTGTCGTGCTGCATTTACACTAAACCAGTAGTGCAGGCAATGCACTAGAAAATTTCATTCACAGCAACTGTTATAGTGGATACACACAAGTTTCAGCTTGTCATGCAGTGGTAGCATCGTTGTGCAGCAATGAATGCGACTCTTGCTTTGTAGTCCGAGGTCTTTGAGATAAGAACTGTAGTTGAGGAGCTTTTGTGTGAGAAAATCAAGGCCATATTTTAAATAAGACTGGAAACCTGTTCTTTTTAAGGATAAAGTGTTTAATATCTAATCTTATTATTATCAATACAATCTAGTTTTTTTTTTAGATCAGTATTACTTCTGTCTTGATAGTTATACCAGCTCGGTACATTCAGAATTTAAAGGGTGGTTTCAGACTTCACCTTAATGAGAACATTACAGCTGTTGTCAAATAAAAGCAAAATGCAGTCTATGAAATGTTTAGTCTGATGCCATTCAAGTCCACAGCTCTAGTGTTCTTTCCAGCTCACCTGAACATCCTGCACGTGTAACTGCAGTGACATGTACAAATCTGGATGGACAGGAAGACTGAGGTATTTGTCACTTAAAAGATAACCAAGTTCTCACTGACAAACAGAGGTGAGCAGGATACTAACAGTGGGTCTTGAAAGCAGCCATCAGCTTCAGCTGGATGATTTGTTCATCTTTTTCGAGTAGTTTTTTTTCCTATTGTCAGAGATTTTCATTGACTGAAAACTCTTTTTCCTGAGATCTATTGCTTAACTATCATTCTTTCTGGTATATCTGAAATCTTGTATTCCTATAAACAGCTTATGTCATGGTCCTGGGTTGGTGATCCAGTGTTTTGTGGTTTTGGGTTAGTTATACTCTTTGAATGATGGTTTTCTGTTTGTATTGTATTTATAGTTTCTGGTTTCTAGGTTTTCTGTTTCTGTGTCTCCCCTGCGTTCCTGGTGTCATGTCTCTAGTGAAGGTTTTGTTCTGTATTCTTATTTTCCTTATTTGTCTCCGTGTGTTGTATGCTTGTCTTGGTTTTCTGCCACTACGTCTTCCCTGAGTTCCATGTCTAGTTCCTTTTGTCTCTGTGGTTCATATTTCCTCTGTTCCCAAGTCTTCCATGTTTCCACGTCTCAGTGTCTAGTCTGCATCTTTATGTCATGCTTCCTGTTTTATTTTGATAGCCCCTGTCCTGTGTTAGTGTGTCTAGTTTTGCTTTCGCCTTGTCTCATTATGTCTGATTAGTCCCAGCTGTTTACCTGTATTCAAGTTCTCCACAGCACAATAAAAGCTGCCTCCCTTAGCTCATCAAATGTCCTGCATTTGGGTCCTGTCTCCTACTGTCCACACAGCTGTAGCTTTGACAGCTTAAATTTAAAGAAAATCTGTACTGTCTCAGAGTATTTCTCCTTATATTACCACTAACACAAAGTTCTCTCTGCGCCTGAAATACTGCTTATATGGATTATGGCGTAATATCCAGGATAAGATTTCATTTTGTGCTTTGGACCTGCCACATTTCATAAAGCAAGCATGTATTCATGAGAATAATGTGAAAACATTAAAAAACATGTTTTACTACCTGTAAACTACCTGATGTTTCAGCACTTTTTCCTATTAGTCTGCATTAACAAGCCTCTTAATGCATTAGTGGTGCTGTGACATGAGATACAGGATTATGATACCTGAAGTGACCCCCCCCCCCCCCTGCATTCTGGTGAATTTTTATGCACCACTTTCAGCCTTTTTGCATCAATAAATGAAGGAAATGAGGCTCCGGGTGGCAATACATACTGATATATAATGCAGTGAGTCATTCTCTATTGCTTTCAAACAAATATTCTCAAATTTTGTCATTTATTATCATCCCTGCTGAGTCCAGACACACGTAGACATGATATTACTCTTTTGTGTTATTTTGTGTTCCCCCTTTTCCAGATGTGAGTCAGAGCTTCGGCAGACAATAACTCAGCTTGTTCGATAAATCCATTTAATTAAATTCATTAAACCCTGGACCTTTCATAGCCGTGATACGTTTTAGCATATCAGGCACAAAGTAGCATCACAGCTGAGCAGATGGTGGTGCAGAGTCAAGTGGTGACCTTGGTGTGTTATGGAGTCTTATCTTTCTCAGACTTCGCTGAAATTCAGCTTAAATTTGTGCTACGCTTCCACTGAAATCCAGCTACTCAATGCTAATTTGCACTAAGTTAACCTTCCAAACATACAGTGACTCAACACAATGCAGATTTAAAGCTAGATAGAGCACACACACACACACACGTGCGCACACAAAAAGAGTCCCCATATTCTAAGGCACACGCCCCCATATTTATTTTCAAACTCCATTGCGGTTTATTTCACAACTCAAACATTTAGTAAACAATTAAGCAAATAAAAGTAAACTGCAATAAATTACAGGTAGTAACTACTAAGTCTTTTCCGCTACGTCCACACCTACACGGGTATTTTTTAAAACGCAGCTGTTTCTATGCGCTTGTACCTTTAGCCCAAATGGAAAAGAAACTTATAAAAGACTTGCATAAGATGTGGCCTACTTCATATAGTGAATCATATAAGGCTTATATGATTTACTCATGAAAGTGGCCACTTTCTCATTACTTTGATGTATTGTTTTAGTAAGGCTCTGCCCCACACTTTGGGAACCTCTGACTTAACCTTCAACACTTTACTGTTTTGGGAAGGACGGGCTCTTAAAATCATAGTACAAAAAAATGCAGAAAGGGAGTGCCAAGCGAAGTCGTTATGGATATATTCCTTAAGAGACTCACATGTTTTGTTTCTGTATTTGTTTACTGTATAGTGACCCTAGCATTACGTAACAGTGTATTATTTGAATGGTCCAAAACTAATCTTAATAGACTACAGCGACATGTATGTTTCAGTGCAGTAAAATAGGAGCTTGTGATACTTACTGTGTAAAATCAAACCAGTTAACTGCTTTTCTTCTAGTTAATCATTACAGTCTAAACCCTCGCAGACAGCGGCTGTGTCATCACAGTTTCTTACTCTCTCCTTTGCAGTAGCCTGCAGACACTACACTATTCAGTCCGGGACAAGCAGGCAAACTAATCGAACAGTGAGTCATGCAGCGTTTCACCGCAGCACCAGACCCTGCTGGTGGAGGAACGCTGTTAATTGCTTTGGATCGGAGCACAAACCCAACATCAGCCCCGACGTGCGGACTGAGCGTCTAGAGAAGGACTGTTCAGTTTCTCTCGGAGTAATTAAGATCGGAAGCTGCACTTTAGAGTTGTTGTTTTGTTTTTTTTTGGAGGGGGTGTGAGTTAACGACTGCGCGAAGGATCACCGACCTTTGAATTCAGTGGTGTCGCCATGCAGTGGAGGATGGATGAAAGAGAGCGAGCGGGGCGGGAGAAATATCACAGATGATGCGGATTCTGCACGGCGGGTTGTCTCTTCAGCCTCTTCCAGCAGCAGCCCTGCCTCCTGTAAAAGGTGTGGCTATCGTGGCTGTCGGCGACTTTATTTGTTTTGGTTGGCGACATCCTGCAGGGCGCATAGTGAAGCACTGGCACTCATGGCTGTTTAACAGGCGTTTACGCACTGATCCAGCTCAGCAGTAAGGTAAGACAATGCCGGTGTCCGGTCCTGTGCGTGGGTTGGGTTGGAAGAAACTGGTAGGTGTGGGTGACAGCACAGGAGTGTAGCAATAACTTGACTCAGTGAGCTTTGCAGAGAGATTTTGGGCTTAGGTTGTTGCAGGTGCGTCCACCTTGTGGAGAAATTCTGCGTTGCTTAAGGTACTCAGCAAAACCGTACATCATTACAATCCTGAGCTAGAAGACAGCGTGCTCCCGATGCCACATTTCAGTATTGTCAGATGGAAAATGAATCGGTGGTATATGGTAGCCTGACTTATACTGTAATCCAGCACCACAGGAAACTGTGTGTGTGTGTGTGTGTGTTCTGTAATGGAGGCAAGCTGAAGTGAGACTTTCTTTCTCTAGTGTGGAAACATTTTTTTTTTGTACCACAGGTAAACACTGAAACAGTCCAAAAACAAACATTTCTAAAATGAAATCGCTGAAGGAGTATATTCCTGCTTTAAAGTGTTTTCCAATTCTTACCTTGAGTAAATCTGCAGGAAAAAAAAGGTAAACCTCTACTGCAGAGACAATATTTGCTGTGTCGACATGGAAACAAACAGATTAATTAAACCAGCTTCGATGCTATAACTTGGCAGCCCATTTATTAACCTGGTTACAGTAGCCTGTGTTGTCATGGCATCAGTATCCAAAGGCTGGATAGCTTGACAGGAATTTACATGTGCAGCATGATAACTTCACAGGGGACTGAGCTCTGCTCTCAGGTCAGCTGTGACTACTAGAGGCATGTGACACCATTTCATCACTGCTGAGCTTTGGATTATTGACCAGAGTTATCTCTCACAGCGGGTGTGTCATCACACACACACTCACACACAGCTATTTCTTCAGTCAGGTGGTCAGTAATGGCAAATGTGTTCCATGTTGTTGTTAAATTAAAGCATGCATCTCTTGGCGTTTTAAAATAGTTACGCTGACATTAAGTTAAGTGAGACGATGAGACAGGAGAAAGTGACGCCTCAATTGAGAAGGTGGGTTGTCACTTCAGGTGACACCATTCGTTGTTTTATTTGGCATCCTTACAGACAGAGTTTATGAGTTCTGATGAGTCAGTTAACTGCTATGTGTTGACTGAGCTCGTGCTTTTGTTAAATCAGTAATCGTTACCAATGTGTGTATACTACCATGTGAGCTTCATACCTTTTCAGTAATATGATGTTGGTCATTGACCTAATAGCTTTTTATTTAGTTTTATCTCCATATTTAAGCTCCTCAGTCTGTAAGTTTTAGGAAACCAAATCCTTTCTTCTACCATTTGTCTTCCCACGGCATTTAACACCATTTAATGTAGGAAAAGTACAATAGAAGTGACAGTTATAATGTAAATGTTTTCTAATCAGCTTTGTCACTGTCACTATCTTTTTGCTCTAATGTTTTACATTTTTTGGACATACTAAAACAATCTTCTCATTAACAGCTCCTAAACGTAGGTAAATACAACCTCAGATAAACAACGTCATGCCATATCATTATTAATTTAACAAAAAATGAATCCAAAACATAGGAGTTTGCGCAAAATGAAATACACTCTTGCTGCTTCCAGAGTTAAGAGGGCAAACAGCAGCCTGGTGCTGATAATCAGATGCGATCAGGAAGTGTGGTGACCTCTATTAGAGCAGAAGGCCTTTGAGAATTCAGGTATGTATAAAAACAGCGCCAAGGAGGAAAGACATCAGCAATGGAATTGGAGAAGCAATTGTTGTTTCCTATCAATAAGGTAATTCAGTGCTGAGAAAGAGTATTTACAAGTGGAAGATGAATAGATTCAAGACAGTCTAATCAGGAATGGATGTCCCAGCAAATTCAACCCAAGGTCAGACTGTGCAATGCTCAGAGAAACAGCAAAAAAACCCCTCAGGAGCTACATCGCAAACTCTACAAACCTCATTTAGCATGTTAAAATTCATAGTACGATTATAAAAAGACTGAACAAGTATGGGTTATTTACCTCTTTGTTCTAGCACAGCTAGGTTTGTAAAGTTGCATCTGAATAAACCACAAGACCTGCAGAACTACGTCCTTCGAACAGATCAAAGTGGAGACGTTTAGCCTTAAATGTACAGTGCCACGTTTGGTCATAACCAAGCAAAGCTTATGTGCCCATTTACTGCATACCAACTGCCATGCACGGTGGCGGAGTGGTGATGATTTGGACTTGTTTTGCAGCCACAGGACCTGGGCATTGAGTTGGCCATGAACCCCTCTGTATACCAAAGTATTCTAGAGTCAAATGTGAGGCCATCTGTTTAACAGCAAAGGCTCAGCTGAAACTGAGTCGTTTAACATTTAACAAAACAATGATGAGCATAGCAGCGAATCTACAACAGAATAGCTGAAAATGAAAAGAATAACAGTGTTGCAATGGCCCAGTCAAAGTCCAAAGCTCAACCTCATGGAAACACTGGGATCTTAAGAGAGCTGTGCATATAAACAAATGCCTACAAATCTCAGTGAAATTAAGCAAGGTTGTAAAGAAGAGTGGGCAAAAACCACTCAACAACAATGTAGAAAACGGATATAGTCATACAGAAAACAATTGCCTCAAGTTATAACTGCTATAGGTGGTTGTACAGGCTACAGTTTTTCACACACTGCTCCTGGATTTTGGCTTAGTTTAAAAAATAAATAAATAATGAAATAGTGTAATATGTCATGTGCCGTTGTTCATCTGAGGTTGTATGTACCTTATTTTAAAACCTGGAAAGGGTTAGATAATTTTTTATTATGTCCTGATATGTAAAACGTTAGAACTAACTGTAACTGATGCTGCCCTGTGCGTATAGGCTAAATATTTAACAGTAAACGTTAACCTGGGCACACAGAGGAAGTATGAAAACAAGGAGCAAGGATGCTCAGCTGCATTAAGCAGTTGTACCTTTTTAAGCATTTCTAGTGAAGGACAGTCGTGCAAGCTTTCCAAGTGTCTGTTGCTGCCATTTCTTACCCCTACTTCTTGCACCAACAGGTGAAGCTCCATGTGGTACCGTTATCTTGATCATGCAGCCTCTCCCATCTCTATACACTGATAGTATTCCACAAAGTACATGGTGTGTCTGGCCGTGCAGTTTGCATTTTTATAGCACTCGAACATTAGGCGACCTGAGTTTAATCTTGTTATACATTTGGGTGGCAGTTAAATGTTAGTATGCTGAGGTCGGTCAGCACAGAGAAGAAAATAGCTGACCACTGGTGGTGTGCTAATATTTGAGTGTAAACGTAGCAAAACATTTATTCTGATTATGTGTGCACCTTCATGCAATCAGTCCCTAACTAAGCCTATCCATCTCTTTCTTAAGTGGGTGATGGCGACCCGTAAAGACAGACGTAGGGATCGAACCCCACTGGAGGAAAGCTATGAAGAGAGGAGCGGCGTCCCCTTTCTTGGAGACACCCTGCCCTGGAACTTGTCCAAACACCAGAGAGTCAAACGCTCCAAATCCGCCACAGCGGAGGTCCTGGATCCAGCTGACAGGGCTGTAATTCGCATTGCAGGTAGGGGGACTAAACAGAGTTATATCTATGCACGTGAAAGAGTGCTTACTTATTTAAAGCAGACATTTAAAACAAACTTAAATCTTATATTTCAGTTGTTACAGACATATTGACATGGAAAACTGAAAAGGCTAGCTAATGAAGCCTTGTAGTAGTTAAGCTAACCCAATATGAATATGCTAGTGCTAATTTCCTTTGCACTCCACCTGTTTTCCCCATAAGCTTTTATTCTTATACCTGTATGTCATGTGATGTAGAGCAAGTGAAGAGCGACTAGCACTCAGAGCTCCAAAACAGCTATGTGTTGCTTATAGTCTTTCTGACTGTCCATTCTGCTATATGTTGGCACTGAAAAGTTAGCCTGCTGTTAGCTAACAACGCCAAGTTGGATGTCAGAGGTCATTAAAACTGAACTCCACATGAAATATTTTATTTTCAATATGGAGCTATTAAATAATAATGGTCTAGTGTTTCAATTCCGTTTTAAATGCATTAAGAACTCAATACAAAGCTGCAGTCGCATTAATAATGTTATTATTACTATTATTTATTTATGTATGTATTTATTTAACTATTTATTTATTTATTTATTTGGGTGGCTGTAGCTCAGGTGGCAGAGCAGGTCAGCCACTAACCAGAAGGTCGGTGGTTCGATCCCAGGCTGCCTCCTGGCTGCATGCCAAATATCCTTGGGCAAGATACTAACCCCGTGTTTGCCTAATGGTGGTGGTCAGAGGGCCCGGTGGCGCCAGTGTCCGGCAGCCTCGCCTCTGTCAGTGCGCCCCAGGGCAGCTGTGGCTACAGTGTGTGAATGGGTGAATGACTGAATGTAGTGTAAAGCGCTTTGGGGTCCTTAGGGACTGAGTAAAGCGCTATACAAATGCAGGCCATTTACCATTTACCATCCAGGTAAAAGCCTCATTGAGATTAAAATCTCTTTTCAAGTGAAACCTGGCCAAGAGGTAGCAGAGGCTGTAACACATAACAATATACCAAGAAATCAATACAACTGGCATTCAGTGTAGTGAACACAAATACACAAATCATATGCAACAACAGATCATTATGACTGTAGAACAGATGTGCAGCAATGAATAAAAAATTAGTGATTTTACGGGAGTAATGTGGAGCATATGACTTCTTCCATGTGTGTACCAGTGGATGTAGTGGATGCCAGGCCGCCTATCCTTTTTAAATGTCAAACCTTAGAACCAGCAAAGAAAGAACATTATTCATCATGTTGACTCTTCTATTTATGAAAAGCAGTACAGAAAGCCTGCATTAATTATGTCAGAGCCATTGTCCTCTGTGGGAATATTCTTGTTTGCACTCTGGGCAGAGCATGGAAGATGACAAAGTGTAGACAGTTTGTCATCTTCAGCGCTCTGCATAAAGTGCCACCTATATTGTGGCCTGAGATACTGACTGCTGGATTCCTTAAGTAACGAATTAGTGTTAGTAAATGTACACATGGCAACGAGAAATAACTGTACTTTATAAAATGTCAGTGAAAAACAGGCACATACAAGCGCCTTCCTTGAGCTTCAGTCATTGCTATATGGGCAGGATGTAACACTCCTCTTGTTTCACTCCTACTATGTTTTCAGACTGCCAACAGCAGTTTTAAATGCCAGGACAGTGAAACCATTAACCTTGTAAGAAATACTGTAAGGTTAAAAAGGAAACCAAGAAGTGCTATTTTGTACATGCATTACATATACAAGTCCCTGCCCCCACCCCCTCCCCCCCTGCAAACTAATAATGGATTTTCTCAGCTGGACAGGTTACACATTACACAGTGAGGATTTAAGGTGATGATGATGATGGTGAGAGCTAGACTTTTTCAAAGGTTGAGGTGTGGTTTTTTTTTTTTCCCCCGATCAGTGGGCTAGGATCATGTTCAAGTCATTTGTAGGGATTGTGGAAACACATTATTTATACTGTGGGTTAGCAGTATCATCACTGGTCCAAGTGTAACACAGATTTTAAAAGTCACATAAAACTGACTGAAACGGAATATGATATAAAGGAAAGAAAGAGTTGTCAGGTCATTATAATTTCTTAGTAATTATAAACACTTCTATAACAGCGTCTCGCTTTTATTAAAGGGGCATTCCCTGGCAGGGAATGCTCATCCTCAATCACCAAAGCAGACAGCACAACAAGGATAAAACAACGGTTTAATGTAGCACAGAATATACTAATTTTCAGTGTGCCAGTTTAGCACAAGTCTTTGATTGAACACAATACGTCTGTGATCGAGTTTTGGAAAATTGTGCTCCTGTCTAGGAGGAAGTTTGTATAACTCAGGATGTGCATGCAGGTCTACAAAAGGCCTACATCCACATCCTGTACGTCTCTTTTTCCAGCAATCAGAAGGCCATGTCAGGCAATATCAGCACCCGTGGGTGAGGCTGAGTTTTTGTAGTAAGCTCTGATGAATGACGAGGTTCTGCTACAGATTTCCTGACTGTATGCAGATGTACAGGCCTGTCCTAGAAGGGGGATTAGAATAGACTATGCACAGTTCTTGTTGGAAGATGAGCACTCTTCACTGATCAGGTCCAATAGAATGATTATATAGCCATATGGAAAAGAGAGTTTTCAAAGGATTCTGCCCTCACATTTGACTCCAGAAGACATGATACTCAGATACTGATCAATACTAAAAATTGCTATTGGGTTAGGTACTCATTTGCAGTAGTATTGATACAAACAGTGCCATATTCACCTTCTCCAGCTGACAGACAACTTCTCATGGCACCGCTGGAAACATGCGTGCACACAGCCCCCCCCCCCAGTCACTAGCAGCTGAACACATTAATTAGTAGCATAAAAAACTTAGCAAAGCATTTTAAAGACTGACAACACGGTCTTTGTGACGAATTTTGATGTCACTAATACTCACATTTACTTTAAAGTGTTAAACCGGTAATAAACATGTGTCCAGCGGATGCATTAACATTAGCCATTTACTATTAGCAGTTACTCACACTGGCCATATGCTAACTTATTATTAATGTAAGGCTAATACTATAATGTTAATGTGGGAGCTAAGAAGCAAACATTATCAGCATTATGCTGATAATAGGAAGTGTTCATTAAACAGGAAGCACATTTTTTGTGTTTAAGAGAAACATAATACTTTTTAAAGTCCCAGGTTGGACCTAATAAAGGTCTACCAGTTGCTACACAGAAACAGTGATCGCCTTCTGTACCTTATGGAAAGCAAAAATATGGTGCAAAGTCACCAAAAGCAGAAGAAATAAATACATTTGGATGGCGTTTAGATGGTTGATCTAATCTTTATTAAAAATATTTGTGCATTTATGTATCTTAATTTTGTGATTTTTCTGTCATTCTGTCATTTCCAAACTATAATATAGAAAATGGTATTAAATATTTTCTTGTTCTTGTAATTAAAAATTAATGGCTATTGTGAAAAATTTAAAATCTCATTAGCCTTTATAATTAATTGTATTATTTTAAGCAGATCAAGTTAGTTTTTGCAAACTGAACTGCACATGAATTGTGTGTGTGTGTGTGTGTGTGTGTGTGTGTGTGTGTGTGTTTTGCTGTTGGCTTTTAGAGCCCTAGCTGTATTTAAACGGCAAACATCCCTGCAGAGTACTCTTCAATAATTTATTCTGCAGTGGCTATGATCTGATGCTTAGACGATGCTAGGCTCAGACTCCATCTCTCTTCCACTCACATCCTCTTGCTATCTCTTTCTCATGCACACACACGCATTACAGTTTAATATAGCGATTTTCTGTGGAAATGATCAGTGCATGTGAACACAAGCATAAATATCTATTCTAATTTCGAGCTCCTGCGTTACAGGAAAATCATCTGAGTCATCCACATCCCATTTCCTTCAGTTTATTGGTACATACTGTTACTGTACACTACACCATTAATTTGTGGAAGCTACTGTTATGTTGTGTATGCACTGTATGTTGTTGTGATGTAAAGTTTTCGAAAATATTTGGATGAGAACGTACAGCTGGAGATTTGCCACATGCTGCTTTTGCCTGCTAGCTACTTAAATTAGCAAGGTTCATCTGAAATTCACTATGATGTTAAAATGTTTACTAATTTTGGTTGGCCAAAATGTTTTCTACCAGAAAGACTGAATAGCCAGCCAATAATTTGAGGTCTTTAATACAATTGAGCACTGGGACCCACCTGGAGCCACTTAATTAAACACAACTTAATACATTTTAAAGGGGTTAGCATTCATCATTTACCATTTACCAAAAGAGAAGTTAACTGTAACGGCCAACTGTATTTGTACTATGCTGTAAACATGTGTATGTCTGATGTAATGTTTGGTATTTTAGAGATTTGTCGCTTTTGCAACAAATGTGTAGTCGCAATTCAAAGAACTTCAGTTTTTGGCACTTTTGACGTCATCTTTTAGCCCCCGATGTTGTTTATTAAGTGAGAGAAGAGCCTTTAAAAGTATGACTCATCTTCCAAACAAATGCTGGTTTTGTACTGCTGACAGTTACTCCAGACACATACTCAGACTCTTGCCCTGTAGCAGATTTTATACAAGCTGAATGCATTGACATTTTATTATAATGAGCTTTGGATTTTTATACTGTTGAGCTGACTCAGTTATGAAAGGCTCTCTGAGCTGGCCTGCCTCTTTTGTGTGCCTAATTGTATTCCTCAGATTTTATAATAGCTTGTGATTGCAATAGCTTCTTAAATGTCCTCTATTCTTACATCTGTAGCTCCCTGCTCATGTGTGAACACAGCTATTGGCTTCCCTTCAGACAGCTATAACCCATTTCCCCAGCAGGTGGCACTTTCTGTTAACTAGCTGGTGGCCTGCTCGTACTAAAGAGTCGTCACTGCTTCTGGAAAATGTTTCTCATTCGACACCCGTCTCAAATAGCATCGACTACATTGTGTGTTCATTATGTGTCTGGTATTACAGAACTCTGCCTTTTTCACCATACAGTATGCTTTCATTCTCATTTCGAGACCCTTCCGGACAAAACACTTTTCTTCTTTTTAAACATTTGACCTTCATGGTCTTCCTCATTCTACGCCATATCAGGGAAGGAATGCTGCTCCTCACCATCAGTTTCAGATTCTGTGAATGAGCCATGATGGAAAAGCGTGGTGGGCTGAAAAGGTCAGGGCAGTCAACAGCAGCATGTCTGATCCACTGCTGCGCATTACATGTGTTTCTGTTGTGGATATCCAGAAGAGGGAGCCAGGCCTGTTTCTATGATTGTCTGTTACCCATAGCTTTACTGGGCAACAGTAACAGCAGCATTGCACCCGGATTGCACCATACTCAAATTGTTTAAGGCTTGGATAACTGACAGAGAAGAGCATCAAGCCTGGTGATCATCAGCTGACAAAAGTAGTCAAAAGTGAAAAGACACTAAAGATCACATCCTCACAGACTGTATAATAAGAGTATATAGATAAATATACCCAAGTGTACAAGTAATTACTTTGAAAGGCTACTATTACAATACAATGAAGGCAGAAACCATTGTGAGATTTTGCTCTTTTGTCTCTACAGACAAAACAATTTCCATTCATCAAAATCTAACAGAGGATAAGCCCTGGCTTAGTTAAAATGGACCATAAATTCTCCCTTAATAGGAGCTGCCACACTACTGTTGGGTTTTGTGTCATATTCCACAGCCAGACCGATCAGTCTAGCTGTGGGTCAGCATTAAACTCCTGCCTGTGCATGTGTGCACAGTCCAGGTGTTATTTGTTTCCCCCATGGTTTTTTTCCTTTTTCTGTGAGCGGTGCTTCGGTAATCCCCTTGACACTTGAAAAAAGATGTGCTGTGATTTGTGTGACTGCCGTCTCATTCTGGGAACCGAGCAGTGTGGAAAAACATTATTAATGTTAAAGCCGTCGCTCTGAGTTGGCCCCATTAGAATATCAAACAAAAGGAACGTACTGGAAAAAACCCCACACGTTACAGGCTGTTAAGTGGACAGCCGTGGAGCTTCTTTAACCACTGAAGATTGCAAGAAATTGTCTCAGTGGGGCATTTTGTATATTAAAAATGTATATCTACCTTTCAATTATAAAATACTATTTTGATGAATTTTAATTTGTTCTATTTTATTTATTCTCAGTTTATTTCTTGTGACCCTTAATTCAATTTAATTTAATTTTATATAGCGCCAAATTACAACAACTGCCCCCTTGAGGTGCTTTAGATTGTAAGGTCTTTACCTTACAAAACAATCAGACCACCCCGTTTGAGCAAGCACTTTGGTGACAGTGGGAAGGAAAAACTCTATTTTAACAGGAAGAAACCTCCAGCGGACCAGGTTAAGGGAGGGGAAGCCATCTGCCACAACCGGTTGGGCTAAATGGAAGGGAGACAGGACAAAAGACTCTGTGCTCTGAGTAATAAGCAGAGTATCAAGTGAAATGCAAGTGCATTCACTGTATACATTATAAAAACGTCCACGTGCAGGTTAAGCTGTTCATACACTGAAACATCCAACTGCAGTTTCAGATTTCCTGATGTGGAAAGCTTGTGTGTGTAAATGAAAGAATGGACACTGGACACACAGGCCCCTGTGTGCACCTGTCGGGTATTTCTGAAGGAGATCTGGAAAACAAACTACACACAGGCGCCCATGACCCACACACACACACACACAAACACACAAACACACACACACACACACACACACACACACACACACACACACACACACACACGTTCATATACTTTTTCTATATCCTTCCTCAACTTTTATTTGACTTCACATTACCAGATTATCAGCTCTTAAAAGTAGCAGCTTGAGTAAACAAACAGATGTCATGGAGCCAGATAAAGTGGTCCAACTGTTGGGGAGTGGACAGGGAGCTAGAATGATCCAGCAAGTTCGGAGTGAGACACTATCTTCTATGCGTCACCACTGCGTGTGTGAGAATGAGGTCATGAGAGCCAGCGTCACTGATCGTTAATAGTAGCTGATGTGTTAAAGGTTTAGCCTTGGCAGTCGTGTAGTTGACACTCACTCCCCACTTCCAAACACTCAAATCTAATGTCACAGTAATATCTAACATGATCACAAGTCTGACTGAGTCATTCATTACATGCATATATTAATGTCAACTGTAAAGCCCCAAATTAAATTCTACTAACTTCTGTCATAGTGAAAACATTTCTGTCTCCTCTCGCCTTCCTTTCATTTTTTTTGTGTTGGATCTCAGAGTGGATATGCTGATGTCATCCTTCTGTTGCACCTCTCCCTGTTTTTTTTTAAGATACGTAATCTTTTTTAAAAGGAGGTTATGCCAAGTACATATTAGCTGGTATGTGTTCGTCGAGCATATTTGTAATTGCAGTTATCATATTTTTCTCTTCTTGGATTTCTGGGAAGTCAGTAACCACAGTGGAATTTGCACTCAAGATAAAGCAAAAATGTGTGTGTTTCTGCGATATTACATAATTTATGCAATATGACCTGACTGCCAGCTGCTCAATTTTTTTTTACACATTTAAAAATTCATATTTTAATGGTGAAAAACTGTCAAGAATAATAAAAGAATTCATTGTATGTTAATCAAAATAGTGACTAGAAAATATGAGTATAGGGAAAAAAACGCCAGTGTGTGAGCTTTGTTCTTCAGAAGATACAGAAGACTTACAGTGCAAGAGTTAAGCATAATGAAATATCCTTTTGGATCTAGTGAAAAGGACACAGACGCACACACACACTGTCGCAATTCTCCAGCTGCAAGAGCAAAGAGTTTGGAGTGAACTTATCGCGTTTCCTCCCAGGAAAGTGTCCCGGCTGATGTCAGTGTGGCCTTGGCCAAAGAAACGTCTGACAGTCAGGCTGAGCTGCAGGGATTTTCCTTTTTCCTACATCACATCCCTACCATTGTGCTACAGGAGACTCCTACGCAAAATCCAACATGGAAACAGTGCAAGTGTGATACAGTGTTCACTTTCCTCCATTTTTATGAGGCTCTCCATCATAAAACGGCTCAACAAGACAGCATTGTTAGATCCCAGCAACTTACTTCATTTTCTGTGCATAGTATGTCTCTGCTAGTTGACATCAGTTTGCTGTCATCTGTGTTATCAATTATTTTTAATGCTACAGCCTGCGTAGCTATTAATCAAATCACGGTGTGAATTTTTATTATCCTTTGACACAAGAAATCTGTAAGTAACAAATGAAGCTTTGGCATAGGAAGGAAATTTGTTTTGTTTTTTTCTTTTAACTCCGTTTTTGTCCAGACTGTCATCGGCTCGGCCGGTCTTGGCATTTGTTGAATATTCAGTGGTTGCTCCGACTGTTTATGTTCCCAGTGGATGTCAAGGGCATATCTGCACTGCAACTGCAACTGAATGTATTTATTCATCATGTTGCAGGTGTCAACTTTCTGAGAGACCAGCTGAAACACAGCAGCTACCAGCTGGAGTGTGTTTCCACAGCACATAGAGGATCGACAATGTCTTTGTTATGAGATTATGTCCTGTAGACGTGGACTAAATTTATTGAATGTAGAAATCTGATTAAGGTATGGCATTATAGAACAAGATATGAAACCTCTTTAAATTAATGAGGAAGGATGAAGTATTCAGCCAGATTGGGTTCAAAGATATTTGGAGGAATTTAACTTTTTTAATGGATGTTATTTTATTTAAAAAAAAAAACAAAACAAAAAAAAAACTAATGTGGAAAATAATGTTTGTTCTTCTGATATTTGGTTTGCCATCAATGCCACACAACAGTGGCTCTCATTCTAAAGATGGCATAAATAAAATTAAAAAAACTACACTAGTAAAGAGAATAACGTCGCTCATCTTGTTAGAGTGCAAACCTTGGGTTCTGGCATTCATGTGGAAGTTACTTTGAAAGACACGAAACAAAACGTTGCACAAAAAAAGCTCTATTTTCTGAATTCCTAATGTGTTCAAAGATCTACAGAAGGTCTGATCCACCCACAGAATCCAAAGCATGTGCTGGCGCACTCCACAGAACACCCCCAAAAGCTCTGTGGCTGCGCCCCAACTTCTCTGATGGGACATGAGAAGCAAGTACTAAATACTAAATATAAGCATGGGCTGGAAAGCAAGGCAACTTTCAACCTGGAAAGTGTTAAACTCACAGTTCAGAACAAATTTGCTTTACCATACACCATTTACTTCAGTTTCACAATACATTAAATATTTGAGCTCTTGCTGAAGTTCGGTCACTTACAAAGAAATGAACTGTCTCAAAGTTTTATAGTAGTTTAATTTTAATAGTGTTAATGTTGGTGTGATTGTTCGGTTAGTGGGCGATATCTAAAATGACCAATCAGTTGCCCTTGGTCTAGAGCTCCATGCATTGGGTGAGGATGACCATGAGAAAGGTGGTGGATCAGAACCTTCAGAGCAACCTTGCACATCTGTGTAAGCCTTGTGCATTTGTGTATTTGTGTAGTTGGTATTCCAAACGCTGCTGCCAAGGAGCTGCTTCAAATTTCGTTGAACATCTGATGTTCAATGACGACAAAAGGATTCTGATTTAAATGATTCAGAGATGGCCAGGAAAAAGTGAAACCAAAATCGAGCTCTTTGGCATCAACTCTGAACCACTGCGCTTGGAGGAAGAGAAATTCCGAGTATGATCCAAAGAACATCGTCTCCACAGTGAAGCACTGAGGTGGAAACATTATGCTTTGGGGCTGTTTTTCTGCTAAAGGTACAGGACGACTTCACCACATTGGACCAACCAAAGTACTATAATATTTCACAGTAGATGAGAACCTCCTTCTCTCACCTGATTGTAACCTATGATTACTATTCTGAACTAACAAAGAAGTTATCTGCTTGGCTGAATACTACTGTATGGTTAATGATTGTTACTGTGATACAAAACAAGTTAATCTCCCTAAAAGCACGCTGCCATTCAGTATTGTTTTTTTCCACTCTGCAAGTGCTGATGATTATGGGAGCTTCTGTTGCCTAAATTTATGTGTCGTTTCAGTCGAGCCCTCATTAATTACTATTTCATGATATCAGAATTTTTCTAGCATTTTATGAGGTTACATAAACAAGGTGGTGGGAAATCTTATGCTTGCCATCCATTACAGTTGAATTCATCTGAACCAGAGAGCCCTTTGCTGCTGTTCCTGCTGCTCTCTGTGAGTGTGTGCTTGTTTCTTCCAGCCTGTGTGTCTTTAAGAGGAGGAGCCTGACATTTATATTAGTATTTCTGAGCCAGGCTATGGGAGGGTATGGAAGAGAAGGGAGGCAAAGGGGTGTGTGTATGTGTGGTGACGCTGGGCTGTGGAATGAAGTTTCGAGCCGTGGAGGGTTCACACACAGCTGAGAGACCAGACAGAGGACCGCACCGGTCTGCCTCACATACATCCAAACACACAGAGGGCTGACCCAAAAGGAAAGAAGAAGGAGAAGGAAGGAAGTGCTGGGATGGCCATGTATGAACCTGCCTATCTACCTCCCAACGCTGAGGAGCAGGACTTCATCCAGGCTTATGAGAACGTCAGGGAGAAGTACAAAGGTGGGAGAGTGCGCTCGTGTTATAGGAACAACAGCATACGCACATCTCTAAGTGATCGTCAAGCATGTGTCTTTGTGTTTGTATCTGTCCCATTCATTTGTCTGACTCAGCACAGGTGGATGCATGTCTGCTGTGCTTTTAAAATGTGCCGGCTGCCGTGCATGTTTCTGGAGCGGTAGTCCTGCATGCTGCATCTCTTGACTGCTGAGTGTTTTTTATTGATTGCCACACATGTTGGCTGTCACTTTTCCACACTATCTCTGCTGTGTGTTTGTGTGCGTTGCAAGAGTGCAGTGGATTTACAGAAGTGCTTCACTCAGTGCTAACAAACAGCCCGCTCTGCTCACCTCTGACCTTGATGTCATTATGAGACTTTATTTTAAAGTCTCAGCACTTTGCCCATTGCAGCCTGCGTCCAGCACAACAGAGGGCATTAACAGGTGCTGCTAAGCAACAGTGAAATTCATTAACGCCCCACAGGAAGAACTTGCTTTTCTTCTAATTTTATCCCATTATCTCCCCCTAAGTGTGCTGCATGCCTTGCCTTCTGTCTAATATTTCACATGGTTTACTTTATTTGGAAATGTAATGTGTCACAAAGGTTAATCAAACAAAGATCAAGATGAGGAGGATAAATTAAAAAAAAAAACCCCATCCATACAAGAGTCATCTGTCACAACACATCTCCACAACTGCTTTCACTTTCTCCACATCAGAGGAAGTCAGCAGCATCCTCCAGGTGCTTTCACTTTAAAAGTTTTCCTTAGCTGCCACTCTTGTCTGCGCCTCATATGTCGGTCTTCTTTCGCTTTTCCTTGCACTAAATGTTTCTTCCTGTTGTGTGTTTCATCTCCTCTGTTCCAAAGGATCATCAGGAAGAGCAAGAGCTACTCTATAAATATTGCCCCAGTTTTTTCCCCCTTTGCCTCTCTCTTGTTGTGAGAATCTGGCGGCTGTGCTTGTGCTGAATCACCATTGCTCATTTTTCTGTGTATCAGCATGTTTTTCTTTGTCTGGGTCTCTTTGTGTACACGTTCCATATCTTTAAAATAATGCTGCTAAACTTGGCATTGTTAACATCTTTGAACCTTCACTGTATTGATTTTCAATGTCTGTGTAATTACTGTAAACAAATGGAATGAGTGCAGAATACTTCGGCGATGACCGAATACTTTGGCAGTAAGACATCCCGTTGGCCTTCTCCAGTGGGAATTTGTTGCGTTTAGCTGGGAATTCAGACAGGTTGGTTTTTGACACAAAACTGCTGCTCTACTGTTATCAAGTCTCAATGTTTTATGGGTTTCGGCAACGCTGTTGCTGAAATAGAGGCTGATAAGAATTTGTCTTCAAAGCGTGGTGAACGTCCCACAGGACAGGAGACGCGCTAGAACTTTTTAGCAGTTAAGTTTAGAAAACTATGTCGGAAACACAGACGCTGGACCAGATTTGCCTCATTTGTGCATGGGTCTGTATGTTTCAGTGTGTGTTTGTAATGCTGCTTCTGAACCAGGAGGTAATGGGAAGCAGAAGCTGGCTCTGTGGCAGGTGTTTATGTTCCAGACGTTCTTTTGTGTTCCTACCTCAACAGCGTCTGTGCTTCTTGCAGATCCTGCTCTCCTTATAAAGGCACAAAACTCTCCGACTTTGTCACATTCCTATCTCTGATTTTTTTTCATATTGTTTTTAGACATGGATATCTTGCAAATGTAAATAACAATAGCAATTTTTATGCAGAACCTGCAAGGCTTTAAAAAGTATCTATATTGTAGTTCCTATGAATAGAATAGGCTACGTGTCTGCATTGGCTCCATGCGGCATGGTTGGACAGGTTGCGTGTATGTTTGTACCTCCCAGAGCTTAATTATGAAAATTATTAGGTTTGTAAAGCAGTACCCAGCAGTTTTAAAGTCTGTTTCTCACATGCTTATTTGTATCTTTGCAGAACATAGCCACGCTGTTCTAAATACCCGTCCCTCTCCATATTCTCTGCATACTGACCCCATTTTGTGTTTAAAGACAAATCAGCCACTTTGTCTTTTTTCCCCCCACAATAATGATTTATTCCCTGCAAGATCTACACTGGATCAAAAGACATGCTAATGTGGATATTTGCTCTATGCATTTTGCAATAGCTCATGCTAAAAGCTTTTTCATGACTGCGGGTGTTTACTTAACATAGAAGGCTGCCTCGTGGCATCTTTAATATGCAACCATGCAAAGAATCATTTGCCTGTGTAATCACTGATACCTTTGAGATACAGCACACGGTTTTCCAGGTGTAGATTTATACCCACCTGGGTGCGGTCAACCTTTTGCTGTTGTATCGTTCTCCTCATTGGCATAACTGATGTTATAGGAAGAAGGAAGTGCTAAGATTGTGTTTGCTGATCATCAATATGTTCACACTTTCACTGTGAGTATGGCTTAATCGTTTAGCTCAAAGTTCTGCACGATCTCAGCCAACAGACCAGTGCATGATGTCTGTGGGCTGTGCAGCCCTAAAAATGCAAATACCAGCAAGTAGGATTCGTGGGACGATAGATTCATGGAATTAAACAAATCCTTAAAGTGGAGTATGATGGTGTAAAAAGTCTATGGACTGTTTTGTAAGATGCAGTAAACAATTATCTACAAGACTGTCCCACGGATATGGATACACTTCTTTGTGGAATATAAGGTGCATTGAAAATTCACACTCTACAACTCAACCTATATGCAGCATCACAGAGGCTTAGCTAGATTCGTGTGCTTTTTTTTTTACCCCCAGGAAACCCCTTCACCACTCATTCAGTTGCCATTTTAAGCTAGTGCATGTGTGTCCTGGTTCCATAAGCCGTGGTTCCTCTATCTTTACATGCTGGGTCTATTTTTGCTGGATAGGTTTGCATCTCTGTAAATGAATAGCATGCTTTTGGAGCTCATCCAGAATATGACGTACTGAAACCTGCAGATAGAAATGGTTTAATACTTATCCTGGAGAAGTTGTACTAGGGTAACACAATGAGGTAGAACCACAGATTTTCCTATCCCCATATACAATTGAGTCACCAGTTAACATGAAAAGCATATCTTGTGCTGTGTGGAAAAAAAAACAAAAAAAAACAACCCATGCAGGCACAGGTAGAACATACAGGCCCAACACAGAGAGGCATCAGCTGACCAAGAGATCCAATTGTACCTACTACTAACTCCTAGGAACCTTTGAATCATCTTTCATTTGTTGATAGTACTATAAACATCTCCGGTGGTCCTAATTTACAAAGAATAAGGACTAGAGCATGACACTGGATTTGGGATCAGCCATATTTTCCGAATGGGTTAAAATAAAATTATAGTCTATTAGTCAGTCTGCACTTTCTAATGTTACTCACTGCTGTCTCCTTGCCTTTTCTGAATTGCAGCTGGTTGGATGGTAAAGGCCTGGCTGTCATCCCACTGTCCTCTAATGCAATTTGTAGCAGCAGCTGATGCCAGTGTTACTAGGCCGCCTGAGTGGGGGATTGCCCTGTGCAAGTCGGGTGGACTTCTGAGGGTGCGCAGCCATGGCTGGCATGCATTTTTGCCCCAGTGGGTGTCCTAGAAGGCCCTGTCCTATGCTCTGCAGGGCTTAAAATAAACCCTAAATATAGCCATGGCAATGTTCAGTCAACCAATTAAACTGTTATTTTTGGCCAGCTTGATTAGTTGCTATGGGTAATTTAAATTGCAGTTTCTCTTTGGCTGAAAAGTATCAAACAGTTGTGAATTATTAAGTAGTACTTTATTTTTGCCATACATATCATGGAGATGACTTTACAGTGCAGACATGCAGCATATGTCTTTATGAATGACTGTAGCAAATTCTATTTCCAGTATGCGTGACGTGAGAAGCAGTATGGGAAGTGGTTTGTCACATACACATTTGTGATGAATGAAGTCTTTAAAAAACCAAATGACAAATTGGTGTGTGAGTGTATGTGTTAAGTGTATGTCTGTTTAAAGCCACTGAGTATGTGTTAGTCATTCTTATCTAGCACACACTCACTAATAACTTGTCAGATCTCAAAAGTTTTAAATGACAGTTTCTGTAATATTTTCTCAGCTTGTTTCAGCTGGTTGCCATCTGTTGAGTGCCTTTGAGAAAAGCACTTAACCTACAACAACTAGATATGAGTACAGTTGCTTAGAGGTTCTGTGAGGCTGTTGTTGAGTGTCTGTACTTTTAAATCAACTTCAACTGTAATAGTGTGCTATAAACACATTTACAAGTGCCCACATTTTTCTTGTGTATCTATATATATATTTTAATGCTGTGCAACATTTAGTCAACCTGTACTATGGTTACACACCTTTCTGCTTAACATTGGTTCACCATTGAGTCCCAGTCATTGATTTTCCTAGAATTCTTTTCATTACAGCCCTGATTTGAAACAAAATGGACAAAACTGGGCAGAATGAGACTCGCCACGTCTTCACTTTAGCTTAATTTTCTCAGTTTTCAGCTGTTGGTTCTGAAATTTGCACAAGAGTAGATACTGATATCTCTGTTTCATTTATGGAGGATTTGCATCTCCTTCAACTGCCAGGTATTATCTCTACACTTAGTCTACAGCCACGCCAGCTGCTCTGTGAGACTGTACTAATTACGAGTTCAGGTCACGTTGGATGTTTTGGAAAGGGTAGAGAGATTCTTTTGTAATTTGTTTGGTTGTGCAAGCATTGCAATTAAAACTACTATGCAAAAAATACTATACTATATATTTAAAGGATATAAAAGGACATTTAAAAATCCTAAACAAGTAAAAAAAAAAGTTTAACTTAAAATAAATGAATGAAGCATAGCTGTTAGCATGCTAACCTACCAACAGTGTTTGTTTTAAGTTACTGAAATAGTGAATTGACATTTAATAATTAGCATTAAACACAAAGAGCAACTCAAGCAGGAACCTCTAGGGCAAAAACTAAGCAAAAGTACTTCTTTGAATGGCCACTTGAGGCTGCTTCAAAAGCATGTTTAAAGACTGGTACAGAAACTAAGCTAGCTAGCAAATGCTAGGTTGGGTTGACGGCAACTCCCCAAGCAATACTCTGTCATATCAATATGTTCACGTCCAGTGTCCATCATGGCAACAGTTAAAATGCCAAAAAGTCAATATGCTCCTTGCGCTAGCCTTGTGAAGACATCTCCATGGCTACATCTTTTATCGAGCACTGTCATTGTCATTGTCCATATTTCGTTGATCATTTTGAACTAGCTTTATGAAAACTTCGTTCAGTATCAGTTTTTGAGTCATTCATTCAATTCTAGAACAGCATTGAATAGAAATATCCTTTATTTTCCCTCACTGGAGAAATTTAGGTATTCTAGCATCAAAGTGACAGATGGATTCATTTACTCATTCATTCACCCAGAAAGGCACAACTTTGCAGTTCCCAAAGTTAGAATGCAGTCTCACATGATTTAACCTACCTTCTGCCACACATGAGACAACTTTTAGAATCTTAAATAATTATGACATCAGTTATATGGTATTCTGGGCTAGCGGTAACATCAAATGTGGGCAATTTATTTTCCTTCTCTTGATGCAGTTGGCTGTCTTTTCACTGGAAACTACTCTGGCTACCACTTCTACAAACAGAAAATGCTGAATTCTTTTTGAAGTCAGCCATACGCAGATGTCAGTGCCAGGTGAAGTGCTTGTGGAAAATAGACCGTTGGTATAAAATCTGTGGATCTGGCTTTTTTTTTTTATGTGCGTCTGTTTACAAATGTATGACATTTTAGGGCTTGCCTCTAATATCAGTGTAGCCAAATGGAGCCCTTTTAGTGCTTTCAGTTGCCAATTATCCACCAATGAAACCAAAAGGAAAAATCTAGGTCATGGAACTTTACTGTTACTGTATTTCCACCAAATAGCACCACACTCAACCGCAGGGCGTGACATTGTTTAGCATGAGGGTCACAAAGGCCCTTTAGCTAAGCTGCTGTGAGAATTGCTACATTTGGGTGGGTTTTTCCTTTTCTTTTTTTAGTTATTATATTTTTCGTGTGTGTCAGCTTCCTGTTGCTTGGGATAGATCAGCAGTGACACACAACTCAATTGAGAGGTTACTTTGGGGCAGGGCTTGATAAGTAAAACTCTGCTGGGATCCCTTTAGGGCCTTTTAAGGGAGAGAGTGAGAAGCTTCAGAGGGATGTTTCCCCAGTCTGTCGACCTTCCTGTCAAATAGTCAACAGTTTTCCAGAACAGAAGCTGCTGTTCCTTTATGCCTGAATCTCTTGTGTTTTTTGCCTGTCTGTGTTTGTGAAGTAATGAGAGCAGTAAATAGAGAGACAGAAAGGAGAACATTTAAAAGAAAGTATGTTTACACGAGGCAGGGAGTGCGATTGGATGCTAATATTTACAGCGATACAATGTCATTTGATGTGTTTATTTATGCTGAATGGGATGGATGTTTTGCTTTGTAGAAAATCATTTAGAATGATGTCAGCCTTCATGAACTCTTGGTTGACTTTTTGTGGGTTTGGCAGTCACTTCTGTGAGTAATATTAAAGCTCCACTCACAGTCTGAAAAATAAATGAGATGATTAAGAAACATGAATTCAGTTCAATTATACAGCGCCAAATCACAACAACTATCGCCTGAAGGCACTTTATATTGTAAGGTAGACTACAAACTGTAGGGAACCACAGAGTATTTACACAAACCTCTGGATTGGCTACACTTGAACTGTAAGAGAGATAGAGAGAGTTTCTGTCTATTAATTTGGGTTTTACCTTGAAATTAACTGGTTTCGGTAATCAGGGTAAACTGTAGCTTTGTTTGCACACTATCTAATCATTTAACTTTTATTACTTGGGAAAGAAGAGGGGAATGTCTGGCAAGGCCAGTGACCGTGTAGCCTTGAAATGTTGCATCTGTTAAAGTTTTTGGGACCTTGAAAGTGTCAGCATTCTGACAGACTGGTCTACCCTTGGCTTCAGCTGCAGGTGCATGATATGCACCTAATTTTCTTTTGCTTGTTCTCCAGTTGCACTCATGACTTGTGATTTTTTTTTTCACTGTGTAGTATTAATTCACAAGAAAATGATGGCTAAAGCTATAAAATGAAGGCAAAAATTGCAGTAAACTGGAATTTTTTTTGACATCCTAATCATTCAAGGCTCTACAACCATTAATACATTTAGTGTCTCTCCACCTCTCTATAGTGCATGTTTACGGTCTGGTGCAAAAAATGGTTTGGGTTTCTTATTTTTATTATTTATTTTTATTGTCTTCTTGGGAACTGTATTTAAATAATAAATATATATATATAATTTATGAATATAAACTTTACTATTTCATCCAAATATGATGACTTCTTGAGGACTAACTAGGTCACACAGATCTTTCTTGTGGGTCGGATTGAGGTTCACGTGGTACAGAAGGTTACCTGTTGATCAGGTCGGTGAGTCGACATCCGATACACTCAGGGTTCGATATCCTTGGACAAGATACTGAACCCTGACTGGAGTAACAGCGCTGTATGATTGCGTGTGTGAGATTGGGTTAATGAGAAACTTAGGAAGATACATTTTCAGTGCCCAGCTAGAGTAGAAAAGCACTATATGTTAGTAAATTGCCAATCCATAAAAGTTATGCATTAGTAGAATTCTTTGAACAACAGGTGGGTGGCAGCTAGGATGCTAGTTAGTTTTGTGGTTAATTGTACTAACAACCCAGCCAAGAAGTCAGTTATTCAGTTTTAGTGTGTGAAACTGTAATATTTTATTACTCTGACACTTTATTCTATCCAGGTAAAATCTCTTTGTTAAGAGTGACCTGGCAGCAAAGACAAGGGAAAAAACAGCATCCAAATTGGAGTGAAACTTCATTAACACTATATTCTTAGTCCTTTGAAATTGACTTAAACTCCCTAATTGTAACCTCTTCTGTCAGTTTCATGGAGGTGTTTCTTACTGTGACTGCACCTTGCTACCATCTCATCCAAATATGGTCACTTCTTGTCTAAAATTCAAATGGCGGCAGCAATAGTGCTAAACCTGACGCTCCAAATGAGACTTTGGATGACCTTTAGCTTCAAAAGTTAAAATGATGACTCTGGATAAATGCGTTACATGCATTTGGTCAAAACCCAGTTAGATTCCACCTTTCAAAGTCATTCTCCTCTTTGAATGTCTGACATGCTGAGTCAGACAGATGTGGATGTGCTCAGTGCTGCGCAGCAGTTCAGTAGACGGATGATTGTGGCTTTTAACTGTCCTGATGATCCTATTTAATCTGACATCTTGTTTGCTTTTAGACGACGTGAGATCTGCTTAAACAGCAGATTGAGTGGCAAATGTCAGCTCACTCTGTCTTCTCATATACTGGAGCTCCAGACCTTTCAGCTCACAGCTTACCAGGGTTGGACGGCTTTACTGCTTCTCTTTTTAAACAAATAAGGAGTCTTGTGGTATTTAAGCATTTATAGCTTCTCCATGATTTTTACAAGGACTTTGAAACACATGGTTTTGCGGCTTGAGAGGGAAAAGTCAGTGTGGAAAACACATTTGTGTGGAAAATAATAACGTTCTAACACCTGGGTTGTGTCTGACACAAAGAGACTTTGTCTCTGCTGCTTTATAATGGACGGCAGGGCTGTGAGGCTTTATTAAGTCCAGTATTAGTTTGGGACTGTAGCTTCAAGGCTCCAATGAGCTGTGAAAAACTTAATGAGGAGAACAAAACATCCTGGAGCACTGTGCTGCAGCTTACCTGACACAGCGTTGTGCAAGCATACCGTGGCTACACCATATTGTACACATAGTATAGATGGAAAAATAGCTTTAAAAGCAGAGCCTCCACTTCCAGAGAGAACAGGGAAAACCATCCCTCCCCCTCATTTCCCAGCCTTCTCCTCTGGAAAAAAGAAAGAATGAAACTGGATTTTTTTTTTTTGCTTAATTGTGCATTTATGTGACAGATTGCTCTCAAACACAAGTGTTTTAGCAACATTTTTCCCTTTCTTTAAGCATTCACTTTGACCTTGTTGCTAGTTCTGTTATGTGTCTTCATTTTGGATGTTACGATTCAAAGCACAGTTACATATTTCACTTCAGGCCCTGAATCCACCTTGTTACTGCAAACGTAGGCTGAAAGAAAGCAGAGAAAAAACAGAACTGAAAGCTGAGAGCATACACAGAAACCAAAGTCCCATCTGTTTCACCGTGGTTGGAGTTAACAGAAATCTCTGTGTCCAGCGTGAAGGAGCACTCTGTTGAGGGAAGACAAGAACTTTTTGATAGCCCGGAGCAATTACGTTCACATTGAACTCTTTCCAGATTTTTTTCTGAGTAAGTGGAAAAAACTCCTTTTTTTGCCAAGCAGACTTCAGGCTTATTATGTTCCAAGTGAGTAATAGTAAAAATAGTCCTTAGCACATGATCTGATACCTGTTAATTCATATTACCAAGTAATGATGCTCGTGAGCAATCATTTGTGAATGTGTATAACTTTCCATCATTTCCTGACACTCAAAGGCAGTGAGTTTATTGCTGGTCAGTGGTATTCAGAGCAACTGGAGCTGGATTGTGTGACAGTCACCAACACAAGCCAGGAATGTCACGGCAGGTCACCCCACACAGCTGACAGTGGGGGGGGAATGTGTCCCACGTGTGCACACACTGTCATTGCACGTTAGGTTTCTCACTGATCTTTCCACATGCACACGCTCTCCCTCTGGGACTGCAAGCATACCACAACGAGTAACTCGTTGCATTTTCCTCTGTTAGCGGCTGACTTAATCTCCTCCTGGTCGAAGACACCAAAGATGGAGGAGTGAAGCTTGTTAGCCTTCCACAGTCAGATTCTGTGAGGCTTTGACAGAATATGCAAAAAAACTACCCTAAATGGCAAGCTCAACTCCTCCGTTTCACTGAAAAAGGAGCTACACAGACTGGACTTACGTAAAAGGCACGACTTGCTTCATAGATAAAGATGCTTCTCAGATGATAGACTGCTGTGAAACTAAACACGGCCTCTCATGCTTTTGTGTGTCTCCTGCCCGCTGGCTCTCTGAGGGGCGTGTCTGCCCTCCCAGGAACCACAGGTCAACAGCAACCCTGGAAAAAACTGCCTGTTGTTTGTTTTCTTATCTGAAAGTTCAAATTACTGCCAATTCTGGCCTTCCTGTAGGGCTGTAGCTACACTTTGACACGGCTTAGACGCTCCAGTTGCTCCAGGGCAACTTTGAGCCTGGCGAGGGCTGCGTTTGAAATGTTTGGAAAGTGCATTTGGAATGAGCTCTGTGCGCAATAATTTAGCCTTAGTTAAGTTGTTACAGCTGTTGACATTGTTAAAAGAAGGACTAAAGCCAATTCCATGACCTCCTGCTTACATTATTTATGTTTGGCCTTTACCATCATTCCATGAATTCACGGCTGAAGGCCAGGAGAGATGTGAGAGCACATTAACATAGCCAACTGACATACTGCATATAATGTGCTTAAATTCGTGGTACAGTTGCAGCATTTTAATTCTACTGTCAACTGATAGACCTGATTAATTTCAACTGATTTTGAACTTTACAGTATTACATTTAAAAATTTGTGATAACCTGAATTTCATAGAGGGGGGGGGATAACTGACATATAAGGGTGTTTTCAACAGGAAGTGCACTTCACATGCAATCAGAACCAGTGTCCTGTATTACCAAACAGCACAGAAGGACACATAAATCAAGTTTAAGGAAACTGAATTAACATGTGAAACATAGCCAAGGAACAGTCAGAAGCACTACTTTTGTCTCTGGTCATGAGATCTGCTAAGTTATAGTCATGGTAAAAGGTTGTTGGGGGCCCAAACTACAAGGATTCTCTGTGGCTTCCAGTAGGAGGCAGTGAGCTGCTGGCATCGGTCATGGAATAGAGACAGACTCACTGGTGTCAGTTTTAGGAGAGCTGAAAGCGGCTCTGGACGAATCGATTTAAATTTGTCAGACATGCGGCGAAAGTCCCACCATCCATCCTGGGAAAGGAGCATTACGGGCAGTAGCCAGAGAGACGCCTCAAGCAGAAACTCCCTGTCATGTGTGGTGAAGACAGAAAAAGATGATGAGGCACTCCGAGAGTGTGAGAGAGCAGCAGGACAGGAAGGAGAGAGACAAAGTGCTGAAAGACAAATCAGTTTTCACAAGCAGAAATTAAGAGGCAGATAAAGTAGAGGGTAAGGGGAGAGGAGGATTGGATTCTCTCTCCTCTCACTAAGCATCGATCAGTCGTGGTTGGGTTCACGCTTGGCAGCAATTTGTTTAGATGAAGCGGCGTGTAAGGTGGGACCTGTTGTTGCAGCAGGCCTCTGGTTTTAATTTTTGGCCTTTAAAAAGGCTGTTTCTGCCAATTCACCGACATGATGCATGAGCCAATTTATACTCACATTGTTTGGAGAGAAACATATGTGTCACGGTATTAATATCCTAGAGCTAGATATTGTTTCCCCCACTGTTGCTTCTCTGCTTATGTTGGCTGACTGCATCATGGCTTTACAGAGTAAGCACAGCCCCTGGTGGATCATTGTTCTCATAACAACAGACCTGATGATCAAAAAAGCTGACAAATGGACTTTTAAGGAAATCCCCAAGGATTTTAAAAAAAGCTTTGGGTTGACATCAGGAACAGTAGCTGAAATAGCGGAGATTGTATTCCAGAGTGGAGATCAGTGTGTGGATTCCAGGCTTTGGATTAATGTCCTCTGTCTCAATAGCTGATGGGTTCGTTTAAACAAAGCTAAAATGACTGCATCGCTCCAGTGACGCTACTTAGTCCAGTTCCAGCATAGTGAATCTCAGTGGAAGCCAGTGAGTCAGAGCGTGGGTGGGGTGGAGTGGGGGGGCAGGGGGGGGACCTTTGGGGACCCATTTTGCTCCATGTCAACCACTTATACTTTTTCATTTAAATGACTCCCTCTTTTCCGCCTTTCTGTAAATAGAATGTGACTCAGAGATAACGTTCTTGTGCTCGCCTCTCCATCAATCATATTTCCAAATCTCAAGAAGGTAGAAAATTATAAAGGGAGCCACCTGCTGCAGCCGAAGGTCCACACGAGAGCTGATCTCTGGTCTTTAGCTGCCTTGTTTTTAAGGTCGTGTTGTCTCAATTCTTAGAATTCCTCAGGAGTCTTGTGTGTAGCAGTATGGTAGGAAAAATCACCCTCCCTGAAGACATTTGCAGGCTGCTTGCTGTTTGCCTGTCAACATTAATGATAAAAAGAAAACCTCCCGTTTATGCATTTTCCTGCGTTATATACATAGCCTGTAAAATCACAAAAAAATAATGATGAGATGGTTTTCAATCAAATTAAAATAACAGGAAACTTGTGATAAACTATGGAAAACAAAATCTGCTGAGATCACACTGGCACTGTTGACAGGCTGTGTTTTGTCAGGTTCAGTCCATTGGCTTAACTATTTTATCACAGACAAACACGCGGGCGATCTCTCTTGATGGGGAGCCCGGTCTCCTGCTGACTGCTGCCTTGTGCTCTAAGCCGGTACATTGGGCCGGAGGTCTGAGTGGCTGGGTGACCTCAGACAGTAGGAATGTTTTGTCTGGATTGTCCACAGCAGGGCTACCGGTCTGATGTCGGTGGAGCAGCAGAGCTGAGAGCCAGCGGGACTTTGAAACACTCAAAGGGTGAAAGTATCAAAAATTGTGGTTGGTAAAGTTGTATGGAACAATAAGAGGCCACATAGGAAATAAACAAACTATCAAAGTGGTATCACTGAAAAACAGCTGTCCACGTGCTGCTTTGTAGCCACACAGTTGCACCTAATTTTGTTGCTGAGAAACAAGTGTTTGCTTAACCAGATCAGCAATGAAATTTCAACTGCATCACTACAGGGGAGGCAAAGCTGTCTGTTGTGTTTTTGTAGCTTACTGCTCATGGAGCAAGCACCTATAGTAAACATTTATGTAGCACAATCAAATGTAATCCTATTAGTTCAGAGGAAATATTTTCCATTAGTGATCATTCGAGGTGACTTTGGTCTATATGAGATTTTCAGGATACTGAAAACATTAAATGTATAGCAGAAATGCCATGGCAGAAAAAAGTAATATTTATGAGGTCTTTGGACGGGATCATCTTTATCATCTTCATGAGAACTTTTATGACCTCAGAAATGAAAATATTTTGAAAGCTCGGGGTTATGAATGTTTTCAGAAATAGCAGAAGCCACTGAAGTTAATTTTTCAAAGGATGTAAAATTGAAAAAAAAACAAAACAACCAACAACATAAAAATGAACATTTCAGTCCTGAAAGCTTCTTTTGGCTGTTCCCTTATTTACAAGAACATTTGATTTGGCAGATTGCCCTTCCTAATAGAGCACACAAGGAATTTCAGTATATATAAAGGTAGATAATGCCCTATCATTTATGTGACTTTGGGGCCAGAGTTGTTTGTCTTACAGCATCATCTGTGGCAAAGTAACTTTGGCTGTAGTTGTAGTTTGAGACAAATATGTCGTGTGATGCCTCGTCCAGCAGCAGAGGTGATCCAGCGTAGCACCAACGACTTGCTTTCCATGACATCTATCACAAGATCCATTTGAAGGCAGCTTTACACAACTTTTTAATGACCACAATGGCCAGTCTGTGTGTGTCTGTGTGATGTGATATGATTTATTGTTTGACCAGTCTCAGAGTGTCAGCAGTTACTTGACTAAAAGCTATTTAAAAGCAACTGTATTGTATTACTATTACTGTAGTCTTAAGTAGTTCTTTAAATCGTTGTCTCCAGCTCTTCTGAAAAAGGAAAGGTTTAAAGGCAGCAGAAGTAATCTGGAAGGCATGCATTGCAATGATAAACTCATCACAGATGGACAGATAAAGCCAACAAGTGACTGTGACTGTTAGCGAAAGGTCAAGAGAAATTTCCCTTACCAGGCCTTGACAAATAAATCTTAGCAATTTACAGGCTGCCCTGTGGCTAATAAATGCTCGTGTAGCTTGGCAGGATACTTCTAAAGCCAGAGCAGCACAAACTGAACAGGAGCTCTGCCTGGACATTACAAAAGCCCTGCTCCTCATAACTCTCATTCCTTTTTGAAACGAGTTATGAAACACTGCTAGGGGCCGAGAGATTCATCCCTGTGTAACCTTGAAAAGCTGAAGAGTGTGCGTTTGACATTGTAGCCTGTATTTGTTCTAGTTTGTAACCGCATGAGCAGCTGCAGGCCTTTTTTCTTTTTTTACATTTCTCTAAAATATTTGAAAATATAACATAGGAAACTGCACTGATCCAAATGCCAGGAACTAAATACTTAACAGGATTTTAAGATGCTTGAACCTCTGAACAGTATGTGTTTTATGTTTTTATGTATTGTATTTAGTTAAAGTCCAAAGCAGGTATTCCTTAGACAACAACCTTAGACAACGTTTTCTAGATTTAATATAACAAAATCTTCAACCTGACTACAAACCTCTGGCTCATTTTTAATCATACTGGTAACACACAAACACTTTTTGCTCATTTTCTGGTTTATTTTCTGAACTTAACCAAGATTGTGTTCTGACTGAAAATACTGTAGCTAAGCTTAAATGCAGGCAGCATGGCGTGGAGGTGTTAGCATTAGTCTAAGAAATATGCTTTCTCTTAGAATTTTAGGACAAATGTGCAGCTACTGCTAGTAGTTAGCTTACTTTGATTAGATGTGGATCTGACATCTTCACAGTGATGGTGAGGTTTCAAACTAAGAAAAGAACTTCATGTATTCTCATCTGTCTAGAAATACAACATATTTTGATTCTGGCTAGCACGTCCTTTTTTTTTTGCTCCTACTTGTACTAAGCTAACTATCCTGATGTTGTGTCTGTCACCAAGAGTTTGCCAAAACTATGAAACCGAGTATTATGAAACTTATTGGAGGAAGAACCTATAAAATGTTGGTGTGAATACCAATCACCTCTTGTACTCTTACTCTTACTCTTAGAGTATCTTCGTTCCTTTCGTATTGTCACAATGTGTGCAATATTTATGTTTAACTTTAATGTTACTTGTTTTAAAAACTAAAGGTTTCATAACTGTAATAAATAACTCTTTCGCAGCTTATTTGAGTGCAGCTGTGGATTAATTTAATCCATATTAACTTTGACATGGTTGCCCATTGCAACTAGTGCAAAAACAGGCTGCACTGATGAGCTGGGTCATGCTCATCAGTGCAGCCTGACTCAGTCTGACTAGGACGTATTGACTGTTTGCTGTTTATAAATTAGACTGCAAACCTCTCTGTGGATAATTGCAGTGACTCTGAGCTGGACCTCCAGCCAGGTGACCAGTGCAATCACCTTCTTGTGCCCTGGAAGTTGGAGGTATTGCACATTTGACCTCTTGCTGACCAGTTGATCACAGCAACTACTTGCAGTCAGTCACCAAATGTAAAAAAACAACAACAACCCCCCCTCCCCGTTAATCTCATTGATAGAAGCATAGCAAAGCATATACTGTGCCTTTCTGTGTGGAGTTTCCCTGGTCTTCGTCAGAACCCCATCAAGGATCTACTGCACCTTTCATTGTGTCAGCTGGAATATATTCTAGCCCACCCACAACCATAAGTTGTATAAGTGGTTAAGAAAAAAGATGAATAGGTGGAAAGCTGATTGGTGTATTAGTATGTATACCTGGAAGTATCTGTAGGGTCTTCTGTTTAAAGGTCCTTGTAAACATCCTTCAGTTGCAATGCCTGGCTTTCCTTAAGGGAACATGTCATAGTCACAAGTGATGGGAGTGGAAAGAGTTTGATGGGCACAGATCCAGAGGGCTACTGATGTCAGCCAAAGCAAGCAGTCAAACACTTTATACGCAAGAAACACTCAGCTGTGCCCTTCTGTAAATTCACAAAACATGCTTGCATGGGTCTTTTTTCTTGTAAGACAAGTATGGAAACAAATTCTCTAGAAGTACTCCGAAATCTCCTTCAACTGCTTCCAAGAGCTGCACACTCTTGAACACACTCTGAAAAAACACACACACTCGAATATACACAGATGATTGAATTCTCCTTGACAGTAAAGAACAGCAAGACTCCCATTTCCCCTGCTGCCAAAAATGTGTCAGTCATTTCCTCCAGACGTCCTTTATTATGTGCAAGAGGCCATACAAGAGCTGAATCAAATAATAGTGCTGCAACAAGGCCACCCACTGTCTGAGCGGAGATGGAGGCTAACTGATTACTAGTGGGTGGATTGATTTGCCATCATTTATTTTGTTTAATTTCTCTTTGGTAAACTCCAATCCATTTCCTGTGGCTTTTACCACAGCCTGTTCTACTGGGTATCGGCAGGGCTTCTTTAGTGAGGCTTGATCAGTAGTTGATGTTTAAGCTTACGACAGAAGTCAATGCGGTTTATTGACTAAGGATTGCTATTGATTTAGTCGCATGAGGCACTGATTATGTAGTGACTTAGCCAAGTTAGTTTCATTCTGATATTAAAGCTTTTCAGCAGATTTTAGGAAGTTATTAATACTGTGAGTTCATTGTGTTTGGGGAAGTAGATGTTTGATTTGGGACACAGCACTGGGAGTGTCTTTTGCTTTTTGTTTTCCTCAATTTGGCAGACTAGCAGCTGTTATTTTTTGCTTGTGCTGTGTCTCTGTTGCTTGTGCCCACTGAAGGAGAAAACACAGGTTTATTGCATTTTTAGAGTGCCTGCAGATATGAAATAGCACATCCAGTAATCATTCCTCTTCCTGTGGTGCAAGCTTTAGCACGCTGGGCAAACAACTTCAGTTTACATGGATAACGTAGCCAGGATTTGTATTTGTTTTTATAAATTGGGCAGTTTTGAAAGCACTTCAGCTATTTCATTTTTTTCCTAGCCTAGCTTGTCATACTGGGAGGGCTCTGTTTTTTTTCTTACTTTACAAATTAGATTAGTGTTTTAATGTACTTAGCTAATCAAATACATTTTCTTTAAGGTAAACAGGTATGAAAGAGCAAATTTTGCTGATGGGGACCTACACTCAGGGTACGTGAAAGTCTTTACCCTAGCACAGGGGTCAGCAACCTTTAACACCCAAAGAGCCATTTGGACCTGGTTTCCACGCAAAAGAAAACACTGGGAGCCGCAAATACTTTTTGACATCTAAAATGAAGATAACGCTGTATACATTGTTTTTTACCTTTATGCTTTGTGTGAAGAACTAAGGTGTGTTGCTTATGAAATCCATGAAGTGCTACAGAGAAAATTACATTTTATTTATGTAATTAACACATTTTGAACTCTTAAAGAAATATAACAAAAGGAACTAAAATGATCCATGTAGCAAACAAAAACTGCTGTGAGCCGCCACCCTTATATCGCCTTTGGGCTTTTGGAGCCTTGACCTGGCTTTTAAAAAATAATTGGAAAAAAAGCACTATGCTGCTAAAAAGAAAAAAATATTTACAAAATTCTGCCTAAATATGTATTTTACCTGGTTAATGTGTGTGGCGGGGCGTGGCCTGCAGCGCTGCTGCAGGGGAGGCGGACATACAGTGGGGCAAAAAAGTATTTAGTCAGCCACCGATTGTGCAAGTTCCCCCACTTAAAATGATGACAGAGGTCAGTAATTTGCACCAGAGGTACACTTCAACTGTGAGAGACAGAATGTGAAAAAAAAATCCATGAATTCACATGGTAGGATTTGTAAAGAATTTATTCGTAAATTAGGGTGGAAAATAAGTATTTGGTCACCTCAAACAAGGAAAATCTCTGGCTCTCACAGACCTGTAATGTCTTCTGTAAGAAGCTTTTCTGTCCCCCACTCGTTACCTGTATGAATGGCACCTGTTTGAACTCATCATCTGTATAAAAGACACCTGTCCACAGCCTCAAACAGTCAGACTCCAAACTCCGCCATGGCCAAGACCAAAGAGCTTTCAAAGGACACCAGGAAAAGTATTGTAGACCTGCACCAGACTGGGAAGAGTGAATCTACAATAGGCAAGCAGCTTGGTGTGAAAAAATCAACTGTGGGAGCAATCATCAGAAAATGGAAGACATACAAGACCACTGATAATCTCCCTCGATCTGGGGCTCCACGCAAGATCTCATCCCGTGGGGTCAAAATGATCATGAGAACGGTGAGCAAAGATCCCAGAACCACACGGGGGGACCTGGTGAATGACCTGCAGAGAGCTGGGACCAAAGTAACAAAGGTCACCATCAGTAACACACTACAACGGCAGGGAATCAACTCCCGCAGTGCCAGACGTGTTCCGCTGCTGAAGCCAGTGCATGTCCAGGCCCGTCTGAAGTTTGCCAGAGAGCACATGGATGATACAGCAGAGGATTGGGAGAATGTCATGTGGTCAGATGAAACCAAAGTAGAACTTTTTGGTATAAACTCAACTCGTCGTGTTTGGAGGAAGAAGAATACTGAGTTGCATCCCAAGAACACCATACCTACTGTGAAGCATGGGGGTGGAAACATCATGCTATAGGGCTGTTTTTCTGCCAAGGGGACAGGACGACTGATCCGTGTTAAGGACAGAATGAATGGGGCCATGTAACGTGAGATTTTGAGCCAAAACCTCCTTCCATCAGTGAGAACTTTGAAGATGAAACGAGGCTGGGTCTTCCAACATGACAATGATCCAAAACACACCGCCCGGGCAACAAAGGAGTGGCTCCGTAAGAAGCATTTGAAAGTCCTGGAGTGGCCTAGCCAGTCTCCAGACCTCAACCCCATAGAAAATCTGTGGCGGGAGTTGAAAGTCCGTGTTGCTCGGCGACAGCCCCAAAAACATCACTGCTCTCGAGAAGATCTGCATGGAGGAATGGGCCAAATACCAGCTATGGGTGTGCAAACCTGGTAAAGACCTATAGGAGACGTTGACCTCTGTTATTGCCAACAAAGGTTATGTTACAAAGTATTGAGTTGTATTTTTGTTATTGACCAAATACTTATTTTCCACCCTAATTTACGAATAAATTCTTTACAAATCCTACCATGTGGATTCATGGATTTTTTTTTCACATTCGGTCTCTCACAGTTGAAGTGTACCTCTGGTGCAATTGACCTCTGTCATCATTTTAAGTGGGGGAACTTGCACAATCGGTGGCTGACTAAAATACTTTTTTGCCCCACTGTACCTGAGTGCACCCGCAATCACGCCTCGCCGCCTTAACGTCTGCGCCATCTATGCTGTTGTGTTGGTGGGTGTCGGGCTGTGAGCTGAAAAGCTACAGCCGGCTGTATGCGTACAGCAACAGTGTGTGAAAAGTGGTCAATAAAGAGATGCTGAAAAGCATGTTCATGGAAACATCGTCGGGTCTGCCATGATATGTTTACAATGGGACTTCTGCTCCTGAACCTCTGCGCACAGCGTCTGCAAATCGGGGCTGTACGGAGTCACTTTCATCTTTACGCAGGACTGTAAGCTGTCATCTGTGAGGCGTGAGCGGTGTTTGTTTTTAAAATAGTTCACGGTGGAGAATAGCTGCTGACATAATGTGGATCCGAAGTGCCATAATTGGCCTACTTGGGGTTGAAAGTCTCGATATATGCACGGCGTTTCGGCGGGTATACCGGCTTCCGCGAGTGTGACGCTCATTTTGAGCGATGAAAAAAATAATAGAATATATATATTTTTTGTATTTCAATATCACAATAATCTTCCAATTTAGAACTACAAGTTAAAAAAGAACCAATATAAATAAAATACACTTCAGCTAAATACTTCTAATTTATTTTCCCAAACCAATAAGGACTAAAAAAGCTGCATGTGGCTCCGGAGCCGCAGGTTGCCGACCCCTGCCCTAGAAGGAGTTTTTCAGAAGACCGTATAAAAGATGGACGTAGTTACCACAATTTCACCCATTGGTTTTAGGAGCTTCAGTGTTTTAGTTGCTGTCAAGTCAGTTTTTTGGAGCCGGAAATATCTGGACAAGAGGGTGGAGTGCAAAGTTATCCGCTAACGCTAGCTAGCTTAGTTAGCAGCTACATCCACAAACTGTAAAGGTGCCACGGACACACATGTCTGCTGGCTGGGGCTAAGAAACAAAATGAAATATTAAAATTTCCCTCACAAACTTCTTGGATGGCCATCTTTACAGTAATTGCTATATATATGTTTGCATGTATACATACTTCATCTCCTCCTTAAAGGGTTGGACAATCTAAATGAAACTTTGCATGAACATATCACACATTTAACCATTATTGGTTAAATAATACGATTTTACAAAAGATTTATTAGAAATCCCATTTCCCATGATATGCGTTAATCCAGATCATAAAAGGTATAAAAAAAACTTTCGATAGAGACCAAAACTGTTTGGTTTTTTTTTTTTTTTTTTTTTGTACCAGCGTCTAAAATATGCTTTTTCATCTTTTTTATGCTGTGAACCTTAACATGGGAGTGGGTGGGGATTGACTCTCCTTTGAAGCCAGCCTTTTGTGGCCCCTGCAGTCTGTTAGCGTTTCCTGCAATGGCCTCATTTTATTTTAGCTCCGGAAATTGTTCCTTAATAAACAATAACAACTATTTTCTAACATGACTGTTTTTGACTGCCCCCTGGTGATTAAAAAAAAGAAAGAAGTTTACTCACAGTCACAGTAATTTTAGTAGTTTTTGGTGACTTAAAATTCCAGATTTATGTTTCTTTGTTCTGCTAAAATTACACAACTTGTAAAATACTTTCCCATCTATTTCAGAAGAATATCTCTTTGTACTCCAGCTACAGTGTGTTGCTGGAGCGTTACGCTCACAGAAAAACCCTTGTTTTCATACAGCTTCTACATGTGCAATTAGTGCAAAGCTAGTTTGTTTTCATACAGCTTCTACATGTGCAATTAGTGCAAAGCTAGTTTGTTTAGGATTTAGAGCAAGAGTTGTTTTATCCTCTTATGTATTTATGGATGCTCTGAGTGAGCACTGGCTAAACTTGGGAATTACTACAGGGATCTGGGGGTGGTGCTGGGATTCTGTGTCACTACATGGGCATGCACACGCATATACATGTTAAACGTTCACTTGCTTCTACTCCTGCTCTCTTGTCTGTATCATCTGTACAAACTACTTCCTAATGTCAACCTTGTGGAGCAGGCTGATTGATAGATACTCTACTCTGTCTCACGATTCGCTGGTTTGTGACCAAAGTCTTTGTGGCAGATTCTTCACTCAGTCTTGGGCAAAAGAGAAGGTGGAGGAAGAAAAGGAGGGGCCAAGGGAGGGGTTTTGCACGAACAGATGCCGGCACACACAGGATGTTTGTGCGTGTGTGTAAATGAGTGTGTGTGCATGCACATGGTGTGTCACAGGAACCAAAACAGAGGAGAGTCCCGGTCAGCAGACCTGCAGTAGCAAGAGGAAAGTGATCAAAGTAAGCCAGAAAAGACTCTGTACTACTCAGACTTCAGTCACAGGAATTTAGTCAGAGACACCATTGGTCCTGTCGTCATTTGAGGGGAAGGAGTCCAAGCTCTTGAATCAGCATCAGCATTGCCAGTATCTGTTATCATCACCATTCAAAAGGAGGCCTAACAGTGACAATGAACAACCCTAGGTCTATCCAGAATGAGATTACGTCTCTAAAAGGTATTTAACATTCAGTTTTTGATTTACAGAAAAAGTGCCTATCGACAGGCTAACATACCAGCAAAGAATGAGGGTCACATTTGATTGTATCAGTCTGTCTATAGGAAGGGAGGGGTGTCATTGTTTGAAAAGCAGTGGAAGCTCAGGCATGTTTAACTAGCCGCTCACAATTGTATTTTAAACTGAGAGATACCATTTTACCGTTATAATAATCTTACCTGTGTTCGGCTGTTTTAATATCTGCCTGTCTGTGCTCCAAAATGTGTGCCATTGTTTCACCGCCTGTTAAACAGATAAATACTGAAGGAGTAAAGCAGGCTGGTATTTTGATAGACACACTTGGACCTCACATTTGCCATGCAAACCCTCTATGCAAACCTGGAATATCCATTTTCTTGGCTTATCTAAAATTAATGGTGAAACTGTGCTTAATGATTACACAGGCTGGGCTTTATTTTTGTACAGTAGCTCCGTGAAAGAGTGATGGAAAATGTAGCACAGCATTCTTTGACTATCACGCAAACCAGGGAATGGGAGGAATGTTGTCCACCTTTTCTTTCGCCATGCTTCTTGCTTGTTTTCAGTGTTTGCTTTCTTCCATCACAGTAAATCTTTCATAGTTGCATCATTTCAGCATGCGACCTGTCAGGTTTTACCTTTCTGAACCAGTTATTCACACGTGCTGCGTGTAGTTTCTGTTGATGAATGACTTAGAGTTAGCGTAAACTATGAATGGCCATATGCTTGGTAAACTGATAGTAACAATGAAGAGGAAGACAGTGACCAGAAAGATAATAGAGAAGAGTTTTGCAATTTCTTAGCTCAGCATGTTAAGTATAACCTGAAAAACAAGTGCATTTCTTATCTGTCTTTAAACAGGGCTTTATATATGTAAATGCTTTATTAGAAAGGCTAATAGCAGACAGATAGGTGCAGTAAGTCACCTTCTGTTTATTTGCTTAGAACACAGTCTTTTTTCTTTATAGGCTTGGATGAAAACTAGAGCACAACCACAAGAGAGGCAGTTCAAACAAACATGAGTGCTGCCTGGCCTGATGTGGTGGCAAATAGAAACGGTGTATGAATATTTTTGTATGAGGAACAAATGCAAAATGCAGAATTCTAGCAGTTAGCTTTTCTTCTTTAGATTATAGTTTTATGTTTTCATTTGTTTCAAGCTGTTAGGGTTGGAAAAAATGGTAGGGGACTGAGATGTTCAGCATTGATTTTCTGTTGTAAAAGGAGCACCATGCTGACTAAAAAATATATCTAATTATATCTAATGAAAAACAGGAATGGTTCCAGACATCCCTCTCCTGTTCAAGTTTTTTATAGGAAGTGTCTTTAAGCATGATTTTACCGAATTACCAACAGTATGTATGATCAGAGCTTTACACATTCTTCCCAGCTCTCAGCTCTTTCAGCTTCTCCCATAATAAATCCTTTTGTAATTACAGCTGTGCCACTGTCTGACACTTTGGTTCTTTCTTTAGACGGCGTGTGTGAGCTTTCACACAGTCACACTAATAGGAAACTACTGGATCCCGCTGCAATGCAGAAATTGCTTCCACTTATGTGGACAGAGTACCTCAGTGTGTGACGCTCAATCATCAGACTTTTTTATCTGCGGCATTAAGACACTTGGAACAGTAATGTCACACTGCTGCACAGAAAACAGGCCCGTTCATGCACAGTACGCTACCAGGAGAGATCAGTGCAAATGAGAGCTACAATTCCAAGAAGCTGTCATAGGTTCAGGCAGTGTGATTAATGTGATCTCAACGGTAGGCTTTCTCTCTCTGCGCATCTGTGTCTCTCCATCTCATCTCTAGATTGATTTCGGCCTTAGTTTGCATTTCCTGAAGGAGTCATGCAGCCATAAATTCCCCCGTTTTACTTCATGACACATAGCCAACAGACTATGTGTGCTTATGAGGATGAGAGCCGTAGGGCTGTCTCCTGCTCTGATAAATTCTTTTCAAGTCTTGTCTCTTTTGTTTTGGGTTGTATTGTATTTCTTTTGGGGTCAGATCTTGCAAGCATAGGTAATGAGTTGAATTCTATAAAACCAGAACACTGTGCGTGCAGTTGCACTGCTCTGTCTGGCTTTTCAAGCGGATATGCAGTTCTGTATGAATTGGTAGTAGCGTGACTTTACAGGGTTGCCAGCTGTCAAGTATCAGATTGGGTGGGTGGCATGGTTAACCTCAGCAGGTTATGAAACAGCTAAATGTACTGCCGTTGTTACCAGGAAACATATTGCAATGCTGTTTTAGTTGCTAAAAAACACAAGCAAACGCTTATAGAAGTGTAGTGTATAACAAATATATGCCAGCCATATAAGGAATGTCTACACAGGAAGCGACTCACTTGTTGCCTTGTACCCATTTGTATTGGACATTCCAGGGTCTGGTTGCCTAGGTTACCCTCTAATGTATTTACCTCGTTTCATATGCCAGCATACTTCAGACATTCATCTAGAAGCTGAAAGTTTAACTCAGGACACCCAGTTCACATTGCCCACAGTCTCTTCTCCCGTTGCGAGAAGTCACTGACTCTCTGTGGTCTCTGCTCGTTTTCTGTGTTGACGCTTGTTTAATGTGTTTTCCTCTTATACACCTCTAAAGACCGTAAAATTTACATACTAACGATTTTAGACATCATGATAATTAAGGTAGACATGCACGCTCACTCTGTAGTAGTCACTGCTACAAATACTGTCTTTGAATTTAGGCATGAAAACTGAAAAAACCAGAAATATAAGAAGAAAAATTGACCAGACTTACTGAGAGGGACTGTGGACTCATCAAACTTTATTCGAAATATGCTCACAACCACCCAGCATATGCTTTCCTTGGGGATCTGCCAAACCTGGTAGTCGCCACCGATCCACAGTGAGGCCTTTCCCAACCCACAGACTCTGGCCTAGCATGCTGCTACATTATCAATAAATGTTTGTGTTTTTGTTTGAGGTGCTTGCTCATTTTAATCTGTCTAACCTAACCTATTTAACCTATTTAACCTATTTTCACAAAGTACTGGCTTTCATCTTTATTTATTTGTATTTATTTGGCATTAAATTTGTGTGGAAGCATGAGAGTAGTGAACCCTGCTAATTAGCATAAGCCACAAGACATTGCTAACTCACGTATCATCCTATATGTAGTTATCAAAGCTATTTTTGGCCTATATTTACATACATGTTCTTTACACCAACACGAAATATACTCTTTATTTTACAAAAAAGCTCACATAAGCTGTGTGTATTCCATCTAATGCTAGGCTAACAGGGCAGTAGTGTTCATGCTATAAGCTACTGCGATGATACAAACCCCAGTTTCTCCACCATGGCTCTCATATAATAATATATATATATAAACTGGGTTCTCCTCTCTTTTCAGTAACACACATATTCATATTCGTCACCTGAAACCTTCTGTTTACCAAAATAGCATCAAATAGCAGCAAATAAAAGAAGACAAACAAGGTGATTGCATATCAGTAATGTAATCAGAGAAGGTAAGTTAGTCGTTATCTGAAATGTGCTGTTTCAATTAAGAGAACTAAAAATGTTTGATTAAATCTCGACGTTCCCTTTTAAAGTGCAATGACACATATGGTTAGCGATGCCAAAGTGCAAATTAACAACTGTTAAATTGGTATTCATGGCATGTCTAATGGTGACCTCAGTCTATTTTAACCCATCATAATACTTTTAATAAAATCATATCTTAATGCTGCAGTTCACACTGATTGTTTCACCAGCCAATCCGGTCACACATCACATATTTATGAATACAGAAAGCTTTTATGACATTTAGTTGAATACAAATGTTACACAATAATCTCAAGTTGAGCAACAATTTCTTAAATGTCTGCTATGCTCAATCTGTGACAACAAAATACAATAACTGTTTCATTCAAGTATACTTATGCAACATTGGTCTCACTGCTAAAAAAAAAGCAAAAAGGTGGTCAGCAACCAAGTTTACACTCCAGTCATCTGAGAAAAAGTGAGAATCAGCACAAGGTCCCTGCATCCTGCGACCCCCTGTCCTCTATTGTCTGAAGGAAATACCTTTTGTAATGCAGGAAATGTTCTTAGTATTGCAAATCTGCTTGCATTTCCAACGTGTTTCAAGAAAAAAGAGATTGAAACGGTTTTTATTTCAAGCTTTGTCTACCAGCCGGCTAAAACACCAGAAGAGTCTGCGCACAGTCATTCAGAGATGAAATGTTTATTTTACTTTGTTCTTGTCTGTAGAGACTGACTGAAAATGTTAGGGGTAAGCTTATAGAGGGATTGAACAGATCCCTTCCTTCCCCTTGTTCTATAAGCAGTATGGTCTCTATAGTGTCTGGATGGGCCATGCTCCACACTGTACACACATGAATCGGTTAGAGGAAATTCCATGACCTGCTCGTAGGTATTTTGGGAATTACTTCTCACTCATAACCTTGCGTTTATTTTTTTAATTTCCTTTTCTTTTGTCCCTGACCCTTCTGGACAGATTGCATCCGCATTTCTGAAATGTAGCGTATGCTTACGTACACTGATTTCCCTTCTGTTCCACTCTGCAGTTTCTCTGTTTTGATGAGAAAAAAAACCCAGTGGCAAAATATGACATTCAGCACTCTTTGTCATGAGGTAAAATAAACAGAGAAGCAGCGCAAGTGGGTTTCCACATTATAGTGTAATTAATGAGTAGCAAATGTGAGCATTGGGAGGTTCTTCACTTGTTTACCTCAGGCCTCTGAGAGTTAACCTTCTTTGTTCCTCTGGATTTGTCTCCTTTACAAAAAACATTACACAAAGATGTACAACATTTTATGGGAAATGTAGCTCACAGAGTGACACGACAGAGTGGCAGGTATAAACTGGCTGGTCACTCTGTGACCACTTTGCTGATTGCTGAGAACACTGTTTGCATTCAGGATAGTTTCAGGCCTGTCATGAGTGCGGCGCCACAGCATGGGGTAATGATGAATATATTCCCATTTAACAGCAGAGTGAGAGGTAGTACATCCCCTCAGTATGTTTACCCTGGAGTGTTGCGTTGTAGTGCGTGCATGTCTGATGCATACTCGAGGCTCTGCAGCTGTGTGCTTGTCTGTGTTTTTCTCATGTGGATCATGCCCTTACTTTTGATAACACTGTAGGGATACTTTCCATCTATTCATCCCTCATCACAGATTCTGGTTCTCGCCTTATGAGATTCACTCTAAGAGATGCTTTTATTATCAGGCAGCTGGGACTGGAGATGACTGGGTGTTACTAGTGAGATTGTTCTCATGGTTAAGATGTTGGATACCAGAGAAATGGGAACACCTTATTGAAGTTAAAAAGGGAAATATCTTAGATCAGCGGTCCCCAACCTTTTTTGCGCCATGGACCGGTTTATGCCCGACAATATTTTCACGGACCGGCCTTTAAGGTGTCGCGGATAAATATAACAAAATAAAACTAGTACCGGTACCGAAAAAAAGAAGATTTATTCATAACACACGTGAAAAGACCCAGGAAAACCGAGTTAATGATAAAAACGATAACAAAATAACGCTGAAAACCGATAAAAACCCTGAAAACCATACATTTCATCCCTGAGCCTCAACTCTCGCGGCCCGGTACCAAATGACTCACGGACCGGTACCTGTCCGAGGCCCGGGGGTTGGCGGACCGCTGCCTTAGATTACTGAAATATCATGTCTTAATATTTTTCTTCCTGTTATTGGTGTATGAATGGGGTAGTTTAGATTGAAAAGAACACGTTAGAATATAAAAGTCACATAAAGTAGACCAGCCAGTCCTGGTTTCTCTGAGGTAAAATCACTATTTTATCTTATCTCATATCTCTTCATTGCTCTAGAAGAACGTGTTCTCCCTGTGTGGTTCACTCTAGTATAGTCCAACTATTTGTTGACTTGATATACATTTATTTTCTTTGAGATGCAGAAAACATAAAGAGTTCAGTTATAAGTCTGTTATAAAAAGGTCACTATAAAAGTAGATATCGATATCGGCAGCACTGATACATGGGTTAGACTTTATTCTCTATTGATATGTGTTGGCTGTAGATGTGGAAGAGGGTGAGGGTGATTATCTCTATGTGTGTGGCTTGTTCATGATGTGCCTTTTACTATATGATAGCCTCTAGTTGCCCGCACAGCCCTGATACAGGCAAGCAGTTAAGAAAACAGATAGTTCAGTATATGATACTAACTTTCAGCAGTAGTCGATACCTATCTGCGGTGGTCTGATGAAAGGGAACATCTGATAGTAGCTGTTCCACCTGGCAGCTGGAACCTTGCTTTAAAAGATCTGTTGTTATTATCTCCATACCTGATGATATAGCACACCTTCAGAGCCCCTGTAGTTTTCCTGCTTGTGCAGTTTGCACTTTTTGGCAGAACAAGAAAGACCAACAGGATATTATCCAGAGGCGTAACATTTTGGCACATGCGTGTTGGCAGATCAGTGTCGTCTTTGTGTCGTCTTTGTATTACATCAATCGACCACTATCACAAAGCTGTGGCATAGTGGGTTTTTAAAAATCTGTTAAATGACACCCTTTTTTTCCCTGTAAGTCTATAGCAAGTTTTTCATTATCTGAATTTTGTTTGTCTCTATCAGTGTAGCTAGTGTTTGAACAACACAGGTTCTAGATACTGTTTTAAAATCTGATGTTTGGCGTTCTTGTCTTGTTTTATTAACAGTTGTTATCACAATTGCTATTGCATTGGATCCAAGTCTCATTTTCTGGGACCACGATGATAGAACTGAAGACCGAGCACAAAGACAGGAAATGAAAATTACAAACGGTTTTCTTCAAGTTTCAGGAAATCGTAGCCACTTTAAAGCGTACTGTTGATATAATGTTTAAACAATTCTTTTTTTCTTGTTTTTATTCTGCTGTGTGGAAATTGATATATTTGCTTGTTCAGTATTACAGTAGCTTAGATAAAATCATTGTAACCCATCTTAGCTGCAATTCTTAAGTCAGGAATGATGTTTCTTTGGCCACAGGCATTTGGTCTTTGATCAGAGACAGCTAGCTGCCAAAAAAGGCAGCAAACTGTCTGATAAGTGCTTCATGTCAGAGGAATGGAATGAGACATCTCTGAAAAGAAGAGATTAAAAACCGTGTAGGATTTCCAGAAATTTGGCAAACAAATGATTCTCATGGACTCAGAACTTAATGATCAGCAACAAGGCCCTTGAACTTGAAGTAAGGACAAGTCTTTACACAGCTCGGGTGTTTTCTCCCATCCACATCCATTCAGTCACCTGTGTTTCATTTCCCTTCAACTGACGATGGCACAGAGAACGACAGCTGAACTGTATGTATAATGCAGAAAGGAAGTGACTCATCTAGTTACTTGCCAATCTGTGTTTTGTTTGCTTTAATTTCTATGTCAACAAAAGATGTCTGATCAAGAAATGACTCACAGTATCATAGGCCACAGTTCTGACCACAAGCAAATGACTCATCTTTTGGGACCGCATGCTAACTGGCTGCACGATGTCCTCGTGAATTCTCCTAAAATGATAACAAACCTCCTGCAATATTATCAGTCATGGTAACTGATAAACGAAACTTTTTAGCTTCCTGGTGTTAAATATTCTTTCAGACCTCATATTTTGCCTTACAAAATAACAAAAATGTCAGCTTATTGGTGACTTAAGACAGACAGAAAATAATGAATACCTAAACCTTACTGTCCCATCCAGTGAAACAGAACTGCTAAACTACAGTTAACTTTAATTATCCTTTAGTTTTGCTCTAATCACAAACTTCAAACACAGTCTGTTCACAATATATTATACTAACAGGGTGTTTTTCTCTTTATCTGTGACACCATGCTTTTGCCATGCTGTAAATCAGGAGTGGCTGCTTGCCTCAAATGTTGTGGCTACACATAAATGTCCCAATGAAGCTGGTCAGTAAATTCCACTCAAATAAAGTTTGCTCCATCGACCGCTGTTGATCTCTTTCGACATCTCCGCACCCCCGAACATTAAGAACAAGCCAAAACAATGCAGATACAAAGACAGACTGATTTATTATCACCCCCTTCTCCCCATTGTGATGGGCGAATTCAGCAGCCAAGGCCTAAATTTGTTTACAATCTTTCAGTCTGCTTCACACAGGAGGGTAATTTGATGGGAACCCAACTGTGTAGGCGATGATTTCTGTGTGGTCCGAACCATGTGGTCTGTTTTAGAAGATATGACAGGACAATTGTTTTTATGTGTTTACTTGTAACCGTTCCATCCTTTTCTCCCATTTTTCCTTTTTTAAAATACCATATGGGAGTTATCAAATTCCTGAACTGTTTTCTGAGTGGCATCTTCCAGCTGTCGACCCAGCCCTGAATTCAGAAACACAAGCGGTATTTGTTATGGACGTGCTTTATGCTGTTTGCAAAGCCTCCACGCTCCTATTGTCGCTTCTGTCATCTGGGACATCTGCACTGTTTGAAGCAGGCGCTCTGTGGAATCATTTCACACTCATGTCCACAATGTTTTACAGCAATTTGCACACAATTCAAGACATTCCTGTCGTATAGTTAACCCTGCTTCCCTGTAAGGAAATGCATCATGGGTAGTTTCCCTTCTCTGTTGTTGAGCTATTTTTAGTTATGGCTTTCTAGCGCTATGGGGAAAGACCTTATAGTATACTTAATGAGAACAACAGCTGTGAAATGACTTAGTGTCTCCCTCATGGTAAACAAACAGAAGCCAGGGGACAGAACCAGCCCTCTCTGCTCTATTTACTTTCTTATCTGAATTAGGCTTAAATATTTCCTTTTTGACAAAGGTTATATTTAGGGATGGATTACACGACCCTGAATCCTCCCTTTAGCTATGCTGCAATATACCTAGGCTGTTAAGGGCTTTTCATGATGATTCACCTCTTTTCTTAGTGTATTTATAGCACCACTCTACATTTAACCATTAGTATTAATCTCTCTTCTAATATCATAAAAGTACTGTTCATTATCTTCATACTGAAAATAACAGTAATTAAAAAAAAAAAAAATCCAACAACTTGCAGCCAAAGTTCCTTGTTTTTTCTGCTTTTCTCCTCCCACGCCTTCCGGATACCTTTAGCTTGGGTTAATGTGTGTGAGTGTGTGCTGTAATTCAGGAAAAAAGTGTTAATGATTAACCTTATGGCTTCCAATGCCTGCTTCACACGCAAGCTTTAAATGCAGCTATGGCTAGCATTGACACTGCACTGCAGGATCGAATTCATCATGCATGTTGGCTAACGCCGTCACTTGCGTTGTTACATTTTAGAAGACCCAGTTAAATGGCCCACTTGCATACATATGCTATATATAAATTTGACTCCCTTTCGCCTCGTGGACATCAAACACTCGCCACCTTTATCTTCACAGTGTTTTACACAGTGCACATGCAATACAGTCATTTCTCTTTGATTTCCCTGTTCTGTGTTCAGTGTCTTTTCGATTAGAAAAACCTGCTGCTGTTTTTGTCCAGCATTTTTGTGTCTCCAAATCGGCAGATTAATAGTCTTTTCACACCCTATCCCAATGCGGGTTTTTCATCCCACTCAAAGCTGCATGAAATGATTATATTTAACCCTCATGCATACTCTAATGTGAGATTAATTATTGAGTTAAACATTTATTTTGTCAGTCCAGCGGGAACATGGAGCAGTGCTGCCTGATTTAATTGAATTTAACTTGTGTTCTATTGTTTTCTTTCATCTTTACGCCCTTGTTTGCTTTTGTTGCTGCCCTGAAATTTTAGCTCTTTGTCAAACACTTCAGCTCCATACACACTCACGTATGAGTATGCACACAGATACACACATACACAGAGGTATTATTATGGAGGGCGGCTCTGACCTGTGAGGAGGAGGAGGAGGAGACTGGCGGGGGGGACTTCTGTTGATCTACGCAGCGTGACGTGTTTGACAGAGAACATAGGCTGCAAGAGAAAGTCAAAAATCTGGAGTGAAAGCGGAAAGGAGAGAAGAAGATAGCTGTAGGGAAAAGCCGCCGTTAGTAAGCCGTGAGGTTCCAAAGTTCTTCTTGAACGCGTCTGAATCATGGAGTCCTTCTACTCGAGCAAAGGTACGCAAACGCAGTGAACAAACATGCAGCTGAAAGGAGAGAAAGGAGACAGGCAACAAAGCTAAGAGGTAACGTGATACAGGTGCAGGGCTGGCAGACAGAGGATTTCAGTGGGTGGGACTGCACATGGGCAAAACTACAACAGTAGAAAATGTGTAACAGGTGTCTGTCTGCAAACATGTGAGAATGTATGGATCAAAGAGTGCAAAAACAAATATATATAGTAATCAAGACTGTTAATCAATCTTCCATCTCCATATTTGCCAGTATTGGCTGTGTTGTGGGACTTTCATGTGCAAAAAGCTAAGGTGCGACAAGAATTACTCATAGAACAGACAAGGCAACAAGTATGCCACTGATTCAGTCAGAAATGCCTTTGAAAGCCTGAATTGGAGCAGTTGGGGTGGTGGTGGGTTGCAAAGTGGTCTGAAAAGGCTGCAGAAACTCTGTGCAAGCTGAGTTGTAATAGCATAGCCCATATGAGGTGTGCCAATAGGATGAACAGGTTGGGATCAGCTGAGCACACCTGGTTGAATGAGGTGTTGAGATCAACTGATCTGACACGATTGCTAACGGAGCTTGGCTCTTTGGCCTGCCAGAACCAATGCTATCCTCAATTCATTTTCAATGGTTTATAGCATGCTGTTTCTTACATGGGTGCATTGTAGCCAGTGCAGTTACCTGCTGAAATGCTAGAGCTGAATTTAGTGAGTTACTCATGTCACTGGACTTTACCTGTTGTACAGTAAGTGATGCACTAACACTTGCTAACCTCTGATCTTGTAACAGAGTGCTGAAGATGTATTAAGCTTTTAGAGTGTAATAAATGGATGCTGACTGTGGCCGTGTGCTCCTGCGGAGATTTACTGCCTTGTCCTTGCTAGCAGCTCCCTAATATGCTACTTTACGTCCCTGTTTCAGCAGCCCGAGCAGTATTTTACCCTCCGTGTGTGCAGTGTGCTGCGTGCGATGCTGCCGTGCTGCTGACTCTCAGTCGAGAACCCACAAAGGAGGGATTTTTCTTGCACTCAAAGGCCTTTTTACTGTCATAGTCTCAGGGATTACGGGCTAAAAACGTTCCCACTGAGCCTCCATCAGGCCGCAGCATGATTCAAAGACCTCCCACAGAGTGTGAAGAAGCGGTGCACTATGTTGGTGCTTCTGAGTGTTTGGCAGGAGAAGGTTTGCCTGTGTGGCGGTGAGCAGTTTTGCACTGGAGATTTGTAAAAGCCCAAGGCAGGTTTCTTAGGTTGTTTTCACTGATGGAAATGTGTGTTGGTGTGTTGTTTTTGGGCAGGGGTTGGTAGTAGCCACTATCAGCTGGTGTGCAATGGAGTATTATTAAATAGGCTTAAAGTTTCAGTCAGTGTCTTTGTGGGTTGTTTTAGTAACATAGTTAGATTTATTTAGTCAGTGAAAGCTTCTTGTGGAATTTCCCTAAAGTTGGATGATGTCATCGACGCTTCTGTCGTTGATCAGATCATTAGGCTTTCTTTAACCTGAAGTAATGAGGAAGACCTTGTGACAAACTGTCCAGCTGCAGTATGCAACACATGCAGTCTTTTTCTGGAAACCAGTTTCTCGCTGTATTTGTTAGCAGATGAAGCTTGCTTAGTAACAAACACATGATTTTAGACTCTCTGTCTCTTTGAAAAGAGTTATTTTGGCCTTTATGATACAGTAGTATCTGGATAAGGGTAAAACTGAGCCTAGGGCGGTGATGTAGAAAGCTCCGCCCTGCTATGTTGGTCCTGCACTCGTCGAGCCGACCTGCAGGGGTGTTCAGTTTTTATTAGCGCATAATAGCAGTGCAGTCAGACAGCTTATGCTTAAAATGATGTATTACAGCAATAAAATATAGTTAGAACTTGGAGTCTAGGCACCAAACTCATCACTCACGTCAAATACGTCACATGTAGAAAATGGGGAGTGATGAGTAAATATCTCCCTGGAGCTTACAGATGGAGCATGGGAGGCTTGGAAACATAGGCCTGCAGTCCTGGGTTGCACTGACATGTCTTAGGCAGAGATGGGAAAGTTTGCAGCTCAAATAGGCGGTGTGTTTGACACATGATGTTAGGCATGATTACCATTTGAACCAGCTTGTAGCCTTCGCTGTATTTACAGTAACACTTATGATACACTCAGTGACGTAGCATGAAAGAATGAGAATCTCTAAACTTTGACCTACTGCCCTTACTTTACCTGTTGAAGTGTCCTTGAGAACAGAAAGTAAGGTCTGGGATGATAATAAATTATCTGCTTTAATCTGTTAATTTGTTTGTACAATAAAAGGGTGCAGGGTTCACCAGGAAGCAGCTAATGCAATATTTTGGAAAACACAGTGAATTAAAGCCACAAGTCTGGACTTCAGCCACATCTTGAGTGTTTAAATTACAATTTACTGTGGTGGTATCGTCCTCCAGCTCTTCTAAGTGGACAGCGAGGCATTCCCAAGCCATCTGAGAGACATAATTTCACTAGGCTGTCCTGGGTCTGTACCCCAGGCTTCTTCCAAGCAGGACATTCCTGAAACGCCTCACCAAGGAGGCACCAAAGAGACTTACAATATTTTTCCTGAAATATTTCTGTGCAGTTTCTTGTCAGCAGACTGTCCATGCAGGAAATGTGACCAGAGGTTGCTCCAGAGGAAAGTCTGCCTGCTCTTGCAGGATGCTTCCTCTCATATCCTTTTGTTCTGTTGTCTTTGAATTTAGTTTCCTTCACTTTTGGTTTTGTGACTTCCTGTAAATGGATTTCCTGCTATAAAAAATCATCGAAAAACTTGTATCATGCACATCAACAAAATAGTGGTTCGCTCACACCATCGGTGTTACAGCAAACCTTTGTGTTTTTAACAGATAAATGATCAACTTAGTAAACTGCACCCATCAAAGATTCTAACAGAAATATTACTGTTTTCTAATTTATGGATTAAGCAATTAAAAGAGACGATAATTCTGAAGTTAAAAGTTTTTTATTAACTGGAAAATGTCTATTTTCACAAAAAAGTATATCAAATGACAAAATCTTTTTTAATTTTCATCTCCTCTTACTTGCATGTCTCAGTAACGTCTTGTTTCTTGGAATGTAGTTCCTGAAGATAAAGCCATAAACCAAGTACAAAACGTGAATCCATAAAATCTTAAAATTTGCCATTAAAACTTTACTGCCCTCACCATTAACACAGTCATTTTTCACATCATGTCAAGCATTTACTGCAAATATTCGCCATAAACAGTTACGTTCAGCTGCTAGAAGCCATACCATAAGTTAGACAGGTCCAATTTTAGAGCGGGTTAGTTCTCGGTTCATCTGTGTCAAAGGGTGAAAATTTAACGACCTTGTGGTTCCCCATGAGAAACACTAGCATGGTGGCAAGTTGGTAGTCGGTACTTGTGCGTTACTGTTATAGACTGGAAACTGTAGTGGTGCTGCTGAAGAGAATGTCCTACTCAGTAGCAGGGCGATGTGGGTGGTAAAGATTGGGTGGGGGCAGAGTGGCGTGACATCAGAATAAAGGACAACTGTGGAGCTCGAGCCTTTGATCTGTCCTGTCCCTAAAGGCTGGAATACTTTCAAGCCAAGAGCGTTGGCCTGTATTTACTGTGAAATTTTAAACTTCACTTTATAACTTTGATGAATACAAAGGCAGAAAAGTTCTCTGAATATTTATTTAAGTGTAGAAAATACTAAAAAATAAAAGTTCAGTATAAAAGGTAGAAAAATAATAATAATTTGCATGGTATTATTACTCTTATTATTGCAAAAACATGTGGAGATGAACCAGTTTGGATGAGTCCTAATAACATGTGTCTTTGTCCTCTCTCTCTCTCTCTCTCTCTCTCTCCAGTAGATGGTGCTATTGCCCAGTAAACTTGAATTAGCCGCTCATTCCCAGTGAATGCTTTTTTTATGAATTCTCTGAATCGGAATGGATGGGCTCAAGATGTTCTCTTTCTTTTGTGCAAAAAAGAAAAAAGGAACTCGCTTGCATAACAGTTGAAGCATGAGGATATAATTCAGCTCTTTGTCCGGCCGACTCTTGAAACAGAATGTTCCCACATGTGGGACCGGTTAGTTTGAAGTCTTTGCAAGTGTCAGAGCACACATTTACTTTTGGCATGCGCTGCTAATGCAGTCCACATGACAAACCAGTTCTTCTCCATCGTCTTTTTAACTGTCCTGTTTAAAGTTTGCCTTGTGCGTTTATTAGGGAGTTCAAATAAACTCGACTTTTCTATCCTATAGCATGTGCCTTACACAATTAACACTGCTGTTTGTTTCTCTTTGTTTTTCAGGTGAGTCCCATCTTCTCTTCTGTCTTCTGTCGTGCTGACTGATGATGGTCCAGAACACCTGGAGCTATGAACCAATAAGTACTCTGATTGCATCAATCCAGTTGTAGTGTTAGAGTGGAATAAAACACAGGAAATGCGTGCAGCTTGATATTGTAAGAACTATTTTCTGCTGACACATGAATAAAAGCTTCATGTTTTGTTGACTTAGTACAGAGTTGGAGCGCAGCTAGATACACACTTGTGCTTATATTACTAGTTTAGTGGTGTAATAAACTTTTACTCTTATTTTATGACACATAATATTTTATCTTGAATCTTGAATCATCACTCTATGAATCACAAGGGTGGGGTCATTTCCTCTAAAGTATATATGCAATGTTTAGCACAAGGTATGAGGAATGCATGCAGGTGTTGTAACACCTGGGTGTGACCTGTTCACGAGAAGGCCACCTCATCACATTGCTTCATTCTTTTTAGCTCAAAGTGTTCCATGGAAAGGATGAGCTGTATGTGAGGTGTATTGAAAGCCCACCGCCTGCTTCGGTGTTTCACACGATCTTTTAAGGAAATTTTGGAACTGCTGTGCCGCAGAGTGCTTGATAAAATCTCAACCTTCTGATCTTGATGAAGTGAATGTGTGGATGTGCGATTGGAGGCATGGGTGGGGGCAAACAATGCTTGTTCAGTTACTCCCGGCGTTACTCACAAAGCAAAAATGCCAAAAACGTGTGTGTGTGCTCGTATGTGTGCTCGGCGAGTGTTGAGACAATAGCAAACTTGTGCTTCCACACTTCTTTCTGGTGATGTTTGGTAAGGGATCTCATTGTATTAGTAGAGATATGGCCCTCCTGTAACTTTTCAGTGGCCTCCAGTGCACGGCGGTTCACATTTCTTTACCCGAGGGGGAGTTATTACTGTTGCCACACCTCGCATAAAGGTCCTAAGATCCTGACAAAGCCGGTTGCATGATTGTTAAAGGTGATCCAACTGGTTTGCATTTCTCTCTTTCTCCAGTTCAGTTCATTTGATAGTCTAGTACGTCTAATTACCCTGCAGCACGTTTAGTTCAGCAAAGCAACGTTTACAAAAGGCTTCACCTTCACTACAAGATCACACTTTAAGTGCAGCGCATTGCTATTTGTGTTCAACTTGCACAAGTGGTCCCACATGTTTCTAAAAGTGCATTGATTGATTGATTAAACCACAGCAAACCCTTTAAAAGCTCATAGTGCGGTTCTGTTGCAAAGCCTGCATCGCGAGATTGGCTGCGTAAATGTTAAGCAGCTCTTACAGTTGTCAGGGGAGTAACCTGATAGGCTGTTGGCTGTAGTTACTCTGCTGTTTGGTTTCAATGTGGGACATACACCCTCAAGGACAAACTATCAGGATACTTTTTTTTTTTTTTTTTTTAATGGTTACCTGTAATTGCTTCTTTGTAATCGTTTCTAAATCACAGTTCTTTCACGCAGAAATGCACCAATGCTGGTTAACGAGTGCACAGCTAGAACAGCGCCTACTCATCTGGGTTTTATTATAATTTGGGGACGGGAAGCTTGCCTATTGTTTGGACTCCTGTTCTGTCTTTAAAGGCAGGAGGTTTAGTTTTAGATGTCACAATGGAAAACAGGATGCAGAACCACTCCAACCACTCCAAGCTTGCAGATGGAAAACAAGCAAGCAAAAAAAAAGAAAAAGCCATCTCCTGCAGGAGTGAAGACATGTGAATTTTGGGGTGGAGTGACTTGGCTCATGAAAAGCACATATAGAGGAATTCTGGCTGATTACTAAAATTGGTATCAGCACTGGTAACCAATCAAATATGACCCTAGATTTTCACTAGCAGTGCATCTGTAGTTTCCAGTCTATTGTACTTTGAACTTGTGTGTCAGACAGTGACCGGCTGATATTTTATTAATCCTGCAGCTGTGCAGCGCTGGGTGTGGTGTATTATTTCTCCTGTGGTTTTGTGCCTAGCCATTCTTATTGGGAATGCTGTGTGAAACAAAACAAGAACCATGGGCATAAGAGAACAATATAAAGTCATTAATTCGCATGTATTACCACACCCATAAAATGAGGCGCCAATCCTGCACACGAAATAATTTCTTTTTTAATACCGTTGCCTTGTTGCAGGCACAGAGTTGGCTTTCATTCCTTGCAAGTTTTTATTGTGGCATTATAGTGTCTGGATTTGAGTTACTTCTTGTCCTTGCATTGTTGCATGCGAGGACATGTTGGATAGTTTATTACTCTGGGTAATTATACTCTACTGCCATAATACCAGACAACCAGAGCATTCCTAAGATTATGCAATTCTTGGGAAAAAAGAAAAAGAAAAACAAGAAAAACACTTGAACGAGCACTAAAATGTCCATCACCTGCTATGTTTTCTTTCATTTCATTTTCATTGATTGACTTCATGTCTGTTATGCTGCTGGGGCAGTGCTCTGTCTTGGAATGGCAGGATTTCAGGAAGAAAAGTATTATATATCGCTTCCCGTTCCCTCCGATAACCTGAAAAAAGAGTTCAGACTCTCAGTAGTAATATATGTCAGGAAGAACAACAGCCTGAATCTAAAACTCCACACTGACCCTTAGCGCCACCTCTGCTGCAATTCTTTCCTACATTAAAGAGCCCTCTTGTGGGTACTTTGGCACACTGAAATCCAGTTTATGAAAGTCACGGACATAATAGTGGTAATGAGTCACCACTGAGTCTGTAACTGGACTCTAAAGCTGTGGCAGAATGGGCCTTTTGTGTGCACACACACTAAATTTACTGCACGTCTTTCTTTTGTGAAAGAAAGACTCATGCAGTCATTTTAGTGTCTCTCTCTGCCCAGGGACGAAAGAATGCGACTGATTCATTCTGCCCGGATGGTGGTGGTGCGGCTTGTGTGTGTGTGTGTGTGTGTGTGTGTGTGTGTGTGTGTGTGTGAGGGCTCATATATATGGGTGTGCATGAGGAGTCACCTGTATTGTGTTTGTCTGTTTTATTCTGTGGGTCAGGATGCCTGACTAAAAATAAAGCCGAGGCTCTTCAGGTTACAATGCAAATCTGCACACTGTGACAGAGTCAGGAAGGCCAGAGTCGAGATCCTGTGACAGGTTTTGCTGTTTGATAGTTGGTTGCCCGTGGCAACAGCAGCAGCAAGTCCATGTTCCCTGGGACCTCAGCCGTGGACAGCACATGGTGTTTGCCTAACCTGTGGGCTGTGTTGCTGCAGCAACCAAAGCCTGCATGGCCACTCCTATATGTGGTTAGCAGTCGCTGACTCATGAAGCAGATATTCATCTTTTTTTTCTCTCTCTGTCTCTCTTTGATAAAAATGTTACACATTGTTTGGAATGTCTTACAGATTTTCTCAGATACACCTTCTGTTGTTTGGTTGTTTTTCATACCATGAATGAGTTACAGTACAGTGGCTGTCTGTGCCTCTGATGGCACAAATGGACTTGCCCCTGCTGGCTGGCACTGCCAGTCCTGGCACTCCCTACAGCCATTTTATACCCTCACTCACCAGTTTGGAGCTCCATTTTGTGAAGGGCCAGCCTTTATTCAAATGCAGTTTCAAACTATTGGGTACTTACTGATGGGTGTCATGACCACAAATCATCGTCAGCATATCGTTTTTTATGTAATTAGTGGTAGTTTTTTTGAATGAGCGGGCATTTAAATGTCGTCATAAAATAAAGAAAGTAATCAGAATCAGAATCAGAAAGCATGACGTTGAAGATAAGGACAGGGCAGTAAAAAAGTATTTGGCATAGGTTCAGCTCACATTCAGGAAGAACTGGGAGCACAACACAAGCAGAAATGAAAACAAAATGTGTCTCTTAATAGCACAGAAAGTTTCTCTCTTATTTTAGTGCATCTCTGCTCTCGTTTCTTCATCTTATGTCTGTCTTTGCTGTTTATTAATAACGCCAAGGAGCCCCTTCCAGCTTTTAACACCTTGTTATGCTACCTGACTAGCTAGCATTACCCACAATGCTCTTCAGATATGTAATTTTGGACATTTCTATTTTTTAGTATTACAGATTTTTTTGTTTTCTCGAGTGTGTGTGCTGTCATGTTTGCCTGGTTTATCCTTAGATTATTATTTTTTATCTTTTTGTTTTTTCTTATTTTCTTTCTTTTATTGTCTGATGATTTTTTATTATCAGAGCTAAAAAGTATATACAGCTAGCCAATATTATTAAGTCAATAAATTTAAAGCCTACTTTTCGCACATTCACTGAAACAGTAGTATTTGGAAAATTTAGCATGAAAATGCCGCTACCATCCAGGACTACATGTATTTAAATGTATGTTATTTACTTCTGTTCATACAATACTCACATTCAGTTCAATTCAGTTTTGTTTACATAGCACCAAATCACAACAGTTGCATCAAGGCACTTTATATTGTAAGGTAAGGACCCTACGATAATACAGAGAAAACCCCAACAATCCCCCTATGACCAAGTGCTACAGCCCTCTACCACGACCAGTTGGGGGTAAGACGGGAGACATACTGCGGAAGAGAGTCAGAGATGAACAATTCTTATACATACGTTCTTTTAAGCCACTTTTAATGTCTTGTTACTTATGAAAATGCAGTTTTAAAACTTGTTAAAGTTTGAAGCTAGTTAGCAAATAAAGCATTATCAGCTAATGTTAGCTAGCTTGGTTAGTATCGTTAAATAGACACAGATACCTGCTAATTAGCGCTGAGTGACCTACAAATTAAACTAGAATTGCTGTCTCTAAAACTGGAGCCTATGGTTGGATTGTTTCAGTACGATTTTAATCAAACAGCAAGCCATGTTATGTCAGAGCTCCTGTTCTGTGACTTGGATCAGCAGACATCTTGGTTTATGCAAACTGTAAGTCTTCTTAGAGGATGAGTTATGAGAAAACTTACAGTCATCATAAACGGGGCAAATGGAGTCACATACAATTGTCACAAATTCTTCCTATATAAAAAAAAAAAAAAAAAAATTAAATAGTGTTGTATTGTAATAAGACAAATGTGTTGTTTAATGCATCATTGTGTGAACGTACTCCTTTACTGAAATCTTGTGTATTCTCTTTCAGTTCAGCAGCTTCATACTTTTGTGGTGCCCTTTAGGCCCATTGGAAACATGCCAGAAACAATAAAATCGTAAACTGATTATCCCTTTTCTCTTGAAATATATACAGCAGTTGGCTGTTTGATAGCATTTCTCCTTTGGATTGCCCGTATCTGAATGCAGTTTTAAGATTAACATGCTTCTTTTTAACAGTTAACAAAAGGCTTAATTGCTTGATGTCAACCAAAATATACAAGAGGTGAAGTAAGAGTTGTTGTTGGGTGTATTTCGGGTGCCTTGGTGTGTCTTTTACAGACTGACTTATAGTTCTTTGTATTCTGTCTCTGCATAGTTCTCTTGTCTATCCTTTTTCACCCTCCTGTGTACCCTTCATCTTAATGTCTGGGGCTGTAATTTGCTTGGTTTCTCGAACAAGGTATCCACTGTTCATCCCTCAGCTGGCTGATAATGGAATAAAGCGTGGGCGCCTACAGATGTATGGGACGTGTTGCAGGGTATCCGGGGCAGCAGAGAGGATGTGTCCAGTTTGGCAAGACCCTCAGATTTATAGTGTAGATGTTACTCTGCATTTATGGGACAGATGAAAAGATTTCCTTGTTCCCTTTTTTTTTCTCACAAACACCCTCCCTGCCCTGAAAGTAGCCCTCCACTCCCATTCATTCTCTTTCTTAGCCCCATATTGTATGCCATGTTGATCTGCTGGCCGGGCAGTGGGTCTCTATGTGAAAAGAAGGGAGTAGCAGTGTGGATTTGAGTGTGTGGCAAAAGCAGGAAGGTGTTTTGTTGGAGCCTCTGAGGCCTCTCTGTATGATAGATCAGATCAAAGCAGCATGGAGATAGGAGATCCTCTTGGAGATCGGTTCTGGCTGAGCCCAAAAAAAGGTAAGCGTTTATAATAAGTGCTTGAAGCTGAGAACAGAGGCAGCAAGTTAATGATTCTGTGCACTGGTTAGCATTAGGCTTATGTCATAAAGAGGTGTGGCTAAGTAAGCTAGACATCTTTTGTCAGATCTTCGAATCAGAACAGATAAATTGAAAGTTCTCACCCAGTTTGTGCAGCAATATTTAAACCTTTCTAGCTCCTAAATGGCGTAATACATCCTCTCCGTGCTGAGTCGGATCCCTGGCTGCTGTTTAGCTGAGCTGGCATACGCCTCTCACAAGAGAGAGAACAAGAGAGCTGAGAGCTGGTTCAAATTTTCTGTCCAGATCTCACGGCTGGAACTTATTTACAGCACAAAGATTTTTTTGTAATTGCTGGCTGTTTGCAGAATTTAACACAAAAGACTGATGTCTATTACATTTTTTTACATCAGACAGTCACAAAACATGCTCTACTTTTAGTGCAAATTTTATTGTTGTCGATTGAAATTCTAAAAGTGACGAATGTGTCCTCTTCATCAGCCGTAGGGACTGTCTGCCAGATTGCTGCTTTTTTTTTTTTGCTTTCAGTCGACTTTCTTACCCCGTCATTGGCGGGCTGCTGTCCAAATTTGAGAGGCTGCCAGGGACATTGTAAGGTTGGGCAAATTAGGAACCCTCCACTAAGACGTGACAAAAAGCTTGTTAGAGTGAGAGTAAGCGGGGATGAACGGGACTTGGCAAAACTTTTTTGGGTGCTCCTGCTCTTTTTTGGCTGGTGAGGCGGGCGACAGGAGACACAATCTGTGACTTAATTTCTTTCCACTCTGGAAAAGGAAAAGTCAGTGTGATCCGAGACTGGTGGAACCTAAGACCCAAGCAATGCCTGTCATTTTTCTTACCTCAGACACTCATCACTTTATAGATTTTTCCATGTGCGTTTACGTGTATGTTGGCAAGACAGAAGCCAAAACTTGGCTTTCCTTACTACGCTCTCACAGTAGTCTGTTGTTTTTTTAACTTGTGACGTCTCTGCAGATTTTATTGGTCAAGCTTTTGTCAAGAATTTCTTTTTCTAGTTCTTTCTATTAGTTACTCATGCCATAATTAAAAAAAAGGTTGTCTTACTACACGGTTGCTTTTAACAAGGCTTACTGAACACTAGAGATATTTATAAGTCAACAAAAGTTTGGATTGGCAGAGCAACAAGCAGCAGGTCCCATAGTGCCTTGATTTATTTCAGAACTTTGTCTATTGTTCTCAGTGCAACAAAGCAAACATTTTTCCTCCTCCACTTTGATTTCCCCCCTTTTTTAGTTCAGCTTATCCAAGAACAGTTGATTATTTATTTTTGCAGCAGAGTAGGCAATGCCAAAGACACCCCTCTCCTTCCATGCTCAGCAAACCCTAACACAAAGTGCTTCTTTGTATGGAGCAGTTCTGCGGTTTACTGACTTTTGTGGCTTTGTGTTTGCTTGTTCTGTTTACAATATAAAGAGTTTGGGGTTTTTCTCTTAGCCACCCCTCCAACTATATCTGGCTTTGCACAAGAGGCACAGTTCTCTTCAAGTCCTCAGTCTCATGCGCTCAAAGTTTTCAGCCACCCGCCGTCACCTCCAGGGGTTAATCCTTTCAGCCTCTCTCTTCTTGCATTTCAAAAGCTTGTTTGTCTGCCTGTTTAAGCACTAATTGTTGTTCAGGCTGACCCATCCAGAAATCAGTCAAGGTTGTTGCAAGGGTTATATTACTGATGGGTTATATTAGTGATGCGATTAAGGCTTCTTATGCCAGGTTCTCACAATAGTAAAGACAAATTTATGTATAGATTGGCTACATAATTTATTTATAGCTTTATTTTTGGGCATAGAAGTCATATATTATGAGTGAATATATGAATACATAAAAACTGGCCACTCATTGCTGAGTAGTTCGACAAAATCCTAGAAGTTTTCCCCCAAACTGGAGCACAGTTATCTGAAAAACGCTACGTCCAGATGAACTGAATCAACCTTTTGGGATAAGTTTAAAGAGTTTATTTACTATTATTATTGGGTTTTTTTGTTTTGTTTTTTAAATTAACCATCATAGAATTGTTATAAAAAGGAGTATTACAAAAATGTGAGTTTTAAGAGGAGTGTTATTGGGGATTAACTCACTCTTTGAGCCAGCGAGTCCACATTAACTTCAGTTTTCAGTTCCAGATGTTTCTATCTGACGTATACAGATCCAAATGTAGCATTCTGCATGAATACATTCTCCCAGTGACGATTCTGGCACAGTGAATTTTCGCAGGCATGTGCTGAAGGTTTGTCATCTTATTTTAGCATGTGAGCAAGCTAACGTTTAACAGTTAGAGTTAAATACAGATTATGTCCGCAGGTTATGTTGTTGGTCATAAACTAAAGAATCAAACTTATTGGAACGCTAGAACAAAATAACAAACCAAATATCCAATGGATGTCTTTTTGCTATGTTATTTCTTTTTTCAACTTCATGCATGGCAGTTCATTTAATAAATGTCTAGGTAACACTGTTACAATGAAGCCTTTAAATGAAAATGTCTTCAGAGCCCTAAGCAAAACTCGCTGCAAGATCTAAGGCAACGACAGTGCATGGAAAGCATTGTGGTTATTCTGTTTAGGACAAATTCATATTTAATAAACTGATAAATGATAAACGTGATAAACTAGCCTGCCCCTTCGTGTCTCTGAGCATTATTGACTGTGACGGAAACCACTTGCCCAGCATCCTTCTATGTATTTGTGGAGGTGGCTCAAAAAGATAGGGCAAAATAATTCAGCTATGACCAAGTTCATTAACTGAATTACTCTAATTACTTAGAAAGCCTATAAATACACTGGCAGCAGTCAGAAACCTCCATATAAAGTTGTTCACAACAACCTCTAACTTTAGCAGATTCCTAGGTCGGGTGTTTGGGCTCTAACATGCACCAGCTATGTCAGGGGCCACAGCTGTCTCAGACTATGGAGTCACTTGCCTAACCACACACAGCTAAGAGGCAAGCTCCTCAAATAAAAACGGGCTTATCATCTGGATAAAAATGAGCTCTCATGCATCACAAAACAATTTGTCACAACTACAGAGACACAAGTCATAACTTAGGGTAGACTAAGGGCCACACTTTGATTTGTGCTTTTGTAACTTTTTACGTTTTCATCTGGCAACGCAGTCAGCTCAAATGCTTCAGTGTGCTTTCATTACCAGCTTACAGTATTTTGGACTTTTTGTTTTACAGCTGGTTGTGGACTTTACCCTGAATCATAATAACGTGATAGTTATCTCTGCTCAGTTTCAAATATAACATTTCATATGAAACAGTATGTGTGTTTTTTATTTGGAGGATCAGTCAATTTAACGAGTCATCTTTCCTGCTGCAGTTTAGAAGGTGTTTTTAGTTTTTTTAACTTATTGTAATGAGCGTTCTTACATTGGTGGATAAGAAAGGCCTTGCTGACCTTTGCTTTCCCTTGAGTGGCTTGGATCTGATATGAGGGTGGAGGGCACCTGTGAAGCCCTTTACATTGGGCCATGAGCCAGCCACCATCAGCTGGTGCTGACAAGTCTATTTTGGGACTGGTGGAGGCCTGAAACATAGCAGGAGGAGCAGACTCCTAACCAGGAAACTCTTCGGGAACTCTTCCCCAAAGTCCTATTTCTCCATTTCAGTCAATCACATTGGCATTCATTCTGTAGTTGGTCTTCTCTTGTTCTTTTTATAGCCTGAATAAGATTAGTTCTGTATTGCCATGACATTCCCTTCTGGTAGTCTGCTTCTTATTAGAAAAATTGACAATGCCACATCAAGCCTGCAAATAGCTTTTGCAACCAGCAACTCCCTTTGAAAAGCAGCAGCAGCACATCCTGGTGATACAGTGTTTCTTTTGAAGTGTGACAATCTAATATTTGGATGGCCGAAGAGGTCGGGCCTTGAGCCAGGATAAGGGTCACTGTCAGAGGCTTGAAGTTCACTGAACACTTTGTGCATAAACAGTGCATGAAATCACAGTGATATGCAACACAGAGGGCAAGGCACCCCTACACACTGATGCCAATTTCCCCCAGTGAGATTGTTTTAGGGCTTGCAATTTAAATCATAGTGGCTACAAATGATATAAAAACTGTGATTTGCATTTAATCCCTAATTAAAAACAACCCAACAACAACTGAGATATCTTTTTTAAATAAGTAAGATATGTAAGGAAGTAGTTGCTGTAAGTTTAGAAAGCAGATTCCTCCTTGATGTAGGATTTCATCTGCTCAACTACTTGGGTCCTTTTTGGTGTTCTTCATTTTCATTGTATATTAGCGCCTGTGTTTTTTTTGCTAGACTTTTGAATACATGCAAAATGGTTTGGCATTGCCTTGGTGAAGCAAACACGGTCTTAGACTGCAGCCTAATGTGGTTTAAATGCTCACTCACACTGATATCTTAGGATTCTTTCATGCACATACACTTCCCTGTCAGGCAGACGTTTGTTTCGCAAGTCAGAGGAATGTCTTCCTTGTTCCATAAACCGAAAAAGTCTCTATGTTCTCCGAATGAATGCTCCTCCCTGCTTTTTGAATCACTGACTGTACATACATCTCTAAAGTTAATACCATAACATAACAGGGTATAGGTGGAGTACATGGCTTAAGGCTTCACCCAGTCTGAGAGAGATGTCAAAACAGACAACGGCGTAAATCCTGTGTGAAAGGAATTGTTATTAGATAGCAGATTAGTAAAGGCGTTAGTCGGGTTTCTAAGAGGTCCAGCGATAGTTATGAGGGGGGTGTCTCCCTTACTTTAATATGTCAGTATTTTACATTTGTATATAGTCTTTAAAAAGAAACTATTATTTTGCCATGACATGTTTTTTTACTTTCATGATTACTGATGAAAGGTTGATAACCTGATAATAACTTGTTTGATAATCATGAGATAATAATGTCCTTGCAAATAGCAGTCTAATAAGTTGACACAGTGGTCCAGCTGCCTAGCCAACAGATTTATGGCCAGCTTCTCCACTGCAGCTCTGAAAGCGGATATGTGGCTTACTCAAAACTGGCTTACTTCATTTGACTGTTGCCATGGTAAAAAAATTAAAACAGTTTTCTGTCTGTGTTTGTATGTGTAATAGTGTGTGTGGTTTCAAACACCGGGGAGAATGCGTCATTTCATCTCTGCCCATTCACCACCACTATAATTTCATGAGTATATCACTGTCTGCAGCGCAGACAAACGAACGCATGCTACTGTGCTGTAAGCGACAATTGTAAGGTCTCCTTCCAGTTCGGCTTTCGCTGAACGCTGGTCGCAAGTGATCACTCTCTCTGACACTAGGAGACGAACAGGAGACAGATGTACAGGGGAGAGAAGTGATCTCTGGATAGAAAACTGATATCATGTTTCTGGGAGTGGTGAAAAGGTTAGCTATAATGCATAGTTCTTTATATAGTTGTGCAAGATAGATTCTTCTTTCCCAGCTCTAATATTAACTGTCTGAAGTAGCAGTACAACTTTAGGCTGCTTTACAGCCTGTTGCATCACTTTAATGAGCTGCAAAGGAAACACCGATTGGCCCGTCTAGCCTTCTTTTCTTGTCGGCTTGGAGACCCCCAAAACAAACACAGATAAGAATACATAAGATAAGAATAGAATTAAACTTAACGTTAGTTTTGCTATTATTATATAGGCATGGGTCATATTAGATAATTAGTAAGAGTTTAGTCATCTCCTTTCATATCCTTGTCCAGCCAGAGTACATTATTGTGATTTATGTAGTTTCTCTTGAAATGTCACCAGCCTTCATGATATATTCTAAGACTGTGTCATATGAGATGTGAGCACCATGCCCTGCATGAATAGTAAGAGCTCTTCACTGAAACCTGATCGTGAAATGTGTAAAGCTAAAGACACCTTGTACATAATAACTTGCATGGGCAGGATCGGATGGATGCCAGCTAGTCATCTTCCTTTCTGATATCTACTCGCTGAACACAGAACAGCCCATTCATTGGACCGGTGTGCATCACACGCCAGAGGGTGTGTGCCACTCAGTCCTAGTGTGCGTTCAGAGGTGTGTGTGTGTGTGTGTGTGTTTGCATGTGAGTAGGAGCCATTTGCTTTTGGTTGTGGGCGGGACTCTTCATAAAAGTCATAGAGTTGTAGATCACGTGCTCCCTCCATAGGTGTGTTGATCCATTCATTTGACTTTGCTCGAATTTTATTTCAGTTTATTGCAGACACTCTTCTCCCCCCCCCCTTTCTAGCTTCCTGCTGTACTATTTACTCTAGTGAGATTTTTTTTCCATGACAGTTTTTTCCTAAGAGAAAGAGAGAGAAGGTAGGAGGAGCCAGACTGAGAAGTGTGTGCCTTGCTCTCTCACTCTCTTTCTCTCTCTCTCTCACACTCACACACACTCCCTCTCTTCCATTCTGTCATTGCCATCTCGGCCCGAACAGAGACTGCTCATTCTCAGCCACCCTGAATGTAGGGGGGGCATTAAACTTATTAACAGAGGAATATTTATTTTCTTCACTACAACAAAAGGATCGACAAGAGCAAGGAGAAGAGACAGTAAGGAAAAATCATTACAAGGATTTCTTTCCCTTATTGAATTAAGAAACACGTGCCAGCCGGTCTTGGCACTTGACTCTTTCTCACAACACAGCGTGAGGTGCTGTTCTCTTTGTTTGGCATTGTGCATTTTAGTTTCACTTGAGAGAGTTTACTGAATCAAACAACAATGGTTGCTGGAATGCTGATGCCCCTGCATGACCTGAGGGCCATCTACGAGATCCTGTTTCGAGATGGTGTCATGGTGGCTAAGAAGGATAAGAGGCCACAGATCAAACACCCAGAAGTACAAAGTGTAAGCAACCTACAAGTAATTCGTGCCATGGGGTCTCTTAAGTCCAGGGGCTATGTAAAGGAAACATTTGCTTGGAAACATTTCTACTGGTACCTGACCAATGATGGCATTGTTTACCTGCGTGACTACCTCCACCTGCCCACTGAAATTGTTCCTGCCACCCTGCAAAGGATTAGGAAGCCGGCCGCCACTCTGGCCATTGCTCACCGAGCTGCACGGGTCCAATCTGTAGAAGGTCCAACGTCTTATGTTCCTAAGCCGGGACGCAGGGCTGAAGCAGAAAGAAGAGAGGAACTAGCAGAGCGCCAAGGCTACCGCCATAAGATGGTGGGTTCTGGAGAAAGAGAGAATAACCCGGATAGGACCCCGAGGTTCAGGGGTCGCCCACTGGCTGGAGAACCGGCCAGAGAAAAGGCCTTATGGGAAGTGGAGGGCCAGCCTCAGGACGTTTTTAGGAAGACCACCAGCTTCAGAAGCGAAACAGCAATGATGGAGGATAACAGGGGGAAAAGAGCCACTCACCAGGAGCTTGATGTTTACAGCAAGAATCCCATAGCATCACCACAAAAGAGGAGAGCACTGGAGGTCGAAAAAGAGAAGCCAACAAGTTCTGCTCCCGCTCAGACAGCAGCTTTGAAGCAGGATGTGTCACAGACCACTCTGACATCCTCCAAAACAGCCCTACCATTAGCTGTGGCTGCTGTTGCTCAGGCCACAGGTGCTGCAGCATCAAAGATTCCAGCTAAGCCCTCTGCTCCCAAAACAAATGAGGAAATGAAGACCAAGGACTGGCCTAATATCGCCGAGGAACAAACGTCAATCAAGCCTACTCAAATGATTACAAGCAAACCAGTTCTCACAATGCTTCCTGATTTTGATGCCAAAGAAGACAAAATGAAAATGGTGGTTGTGGATCCAGTTAAAGTTGCAAATGTGAGTGCTACAGCAGCCAATGATCAAGTAAAGCCCCAACAAGTAAAGCCTGTCACTTCAACAGGCTCTGTCAAAGAAACGAAGCTTAAAGTAAATAAGGAATTGATTAAACCCACAGAGGTGAAGGCCCCTCCAGTTTCAGCTGAGTCTAAAATTATAAATGATAAAGCAGAAAAAGTTACAGATGCAGCTGCCACTCAGGAGACTGCCAAAGCCAAACCTCACAGCGCCACAAGCAAACCAAAGGGCTCCACTAATGAGGTTAAAGATTCTAAAACTGATGAAGTGTCCCTAGAAGTTACTACAGTACAGAAATCCTCAACACTTGAAGTCAAATCCACCATTACCACTGCAACTCTCGCAGCACCTTTGACCAATGCTGAAGATGCACAGCCTGTCACAGCAAAAGCTGCAGAGATGACTGCTGAAGAGAAGAAAACTAATTCAAAAGGGATTCCCCCAGTCAGAAAAGAAGCCCCTAAAGGTTCCGTGCAGGAGCCCACAGTAAAAGTGCAAGATGAATCAGATACATCTCAGCCTCCTCAAAATGCTGTCACCACAGAGGTGCTTAAAGAAACCAAACAAGCGGTCGAGGGAGGCTCAAAATCAAAAAGAAAGAAAAAGAAATCTCAAGCTGAGGCCTTGAAGAGTGTGGAGAGTGCTGAGGGATCACCTGGAAATAAGACTGAACTTAGACCAGTGGCTTCATCAGAGCCTTTAATTGTGTCTACCTGCTCAAAGGGAACAAAGACAAACGAGGTTAAATTACATACTGACAGAGAGAAAACAGAAGATGTCCCCAAACAAATAACAGCTTATTCAGAAGAAGCCTCACTGCCACTAGGACAGATTCCTGCAGCGCCCCTAGTGGAGGGACAAATAAAAGAGAAGTCTGAGGAAAGCAATGCCGGAAAGATTGCACAGGGACCATTATCCCCTAAGGGCGAGTCAAATGTTACGTCGCCCCATATGGAGCCAGTGAAATCTGAGGAAATAACTGTGACCAAAGTGGAAACAGTGACAGTGCAGAAAATAAGTGGAGTGGAGCTCGTGCAAGCAAGCCCTAAATCTGAGCAGGAAAACCCTGCCCCACTGTCAGAACCTCAGAAACCCACAATTGAGGCTAAATCCGCCATAAATACAGAGAAAGCTACACAGGAACCTTTAAAGGGAAAGAAGAAGGGAAAAGGTAGAAAGCAGCCTAAAGAACCAGAGTTAGAGGATATAAACACAAATCCTGTCCCTTTGCCTGAAGCAGAAACATTGCCATCAACTGACACTACACCCCTGCATGAAGCTGCAGTTAAAGACAGCCCTGACATGGCCTCCGGACTGACAGAAACTAATATTTCTTTAAAGATGACTCTTGAAAGAATGTGCAGTGAGGAAGTCAGGCAGGCAGCAGCTGTGCTCTCTGAGGCCCCAGCAGACAAAAGGGAGGTGGAGCCAGCCCTGCTCTTTGCAGAAAAAATCAAGCGGGAGGCTCCAAAACCAGAAACATCCTCCAGTGTGAGGGAAGCACCCACAGCCGGAGAATTAGCGTCAGCAGCAAGAGCGCTAACAGCAGAGCCAGCTGCAGCTCAGGCACAGGCCAGCCCACTCTTCGAGCAAGAGGAGCCTCCCAAAGTTGCACAACATTCGGCCGCTCGGGCAGCAGAGTGCAGCACAGAGGAAAGGCTCTCTGTTTCTGAGGCCCTAACGCAGGAGGGAGAGAAGAAGAGGGACTTGATAGAGGACACACCCTCTGCCACCGCCACGCCCGTGACCCGTCCTGACCAGCCTCACCAGCGGGACACCTGCGAGTTTGAAACATCTGACATAGACGAGGCCACCATGAAGAGGAAAATAGTAGTAGTGGAGGAGATTGTTGAAGTAAAGCAGCTCCTTAGTCCGGAGGCAGCTGGACAGCAGTCACCACCTCCACCTGTGGAGTCTGAGGAGGAAGGCGAGGAGCTGGACCTGGATGTTCTGCAAGAAATTGCTATAGAGCGGGCAGTCTTGGCACAGGTGGCAAGGGGCAAGGGGCGAGGAGCCTCACCAGAGGTAGACTGGGACCACTCACTGGCGGAGCCAGAGGAGAAGACATGGCCTAACTTCATGGAAGGTTTGTTTGAATGCGTGCCAGCTTACCTACTTCTAATGTCTCTGTGATGCAATCACTCTTGAGTCTAGATTCCCACCTTTCTTCAAAGCATTTGAGGTTTTAGGGTGCACTGTTGGTGCTCTGCACTTATGTACCTTGAATAGCATTACCATTCTGTAATTGTCTTTGACTTCCCATTCAAAGTATTATTTGGGGTGTTGTGATTACAGTTTGTGGCTTAAAGTTACATGTTACCAAGCCCAGAGTCTATTTTGTGATGTGGTGCAGAGGGAGCCTCTTTTAGGAACAGTTTCAGTGAGAGGGTGAGGAGACCTTTGAGATGTGGCTGTGATTGAATTAGCTTTGTGTTAGAAGAGATAAAGTGTCTGACACAGTGCTTGCCCCTTGTTGTCCTCCTGCTGTCAGATTTCACAGGTCCCTGTGTTTTTTGCTGTGGTAAACACTCAAAAAATAATTTACCGCTATTCTTTCAATTTTTTACATGCATCAGCAGCAGTTTTTATTTTTAACAAACAATTCAAACGACAAGAAAAATTCCCACATTTCCAGGGTGGGGAATTGTGATTGAATTGTGTAATCAATTATACTCACTGTTGTGAGTGGTAACAGTTATCTCTGGAGCTATCTGAGTGTTTGCCAGCAGGATTAGTGAGATCTGCAGCCATTCCAACTAGGTGGGGCTGTTTTGGTGAGATCCAGCCTCGCCTGTTCCCTGCAGAGACGGCTAACCGTGAGTTAAAGCCAGAAAAAGAGAGGTGTGGTCCTTTTGGGAGTATTAGTCTTTAGTAGTCTCTTTGCTCTAGTCAGGCTGTGTTCATGGCTCTGGTTTGTGTTCTAGGGTTGTTTTTTCTTTGGAGAGATATGCATGCCCTTTGCATTCCATTATGCAAAGGGCATTAACACGGGAGTTATGTGGGTAAAGTCAACACAGTACTGTGCGCCATCCTCCTTTGCTGGTTTAGAGAAATAAAAGTGGCACATGATGCTGTGGTTAGCTTTTGTTGAAGTGAAACTCATATGGCTCATGTTAAATCCTGATGATGCTGAGGCACATTCATGTGACTCCAGAGTTTTGGATATGATATGTAACGTCTCATAACTTCCACGAGTGAAGCAAGTTGTTGCTGAAACCACCATGTAAAATGTTATATCTCCGGAACGGTGTGCAAGACAGACTTTTTTCGGGCGTTGTCTGTTGAGGGTGTGAACAGCATGCAGATAGTCAGAAAGTTGGAATAAGTTGCTCACAGATCCATGGGTGTGTTTGTTTGGATCCACACGTGACGGACGTTCTGGATTCAATTAGAAGCATGGCTCCTTGAGCCAGTCTGTGTTACTCATCAGGAAAATAAGTTAGATTAAAAACTTCATGACAGCTGTACACAAACACAGTCACTTATAGAGCTCATTATAAGCAGAACTCTGCTTCTCTGCAGTGCATTTTGGTATCTAGAAGAAACCTGAATTGTAGATGAAGAGCTGATCATTGCCATGGTGAACTATCGCAAAGATTTTAATTTGACTTTTACTACGGAGGTCTTTCTGATCTGTGACGTTTTCACACATCAGACACAGCAGCACACTGCTGACATCTGCTGTCCATTAACAACCATATTCATCTGTCACATAGACCTAATGCTGCAACTCCACTGCAGAAGTCTTTGAAAGGAGCTCAGATTTGTTATCATGTAATAAAAAAGCCACTTTTTTTTTTCTTTTTTTCTTTTAATTTTACCTCATATGGATTTTTAGAGCAGTGGTTTCCAGAAATACTGATTTTACTACCTTTATTCCTAGAGTGTAGTATTCTTGGTATGTTGCTTTATTAAGTGGCAGTCGGTAGACAAAGCTCCTCGCTGGATATTTTTGCAGTTAAGTATGCATACTTTTGTCCTCCTCCAGTTTCTGTTACAAGCTTACTTTGCATCAGTGATGCGGAAACTAGGAAGGAGGAACGTACTGAATGAAATGTGACTTATGCCACAAAAATGTTGCTTTCAAAGCAGCGACTATAAGCTGGTTTGAATTTCAGAGTAACAGTTTTCATCAAATGTGGCCTTCCGGATGCACTTAAACTAAATCTGTGTAGTAAGCACTTTTGTGTGGACTGTACACACTGTTTAAACTCGGCGTGGACATGGCACCAGGCACAATTTGAGTAAATCACATCACAGACGTGCCGCTGAGGGTCTTCCATGTTTTCATCTTTGAAATGGTGCCCGGTGCATACTTGTGTGATTGGATAAATGAACAGCTACAGTGAACTTCAGCTCTGTGTCTCTCATTATGGTGCCACTTCATTTTAATGTCGTGACTCACCCCGGGCGATTTGCAAATTTTGGAGTTGATTCATGTGCGTGACCTCTCTGTTGAAAGAAAAAAAAAAAGTAGGGAAAAAGTGAGAGACAAACTCTTGGCGTCTGTCAGCAGACTGTGTTGCAAACTGGCAACTTAATCTCCTGCTGCCGCTTTTGCCGATTGGCCCACGGTGCTGTTTTGCTCAAAACAAAGTAAATGACCTTAGCTGTTGCATGTCTCTAACTGCTGACTCCGCCTGTGAAACCCCTTCTGATATTTAGTTCGGAGTCTCAGAAGATATTGGAGTACACTTCAAAATTTATGACACCTGGAGACCAAACAGACATTTTAATAATTAAGGGATGTTGAAATGAAACCTGAGATGATTTCTTCTTGGCTTAAGTGCAAATTTTTGAAAAATTATGGCACAAATATAGAACAGGAGTCACAAAAGGTGAATATTTATGAGGCCTATTTGAAAAGTGAAACAGAATCCCATTCCACCAGCTGTTTGTGCGTTCAAATTGCTACTTTGAATTGCCGCATTTACGTGCGCAGAGTGCTTGATATCAGATTAAATGGTATGCTATAGCAGGAGCTGGAGAGTGATGCAGGATCGAGGATCTCATGTTGCAGTGTAATGGTTAACTCACAATAGGCCAAACTTTGGAAACAGGATTGATAACATGTGGAATATATTGAGGGTTTGGCCAACATGGTTATGACGTTAGTCATTTCCCAGGGTGCATGTTAGACCTTATTAGAAGACCAAACTAATGTGACTACAGTTGAGTGAGAGGGATGCGAGTTTGGCCTTCATTTTAAAGTTCATAAAACCCTAATTTTATCCAGTATTTTCTCACCAGCTTAGTGAGTAGAGGAGGAGCATTCTTGTTTACAAGAATGAATATCTGCACTACACAGTGTGGTTGAAGAGTAAGGCTACTGGTATTTTCCCCAGGGACATAAGCTTAGAATACCTTTCAGCCATGTGTCCTGACATGATTCATGTGTGTGTAGAAAGCCTGTTGAGTTCAGGAGTTTGGGATTGCTGCGCATAAAGTTGTTGATGAAGGAATTCCCTGCAATCCTGTCTAATTCTGCTCAATGGTTTCTCAGTACAGCTGCTTTCATTTCACTACAGAACATCCATACATAATGTCAGCATTTCACAACAGAATGCAGTCCTCACTCTGCTCTCCAGACAGGTTTGCTTTTAGTAGTGTAGAGAAGTGGAGCCAGTCGTCAGCACTACAATTGCCCAAGCCAAATGCATATATTAGAACTTACTATATTTAGAGAATATCGTGCATTGACATGATCCTGCAGCAATAAGGGGATGAACACTGAGGTCACCAGCCTTGCTCTCTAGAGCATCCATCACTAAACTGTGTTTTACTGAATAAGATCCAGTTTAATCCATCTCATCTACTGCCAGACTTTCCGGCCGCAGTATTTCTGTGTGTTTAAATTCAGCTTGTATTCGGTTGTATCAGTGTGTCACACTTTCCTGTGGTTTAATTGGGATGAGTACTTTACTTACTACTCAAATGATTTGGTTATGTTAAGCCTAAGAGAGCTCTTACATGTGATGTGTTTTCTGGGTGAGAGGTGTGACCTAAACAGTTCCCACCATCATCCTCGAAGAGAGAGAGAAAGAGAGAGAAAGAGAGGGAGGAGAGGGGGGATGGAAGGGCTTGCTTGTGGAGGGTGTCTCTAAAGGACGAGAACAGCCAAGTGTCCCGCCAGAGCGCTTCCATCAGTTTCTAAGTGTGAGCACTGTGTGATCATCTGGCTCTAGTGGATATTTATAACCCCCAGTCAGCTCCAGCCCTCTTTCTCCCCCCTGGCAGCCCTCAGAACCCCTCACCCCTGCCCCCTTCCCCAGGCTTGGTGTGTCATCCCTCCTCCCCTGGCCAAAGGAGAGCAGGCTGACGGATTCAAGCAGCAGGCACAGCCTGTCAAAATTCAAGACCAGGGAGAAACAAGGCAGTCGGGGCAAACAAGCACGCGCCTCTCTTGTCCTCCTCATTCTCCCTCTGTCCAGCTTGTTGTTTTTTTCTTCACCCTTGTCCTCCTCTTCTTTCCACGTACCTTCTTTTAGATGAAGATCATACCTGGTAGGTCACACAATTGAAGTTTCTGTGTTGTGTCTTTGTGTCTAACTGTGCTTGTCTTCCTGGCTGATGACTGTTGTTGGGATTTTGGCAAAGGCAGTGGGTAATGTCTTGTTGTTGTGCGTACACACTCACTCTAACAAGACATAGGCACACACATTCCCATCACAAACAGCTACTGCGGCATGGATTGTCTTTCATAGTTGTTCACAGTGTGACTGAGCTGTTGTGAGGAAATTCTTGGCTGCCTTCTGTATTTTCATTTATTTGATGGTATGTAAGTGAAGGAGGGTGAGGGTGAGAATTTGGGAGGAGGGGGGTTGCAGTACCCCCACCCCTGCTATTACCTCTTGTGACATCTGATGGAAGTCAACAATCAGCAGCGGCTCATGCAGCGTGTTTAAATGTGCCCTTGTGTGTGTCAGATAGTTGTGGGTCTCTCCTGGCTATTTCACATTGCTGTAAAACTAGCTCTGTGTAATTCATTTAATTTACATTTTTTTCATCCACCCATTTAGCATTGCACCATGTTTTGTTTTGCAATAATTCTCTAAATCCTCTTCAGTTAAATTAGAATTACATTTTGAAAGAAATCCACAAAATTAAAAAGATAACTTCTGCCTTTTTTGAGTGTTTAAACAAGTCCACCTGTTCCAAAGTCTCCATATTCATGGACACCTGTTGGCATCCAGCACAATACCAACGCATTTTGTTAAGAAATGTCAGCAGGTGGCAGCTAAAGTCCTGGATTTGTACTACTGTTTATATCACCATGTCACCTGTTGAGTTGTTTTTTTCTAGGTCCTGCCATACAACAAATTGAATTGTCATCATGTGCTGTTTCAGTCTTTTTTAAGTCATAAAACTTTTGAAGGATGTTGTAATCATAACAAAATCCTTTTTCCTAATAAACAAAAAAAATCCTGATGATATAATGATTATAATCACTGAGGTGATTTTAAGTTCTGAAAACATCTTTTTTTGGGGGGGGTGGGGCAGAGAGACCCTGCAGTTTCAAATGTCCCTGCCACGCCTCTGCCATCCCTCCCCCTCCTAATGAAGGCCCACCTGTCACGAGGCTTGTTTCTTCACACCCTTTACGTTATCTCTGTCCAGACTAATGCTGGAAAGCCACCCATGACCCGCTCTTCCCTGGCTGCTCATTTTGGGGCATTTAGTAACCATAACTGTGGCAGGATGTAAGGTATTGAAGCTCTTTCAAAGTTTACACAAAAAAGCAGTGAGATACTAAAGTTTCAGGGTAAAGCAGCTAGATATCAGAAAATATATTTGCCTCATCTCTTCCTCTCTGTGTCTGACTAGAGATTACTAGAGATATTTTCTGTTGCATTGGTGATACTGATCTGAAGAGGTCACATTACTAACCCTAAAACTCTCTTCCGCGCAGCTTCACATTTAGCATGTTTACTGTCTGTATAGGTCATGTGGAACCTTGAAAATTTGTCAGTTGTGACAGGTCAAAGGTGCCACCAGGCCATAATGTGCCAGTTTTACGCCGCCATATTTCCCAGACAGCATGAGAAGCCTGTTGCAGGTTCTTGAGACACGTAGGTCTGACCGGTCACACAACATAGATGCGTACTGGCCCTGGCTCCACCTAGCTGAACTTCCACAGAAGCTCTTTTGCTGCACGGTAGAGTAGCTGAGCAGTGTTTGTTTTGGTAATTCAGTTGCTGGTAAGGCCCCTCCCAAACCTGTTGGGCCATGTTTGCTTTCAGATCAATATGTCTCTGTCTGTTTTTGTGTGTGGATGTGTTGTTCCTGTATTTCTTTAAAAAAGTCCGGTAGTGGTTCAGTACACCTGCTTGGTTTGAGGCACTGCCAATTTCCAAACCAGCCAGTAGCTTTTGAAACCCTAGCAGTGTTACAAAAGAGATGCTGCATCCATGAGTCAACACTTTGATGACTTTTTCTTTGGTTTATCCTGGATAAATGTAGCTTTTGTGTGCACAGAACAGCTAACAGATAATACAGTCCTACACTAAATAATATCTTGTTTGATCCAATGCCTTTACATGAGTCGTTGTTGACACGATACCCCAAAAGTACTCAATTGCTTAAATTTTAAGACATGCACAAGTCTGGTTATTGATCAGTCCAAACCCTGTTAGAAACCCAGGTTTCTAAGATGTCTAAGGTGTCACTAGTAGTCCTGATTGATTTCCAAAGTGTCTGTAGTTTAGCTGCCATGGCTCATTGTTGTTATCATGATAAAGTTTAAAGTTAGAGAGCGTGGTATCTTGCTCTTGCTCATGGGAAGTGTTAATGTTATCAGTCTAAGATAGGAGTAAAAGGAAAGCGCTTGTTGTGAGACAACTCTAAAATGAAAGCTGGCCGAGATGCTTTCATGCAGGGCGTAAAGCAAACGTTAACTTCATTTCCCATGGCTAAAATGGCATTAGGCAACACTAAAGAATGCATTGACCTACACAACACTACGCAAAATGTAATATTCTTCAAAGTTGACTCACTACTCTAAGGACACGAAGACGAATATTTGATGCCCAGTTGCTTTGGCTGTAGTTTCGTGTTATGTGCCCTGACATTTACTCTATGATGTCCTTTTGTATAATGTTTTATTGTCTTTGATACTGAAGCATTAATGCAGCAGCTCTTCCTGCTGATCTGTCCCCTTCGGTCTAGACCCATCAGGGGGCTTTTTTTTTTCTTAGCTGTCCTATTTTTCACTGGCACCCATTCTGCATGATGACAGCTCTGTCCTCTATCCACTCACTAGCTCAATGGCTCGAGCTATCACTTATACAGGAGTGAGAGCAGACACCACACGGTCTGACCACTTGTGATTTAGCTTCTGGTCTTATGCTATTGACCGTGATAGGCTGCATGTGCAGATATGGAAACGCTGATGCTGGCATTTTACTCCATCGATGACCAGTATGGAGAAAGATGGTGAGAAGGGTGGGGGCGGGGGGAAAAATGCTGTGAGTCACACACAAGGTGCCTCACTCTGCATTCTCCTCCGGAGCTTTGACCTTTCATCTCTGTTTGTCTGCCCTTACACAGACAATCAAAATCAGGATGAATATATTTTATGGTGCAACAGAACCCAGATCTGTCGCACTATTTACATTGGCTGATGGCTGTTTTGGAACCAGACTGTTAATTTGCTTAAACTGCTTTGCATAAATGATCGGTTGAGAATTTTCAGGCGTAACATGTAGCTGCTGTAGCTATGGAAAGCTCTTGCTCCAGCACTCTTCTGCAGTCGCCCAGAAGGTGTCAGAGTTTTTACAGAACGCTGTGAAGTGTAACATCCGGTTTGACACGCTAAGCGCATGGATGACATTCAATCGCCAAGCAAATGCTCGTTTAGAGCTACATGTGGGGCCCTCTCATAGCTGTGTGGGCTGTGATGGTTGACTTCTGGTTATGGCTTTGGCTTGGTTCATGGAAAAGCCAGCATTCTTCCTGGAAACAGGCAGGAGTTTTATTCTGGAGCAATCCAATTACTACTTACAATACAGTACACCAGTGTGTGTGGGTTTGTATGTGTCTGTTTTTTCCAGGGCTCGTGAGTGTATATAAAAAAAAAAGTCTAAATGGCCCCTACCATTGTGGTTGGTGCTGGTAAACCAGTGGGCATGAGTCATAAATTAAACAGTACACTTTTTCCTTAGGGGCTTATGGAAGCCGGTTTGGATACAGCTCTCATGTCCTCTGGGAATAATGAACAAGCTGTGATGAGACACACAGTCAGATGGAGCTCGTATAGAGCTGATTTATTTATGAGCAGCACAGGGATCATAGAAACAAATACGATTCTATGATCTGACCCCCTCCTTAAAGCAGATTAATTATGCTTTTTTTTGTCATATAGCACAGAAGCGTCACCCACATGCTATACAAAGCTTCTTTTTTTTTTTTTCAAAGAAAAGTGGATAAAGGGACAGTGAAGGGAGCTAAAACAGCTTGTTTTAGATGATATATTAATTCATAGGCCCGGTATTAAGTCAACAAGTGTTATTTTGTACAGTGAGTCATATAATGCTAATTTAGTAGAGTCCAAGAATCCAGTGTGGCACTGCAAATGCTAGCTGTCAGTGTGAAGGTCTTAATGTCCCTGTCAACATTATCGTTATCCTTTTATTTGATGTCAAAACATTAAAGTTTCTTGTAAAATAAAATCAAGGAGGTCAAGTGAAAGTATCCGTATCAGCGTCCGGTGTGATAAGATCCTGGCAGACAGGTAGTCCTGGGTCAGAGATCAGTGATCTGCACTTTCCCTTCAACATTTTACTGCGCTTTGCCCCGTCCTAAATATCCAGATCCTAAAGTAAACCGGTAATGGGTAGGGGCATATTCACTGTATTTACTTTCAGGATTATGTGCCTTAGGATTTGTTAAGCTTGAAGATTTTCAGACAGCACTGGGGACTAATCTGAATAAATACATTGTATTCTGGCAAGATGCAGGCTATTGAAACTCAGAGCTTTTGCGAAGGTGAAAAAAGCAGTGAGAGACGAAAGTTTCAGGTTAAAGCAGTTGGACTAAATACTAATCATAACACAACAGAAGTCTAGTCTGCTATCTTGGATTAGCATTAAAGATGCAGTGAAGCCTCATAATAGTCTCACAAACCGACGTGCCTGCAGGTGCACAAACACCTCTGTTTTAAATGCTTGTACAAACTGTAAACTGACTCTAGACGAGTGACAGTCCGATAAATGGATGGCTGTAGGGCAACAAAGCACTTTTGCTTCCAGTTTTACATTTGTCATGGTTCTCATGGAGCAGATATGCTTAACCAAATGACTAATAAGTCAAAGGACGGCATAAAGAAACTATGAAAATTATGTTGAGCTACCAGTCTGCTGTCTATTGTGTTTGTCCTTAAAAGAGCCCAGCACTGGGCTGGGCCCTGCCCCCCTCAAAGAAACGACTTTCTGTTTGAAAGTCATTCCTGTTTCCACTCTTTACACCAGCTAGCACAGCTTACCTGAAACACAAAAGGCTACCTGTGTACACTTCCATTCGCATCAGCATGGCTGGGATGTGGAACTTTGAGCGAGGGAATTATCTGCATGAGATGAGCTCGCATGGAGAACGAACCAGATACCTGTACAGCAAGATGTGTTGTGCAGGTGAGTGGTGAGACTCGATTTATAGGACACGGTAGGGAGGAGTTTGGTGTGTTGTTTTTTTCATTGTATTGAATGTTACATGGGTGGTACAAGACAGTCCTGCTCAGAGAGACTGACGGAAGGTTGGGGGTAAACTACATTTATAGTTTATGGAATTACTTTCACATAAATATTTCAAGTCCAGATGCAATTAGAAGATATTTCAAAAATGGCAATTATGAACATAGTTGTATGACTTGAAACAGATCTAATTACAGACTCTTTGCAATGACATATGCATCTGCCATAAAACAATACAATTAATACTTCCCACCATCACTTCTGTTACAACACTTGGAAATGCTCGTGCAACTCGTGCAACCTGTTCTCTTATCTTCTAAAAGTGTTTTGTTGTTGCTGTGTAATGTGATGTTGACCTTATCTCATTCCTGTGGCGTAACGTCCTTATCTTACTTCATTGGATTTTAGCTTTTCAAAAGTTTGAAGCCTCATTTCATTATGTGTCAAATGTTTTTGATGGGTAACATGTCAGGACAGTGCACAGGCCTTTGGAGCATGAGGACTGTTGTGCTACAAACACATGCTGTTGTAGTGTAGCTTTGCATTATCTTGCTGAAATGAAAGATTTTGTCTGGATGGCAGCTTGAATTGCTCCATAACCTATATTGTTAAGCATTAATGGTTCCTTTGCAGATGTCGCAAATGTGCACTGTTGAATCCTGACACCATGATTGATGCTGGGTTCCTATCTATACATTAATAATAACCTGGATAACCCTGGGAAGTCTATGGTTTCCCTCATTTTACCTCATTGCAGCCCAGAGACGACATGTATGAATCTTGTTTATACATGTATTTTCTTTGTGAGATAGACTTCTAAGTTTCATTTGTGGATTCAGTTATGAACTTTATTCAGTGATGATAGTTTTCTGAAGTGTTCCTGAATCCATGCAGTAATTTATTTGCACGAATTTAAAGTGTATGAATTTGAATAGAGCTGCAATATTGTTTTCTGGACTTCTGGCAGAGATTTCTCTGGCGCCTCTGATTTATTTCATTCTTTTCTCTGGATTGCACTCACTGGAAACTTTCTCAGGTACATGTGGTCAACTGCTCTGCTCTAATCAGCCCATCATACGCCAGAAACTTAAATGTAGACATGGTCAAAACAACCCTCTGAAGTTCTGAGTATGTCAATGTGGAATAAAGGTGATTTAAGTGATTTCAATGTGGCATGCTTCTGAGTTTTAATGTATCTGAGTATTTTAGAAACTGCTGATCTAGTGGCATTTACAGAGAGAAGTCTGAAAAAAAGAAAATATCCAGTGAGCAGTGGTTCTCTGACCAAAAATGCCGTGTTGATGCCAGAGTAGAATGGCCAGACTGCGTCAAGCTAATAGGGACGGAACAGTGACTCAAATAACCTCTCATTACCACCAAGATATGCAGTAAGATTTCTGAACACAGAATATGTCGAACCCTGAAGATGGGCCACAGCAGCAGAAGACCACACCAGCTGCCTCTCCTTCAGCTAACGGAGCCTCAATTTCTAATGTCACATTTGGATGTTAGGGTAAGAATTTGGCAGAAACAATGCGTAAGCCTGGATCCCTCCTGCCTTGTCTCAGCAGCTTGAGCATCATTTAAACACCACAGCCTAGCTGAGTATTGTTGCTGACCGTGTCCATCCCTCTATGGGCGATCGTGGCTCAAGAGTTTGCAGTTCGTCTTGTAATCGGAAGGTTGCCGGTTCGAGCCCCGGCTCCGACGGTCTCGGTTGTTGTGTCCTTGGGCAAGACACTTCACCCGTTGCCTACTGGTGTTGGCAGTGTCCGGCAGCCTCACCTTTGTCAGTGCGCCCCAGGGCAGCTGTGGCTACAATACAGCTTGCCATCACCAGTGTGTGAATGGGTGGATGACTCAATGTAGTGTAAAGCAGTTGGGTGTGGTTGTACTCTGGTGCCATCTAGTGATCAGAATATTTCACTACCTTCAGCCAGCGGAGGACCAAAGTGTCATGTGAGGCGAGGGTGGCGTTTTCCTTTCGTCAAATAGTCAGTTATGGGAAACCCCTCTGTCTCTGCCTAAAAACACACGCATGAGTAAGACTCAGTAATAGTTACCACTGAGAAACACGGTGCTGTATATTTGTGGATGTTGTCATAGAAGCGTCTCTCAAGTTCCCTTTTTTTTTTCTCCACATTTTCAAAAAAGTGTTGAGGGTGATTTAGCAGATGGAAATACCACATGTGATACTGACTGTTTTTCTTTTTTAATTCCTAAAAATAATTTCAGCCGATTAGTACTTAAAAAAAAAAAATCTTTTATTTTTTTGACAAATCATTAAATGTTTTTTTGATTTACACTCAATTACATTTTTTATATGATTGCCAAGAATTTAAATAGTTCCATTTACACTATCTTGTGTTATTTAACTTTTATTTATCTGATTTATCTGAAACATTTTCAGGTACTTTTGTTAATGTGTACATTTTCAGCCAAATGACTGCATTGTGACCTGCAGGGGGAGACACATGCTGCTTTTAAACATTAGCCGCCGCGTGCCAGGCAGTCAACTAAGTTATATCTCAGTCACCAGAATTGCACATTAGCAACTAACATGACCCCAGATGCGGTGCTTTCCACAGACTCCTGCAAAGCTCAGGACCGAGCTATTTTAAACCTCAGCTGCTGTGGCTAATCTGAAGGCCTGTTGAGTCTGAGTTAAATTGGGTTTGGAGTTTCATCACTAGAGCTGGTTCTGACAACATCATCCAAAGTCTGCTGTCAGGCTGATGATGGCTGGCAGTGATAACTGGATGGTGTGTCACGGCACAGCTATGACTAACTGTGATTAGAATGGGTCTTACTTGTGTAATGTAGCTTTTTAAAATTACATTGCCAATCATTAACTTCTGCATAACATCTGTTTATATCTGAATAAAGATGTAAAGTGTAACAATGTAAAAACATATACAGATATCTCTGGTCGTAGTTTTCAGTTTTCACTTAATAGAACAGGATTAGAAATACAGCATTTATCACACTTAGGGGCTAATTTAACCACTGGATTTGATAGCATAACGTTAGTGCTCTCATTAGTTTTCCATGACTTTAAAATTGCCAGATAGTTTGTGTTATGTCTTTTTTTTCTTTTTATTTCAACTGAATGTTTATAGGAGTTCATCCAGGTAACATTAAACAGGTTTAAGGTGTGTTTGCTTTGGTGTGCTGCTTGCCTAAATGTTTGAGTCATGTACTCAGTATGCAGCTTGGATAATACAGCTTGTGATCTGCGTGAATCAGAACCTTCTGAAGGATGGTCATGCCACTGATGACTTTGTATGCTAATCGTATCAGAAATTTGAGCTAACGTGTGCTGTGATTCAGGTGGGCATTTCCTCGATCTGCCTCCTCTTCGCCCCATTCCTCCTTGTAGCTTCTTGTCATTAAAGAACGACTCGTGAGATAATGCTAGGTGTGTTTAGGCTGCTCCCAGTTTATCATCATTCCATTTTAAAAAGGTGTGGCAACCACATATCACTTTAAACACTTTCACCTCAATTGAGCAAGTGGCCATGGGGTTAAAAACAACGATGAGAAACATGGGAGAGAGTGATAGAGAGGCATGTAACCTGAACTGTTGGAGCAAACCTTGTTTCGCAGCTTTTTCATCCTCTGCAAAGAAAGGTGTTGTGCGTCCTCCCTCTGTTTAAACCTTTATTTTTCCCTGCGCTTCAGCACTTAGAAAAGACCATAATGACACATTCCTAGAATTCCTTTGTCCTCTAATTTGTTTTGCTTTGTTGCTCCATAGTGCTTAAATGAAGGTTGTTGTAGTTTTAAGTGGTGGAAGGCTTAGCGGTGTCACGGGGATCAGCTAAAAGCACATAAATCCAGTGTGATGGTCCTGTTTCAGTTTTCACAGCAAGAAGGTCCTGGGTTTGAATTCACCATCTGGCGAGGCTACATCTATATATGTGAAAATACAGATTTCTTTATATTAATTTCAGTTCACTTTCATATATCAAGGCACTTATATTGTAAAACAAGGAGCCTTCAACATTATAGATCAAAACTCCAGCTATGCAACAACCTGGTACCATTGGGGAGGAAAAACAGGCATAGAGAGAGGATAGCAAACAGGGCAAAACTAAAATGACACAACCATTAAAAGACACAAAGTTAGCGTTTCAGGACCACTAGCACATAGAACTGCCTAACCCCATTATATTGGTTGTCACATGTGTTTATGATAATTATACCAAACCATTTCCACGATGATACAGTATATTAGTGGTAAAAGGAGTAAGGGTCAAAAGCCATGCTAGTGGTGCTTTCTGCTATATCAGCATCCACAATAATAAATAATGCTAAATTTAATTCGTAAAGCACTTTTTAACACATAGTTAGAAAGACCATAGCAGAAAAATATAAAATAATGCACAAAATTCTAATTAAAATCAATAACAAAAATACATTTTAATCAAAATTTAGCCACAATGGTGCTTTTAGCTAAACATTTGCATTAGCATGCTAACATGCAGGTCGTGGACAGACCATGCAGGCATGATATGTACCATGTTCCCAAATTTAGTTTAGCTTATTTGTGTCTGATTTGTGTATATACAAAAGACAGCCTAAGCCTCATCTTAATGGCAGAGAATAGCAGATACTGTACTATATTGCTAGTAGTCATGCTAACAGCAACACTGCATCCGGGACTACTGTGGTATGACCACTGCCCTTATCAAGTCCATCATCAAACTTGTCATCAAAAAAAAAGCAACTCTCTATATTTTCACCACACTTTCTCCGTTCTTATAAAAAACCCAAGTGTTCCATCTGGTTTTTGATGAAGCCAGATGAAGGAGCAGTGTAATAAGCATGTTGAGATGTTAATGATATGCCTCCTTTTTAGAGGAAAGATCTAAGGACTAAGATGTTCCACACTTTCGCCCATTTTCCTTTGGGTCTCCTTTGCTATAGTGTTTCCAGTGAGAGTAAATGGTAAATGGCCTGTATTTATATAGCGCTTTACTAGTCCCTAAGGACCCCAAAGTGCTTTACATATCCAGTTATCCACCCATTCACACACACACACATTCACACACTGGTGATGGCAAGCTACATTGTAGCCATCGGCCACCCTGGGGCGCACTGACAGAAATGCAGGTCAAGTAGGTGCTTGTATGCTTTTGCCCGCCAGATCGTCACTGATATCTGTTACCATCTACCGTTTCCTCTGCATCTCAGATCAACTGTAAATCAATTTCTTTTCTAACTTGTGTTAGGAGATGAAAAACACCTTTTTCCATCCATTTCAAAATCATATCCTTTGAGTATTTTCACAGCACGTTCTGCCTTTGATAGGATTCCTTTCCTGTTTCAGATTTAATTACCTGCCCACATACCGCACCTTAGTTCTGCAGCTTGCCTAGACAATGTAGAAACTAGAAAGGTGTGTCTCCAAATTTGCTAGCAGGGCTCAAATGAGTCAGGCATCGCTTGCACACACACACCTCCAAACAAGCACACTCACACTGACACATTAAGTGCCTGCATGTCCACACAGGCCATGCTGACTACACTGAAGAAAAAAATATGTACTTTCAGATGCCTGATAAAGTGATGTCAGCCATGGTGGGGCAAATGGGATATATAACCAACCTTAGGCTAAAGAGGGGCAGGATTTAGACACACCCTGGCCTCTAGCTTAGCTGTCAGCACATAGTACCGTGACCCTATAGGGGACTGTTATGAAAGCAGGGTCTAAAGTTTTCTGATCAACTGATAATTGTGGAACTTTAGACACAGAGCTGGAACTGTGTGAAACTACATACTGATAGTATTTTACTTTTAAAGTAATCAATAATGAAACCATCCTCTTAATAAGTAAGACATGATCAAGTAAATATGACATTGCTTATGTTAATAGGCCCACTCATTTTGCTGCTTCAGTCTTACCTCATAGTTCATATGAACAGTATTACTGTGTTGTTTTGCTAACTGTACTGCGGCTTCTGTGGCGCTATCATTAGGGTGTATTCTAATAATTGCTTTCCAGTTATTGCCACAGGGCGATAAAGCAGAGTGACATTAGTGGAACTTGGAGTAAAAAAATGTCAAAGAGAATTCATTTTTACCTGTGACTTCTTTTTCTATTTTTTTCTTAAAAAAAGAGGGATGTTTTCGCTCGCTTTATGAGATTTGCTGTTCAAAAAAAACTCTTGTTGCCTGGCAAAATCATTTAGTTTATACAGCAGGAATTAATGCATCTTTTGTTCCCTTAAATACTGCAGGAAATGTGTAGTGAAGCTGAGAAAAGGAGGTTACTTTGGCGAAGTACCCCCCCCCACACACACACACACACACACAAAAACCCTTTCGATTCCTGAAATGGAATTGAAAAGACAGACGTGTTGTTTGATTAGAAGTGTGAAATACAACACTTGACAGCACTTAATGCTCTACATGGAGACTTAAATAAACAAAAGGATGTATTTTTCCGTCACCAGTAGTGAAAAAGAAAATAATTACACGCACAGACACATTCAAACATGGAGTCATAATCTCTCAGTAAATCTGAGATGTTTAGGGCGTGGTTTATGAGAGCATTTCTCAAAACTATTTCATCCCTCATCTCTACTGTTTTTACATCACAGTGACTGACAGCATGAATCATAAATAATGATTAACCGGAGATGTGTGTGCGATACTCAGAAAATTCTCTTTTACTTTTTAGGCTCTTGTTGGACATTTTAGTCATTTAAATAACATTTAATTCACTCTTAAGCATAAAAGGTCATGAGCATCAGTTTTTATGGCTCTTTATTGCGTCCTCTTACTCAGCTGGTGTGTGTGCATGTGCGTGTGTCTTTTCTTGCGCAAGTTGGGTGAATAAGTAATAGTACATGCAGGTTGCCACACCTCGCCTCTCCTACTTCTTCTTCTTTTTCTGCCTCACATTGCAAGAGGTAGGCGTGTGTTTAGAGCCCCACCCACAAACCTTACTAGTGTGTAGAGTGTCCTCTACACACTAGGGCCACCGCTAATGCACAGTTGCACATCACACATAAGGACAGGCCCAGACGTCATAGCCCACAGGCACCATTCGCGGGAACAGAGTGAGCAGCAGAAAAAGAGGAAAAAAGGGAGTGAAAAAAAAACCACATAGGGAGGAAAGAGAAGGGCAGAGCCGAACCCAGTGAGGGAGCGAGGAGGTTAAGAGAGGAAAAGAAGAAGAAGAGGAGAAAAAAAATCATAGGTTTGTGAAACGCTGAGTGGATTGTGGCCACAGGACTGCCTACTCTGGGACCAACTGTAGTGCTGGAGGGATAGATACAAGTAAAAAGCAAAAGATCCTGTCAAAGGGGACGATCACCACGGATATTTTATCATTTAGGAATATTATTTTGTGCCCTGACAAACGGCGACAATGACCTCTCAGCAGCAGAGGTACAGGAATTTCTCCTCTGACAGCTTTGGCAGGGAGAGGGTGCCTTCAGATGACGGCTACTACCAAGGGATGCTGAAGGCCATGGACGGCAGGAAAGGTACAAGTATGGTGGCACTTAGTGTAAAATAGCTGAATTGCAAGTCTTGATCTGTTTGGTCCCACATGTGTGAGGAGCCTCTGGGCACAAATTAAGTGTTTTTTTCCAGGAAGGGGTGAGACGTGTAGTTAATTTCCCAAACTGGGCAGAGTTCCCGTTGCAGACGTTTTGTCTGCGAGAGCTTGGAAAGCTTTGTGTGAAACTTTTTTTTTTTTTTTTAAACGTTGTGTGCATGCCAGATGATAATCTTTTTATTTTGCTGCTTATTGTTTGCTTTTATTGTAGTGGCAGGCGTGCATCATGTGCTGCATATTATTTCACATCCAGTGGCAGTTAGTCAGGCTGGGCTGTGCTGTCCACTCTTTCCTTCCATCAGCAGCTTCCTCATTTCACATTGGTCAGCAGAGCCCATTCACAACTTTTGCTGTGTGGTGGTTTTTTTTTTGTTTTTTTTTGGGGGGGGGGGGGGGTTGAGTCACTCCAGCTACAGACTGTTTCTCCTCGGTTGCAGCCAAAATGAACGATGTGTCACTCCATGCATCACATTTCTTTTTCCTGTTTCTCCTTCAAATTGTTCTTTATTCCTGTGAAGATGGATATTTTTGAAAGTTTCCACAGTCATTTCTCTGTAAAAGCCTTGCTTCACCCTGCGCATGTCCTCATGTAAACCTACTAAGCCTTGAACTTCAAGGATACTGATCATTTTACGTTTTACTCAAGTAAAAATATCAATTCAGTCACGTACTAATACCAAATCTTACTACATTTTATATTTATTTTCAATGACATATCAAAATAAAAGCGTTTCTTACACTATTGTTTTACCGTTTACAGTTTTACTGAGCCTTTGCAGAGTATACGCTAGTATACACTGACTGTGTGTTAAAATGTATCTTAAAGTGCTATTACCTGCAAATATAAAAAGAAGATAAAATATTTTCTTCTCAAATGTAGTTAAAGCATCTTCAAGTACCATTAATTATAGTTCAGTAAATGTAGTTTTTCCACAGAGTGTTTTCTATTATAGTCATATGCTCTTCTGGACCATAAACTCCACCCCTCAATCAAGCATGTTTATGTGTGGTGACATGTGAAAATTTCACCTTCACCTTTACTTTCTAAAAGCACATGAAAAGAGTTGTAATTTCATTATAAAAGGTAAAACAGGGCACAGCCAATCACAGGTCAAGGTGCAACTCGTAACACTTCCTATTTATGTGGAATTTTGCATCTTTGACAGGAAGTATAAGCGTGGAGATAGTTCCATATGGAACTATCTCCAATGCTGGTACAGATGAAAAATGCGCAGGCTTAAAGGACTGGTGGTCTCAGTATGTTGTTTCCATGGCAACTCAGTTCCATAACAGAGTTGTCCAGAAGTTGCTGGCAACTTCCTCTAAAGAGGAAAAAAAGGTAGCCTCTGGGCATCTATTTTATGTTAGCACTGAATCACTACCCTTTGCTTTTCATTGCTGGGCGTGTCAACATATATGGGTGGATGGGTCACTCCCATTAAAACTGATAAGATTTTGTGGTATGTCTGTGGGACATTCTAGCATAATCTGAAGGAATTGCTGAGTGGGTCAGTGAAGTTGGGTGGTGCACTTCCTGAACCTGTCTGAACAGTTGAGTAAACCACAACTTTTAGATCACGTGGGGTAACGTGAAAGCAAACAGACTCATCTATCTACTGCGTCCATAATAAATGATTGTAGTGGCACACCTTTTTATGTTTGTGTAGGTGTGTATGTTTTCTTTTTTTTCTTTTTTTTCTTTAAACCTGAACTGAACAGGAATAAGAGGGAGTATGAAGGTTTGTTTTGTTAGAGGGTGAATTCCATGCCTAGGCCTTGTTCTTTCTTGTCGGATAATTGCAGACTAATAGTTATGCTATTATGTCGCACGGTTATCACGCCCAAGTATCTTCACACTTTAATAATATTTCACTTCTGCAGCCTCAATCCTTTCCTTTTTGTTTACGTCTTAAGAGCACAGCTGCCAGTGGTGTCATAGAGTGAGACATGACCTTACAAACCTGTGTTCTAGACAACAGAAGTGCATCTACAGACAGTGAATGGTCTCAAATGTTCCCTGACTCAGATGCAGGCTTGAACAGGAGCACAAGAGCCGTTCTCCACCCAGAGATGAGTTATGTTTATTCTACAGGAGGAAAAAAAAAGTCTTGTCAGTCAGTCTTGGGGATTTCCTCCTTAGCGTGCTGACGGAAATACACTGAAGAAACACATGAATCGCACACCTGATGCTACTCATTTTGAAATTAGTTTTAGCTTCTCCTCGTCTTACGAGTCCGATGTTTAACTGTGCTCTTTCTGTGTTGCAGATGAACGAGACCGAGTCCAGAAAAAGACCTTCACAAAGTGGGTGAACAAGCACTTGATAAAGGTGAGGACCTATTCTGGGTTTTTTCTGTGTTGTAACTAAGGCAACATTGACGGTCAGGTTTTTGTACGCACACTCGCTCAATCCATAGCATGACTTAAGGTACAAAGAGGGAGAAACATAAGTGTGGACATCACAGAAGAGTGTCAACAAATTTCCCTTTTGTTCAAACACGTGTACGGGTGTTTTCTGTCGCAACAAGCATAGCTTTTGTCAGTGTCAAACTGCAGATGTTTGCATAGTGAGTGATTGCCCTGACCCTCATTTAACAACAGGAGGCTGTTGAATAAAGCTGTATAAATGTTGCAACTCATGTATTCTGGGATTATGTCCACGTATGATCATTACATACGTCACTCCATGCATTCTTCCATTCATCCATTTATATAACTGCTGTTACAATTCCGGGTTGCTGGAGCCTATTGCAGCTGTTATAAGGCTAGCACAGAGAAGAACATTCAGACTTATGCACCAAGCCAAGCCAACATGTGTGTTTTTGTACTGCGGTTGGAAGAATGAGTACCTGTAGAGAGCTCAGTCAGGCACAGGGGGAACATGTCGAATCCACACAGAGCTCCAGCAGTCTGTAAGATTTGTGCCAATTTAAAGATCACAAACTCAGGTGAACAAAGAACCACATAACAGCAAAATCTTACAGCAGCTGAACGAGTGTCAGCGTGTGTTCATTGTTAACATCTCTGCAGAAATCATTACCAACACCGCCACCGCGACCCTCACCCCCTCCCTTCTTGCATAAACATACATTAGCTAGACAGTTTTTTGCTTCGTGCTAACACGGCACCGCGATGGGAAGGCTTACCAGAAGTCTCATCTGTCATCAGCTGAGAGAGTGTGTAAGCCGTCCATCAGCACTCTTCAAATCTCACCTGTCTCACTCTCTATTCGCAAAATATGGCCCGAAGGCTCACATGAACAGGTCAGGAGGCGAGTCAAGTCAAAAGGACTATAGTCCTCATTTCAGACCTCCATATTAAGGTTGACAAATTAGCCCCGTGTAACACAATACCGCTCTCCCAGAGTGCTAAAAATATTCCTGCTTGTGCCACTTTTCTTCCAGAAAACTCCAATTGGCAGCACTACATTTACAACCATTAAGTGCTCCACTCCACAGACATAAGGCCCATTCTTTCTTTTTTTTTAATGGAACAAGAAAGAGGAAACAAATGAGCACAAAGAAAGTGTTATCCTTTCCATAAATGTGCAGAGCTATGGTTTCTTTTACCACTACATGAGAACCTAGTTCAGTTCCTCCCTCTTGTTTCTCTTAAGTGTCCACTGTGAATATTCGAGGGTGAGTCACAGACATCTGGACTCACTTAGCTCCCTCTGAAGAGGCAAATTCTGGTCTGGGCTCAGAGCCCATGGTGGGTTAGGCCAACGGTAGCACATGTGCTGCACAGACTGCTTGGTAGGGGTGGCTGTACTGGCATCAGTGCACGCCTTAAACTGAAAGGCATGCATTGATGCATGGGGAGTTTCATAAGTACTCCCATCCAGTTATTGTTACAGTTACCCGCATACTGCAACACTACATGAATTTAAGAATTTCTTTGTGCCCTTTCCAGGTACAGTTTCAGTCTGTTGCTTTTTCTGCAGACTACTTTCTACCATGACTTGAAAGCGAGTGTAGTTAAAGGAGAGGTGCTCATTAGATAACACTTATTTTCTCAGGATGACAACATGAATCCGTATATATTCGAATTATATCAGTATTCTAATAGAAAAGTCTGAGTCTGTGTTTATTAGCAGCAAAAAAAGAAGCGTTATCACCACGTACAGCCCAGAGTAAAGAACCTCACTGAAGCAAATGCACACGTTTGGGAGGGAAAGCGTTAAAGTATGTGTGCGAATGTGCTGATCTGCTCTAGTGAGGTTAAACCGCTGTTAAACTGATTTAATGGCTTAATGGTTGAGTGGGATAGGCTGGAGGTTGGGTGCAACCATGAAGAGCTGTAAAGGGCCATTGAGTGTTATGCCCTCCACCCCACCTAGCTCAATAAATCTCTTCATCTTGCGTAAGACAAGAGTGAAACATCAAACCAGCTATGGGATGAACATCTGTTTTCTAGTAGATGCCTACAAATTGCTTGTGATGAGGTCTAGAACCTTGAACTGTTGCACATCAAGGCTACTCTGTAAGGATGGTTATCAGAAAAAGGATAAAGAAAATGAGAGGAACTCCACAAGATGATATAAAACCTGAGGCATGTTAAGCATGTTGCTTCCAGACAGTGGCTCACAGACCACTGGAGGGACCAGTGTAAGGCATGTGCACTAATGACTTTGTCCTTGAAAGCAGCTCCTTTTTACTGCCGAGGCTGCAGTTTGCCTAGTAAACTTTCAGCAGCAGGACAAAGTAACCGAGGAGTGGCGATAGATGGCTGTGCTAGATTCAGCAAGATAGAGGACAAATCACAGCATTCATTACCTGACAAAGAAAGACCGGATCATCATCGTTTAATTGTGTAAACAGGTACTGATCTGATTGGAGAGAGCCCTGACAGACAGTTTCAGAGGGTGCAGACTTTAACAATATGGCCCATCCTAAAAAGTAGAAGAGCTTTTATTGTGCAAACAGTGAACTCTAGTGGCAGCAGTGTTGGTTCCCTTCCCTAAATTTAGCTCTGTGGTGCACTTCGCTTAATCATCTCTCTCTGCAGGCAGGGAGGAGCATATCATAAGATGGATGGATAGATGGATGGTAGGAAGGTGCGGAAATTCTTGCCAAGATAAATCAGTCACTGTTGCAACTTGCAAGGGAAAATATGCCTTCATTCCATTTTAGGGCTGAGGCCCATTTCCCACATGGAAAACACACACCCAGTAGACCAATATATCTGCAGACTACGAAAAAAGAGAGTACTTTAATTATTCTGTTTTTCATCAGTTTGTCATCATGTCCACCATCAAATCCTCCAAAGTCCAACTATCACTTAATTTCTGTTCATACGCTTTTCTCGTTCTCTTGTTTCTATCCTTTCCTTTTTCCCCATTACTCATATCATCTCTTCTCTTCTCTACCACCAGCATTCGAGGGTAGAGGTAGGTGCTGGCAGTAAATATGTAGCTGGTCAGTATCTCACTGCATGGAGGCTGTCTCCCCTCCCTCATGTCTGTGCACCATCACATCTTTCCCTTGTCTCTTTTGCTTTCCCTCACTTGTTTTGTTGTCTGGTTGCAAAAGCACAGCGCATCTGTTGCATAAACAATGAATTCAGTTAACTGAAATCCAAAAGGTTAAATCATTTTTTTAACCCTTGATGATCTCTTATTTTATTTAAAGTCCTATTCATCATGTGTCAGGCTGCCAGCTGCCAGCAGTCGGGCTTGGCTGCTCTTGGCTATGCATTCTTGACATGTGTAGAATTGTGCTCAAAGCACTGTAGAAAACTTACAGTACGTGACTCTGCAGGTGTTTTAAGCCGTCAGCTTTCAGCAAACTGCACCACAATTTGAGTTTGCAAATCTCACGTGGAACAGGTTATTCCAAGTTGTATCATCATGAATCCTTTTGACATATTCTCTGCTGTGTTTTCCTTTTTTTCCCCACCGTGACAGTCACAGCGTCATGTGACAGACCTGTATGAAGACCTTCGAGATGGACATAACCTGATCTCGCTGTTGGAGGTCCTCTCTGGAGAAACACTGGTGAGTACAGTCTCTTGATTTTTGTCAGTTATTCTTTAGCAGTCCTCCAGCATCCAAACCCAAACCTAATCCTGACTAACTACACAAGGATTACTTTAATGAGGTCGACCTGGAATGCCACCCCTGTGGCAACAAAATGTAAAATATTAGCAGCCAAGTTGTCAGTCAAGAGCTTAACCTGAGCTGAACTACGCTAAACAAACACCTCTTAACTTCCTTTTCAGTGTACCGTCCTCTTCTTCCGATTTCACTAGCTATATTTTAATTACTTTCTTCTACTTCTCTCTTTGTTTTGCATAACGATTATGTATTTCATATCCTGGGGTTCAAAATTGTACACAAAGCTTTTCTGCTGCTGCTGCCCTCCACCGGCTTCAGCTCTGCTCATTTTCACAATGCATCCATAGCTATAACACATTGCTACCACTTTGGACTGTGTGCGTGTTTGTGAACTGTGCTCCTATCTGATCGACGGTTCTTCTTTTCTGCTCCTCCTTCTCCCGTTTGCCTTCCTTTAACCTTCCTCTGTGTGTGCTGATCATTGCCGTCTGGCCTTCGCCTCCTCTCCTTTGCACTGCTCTTGCTGGGGCTAGCCGAGGGAGAGAGACATGGCCAGGAGCGTTCGGTTGGTGAGTGGGTTTGGAACTTACAGTAGGCATTATGTTTTTGTTTTAATGATCCATCGGCACTTTTCCGGTTCTTTGGCTGCGCATGGTATCCACAAACCTCAAGCCATGATGAGTTCTGTTGCTGGGACTTTTTTGTTTCTTGTGCTGACAGGCTTGCTTTCATCATGTAGCTGCTGTGAATGTATACAAGAAAATATTTAGTTTGATTTCTGTTTGTTTGAGAATTTCTCCTTGATTTCTGTTTGAGAAGCCCAGAAACAAGCCACGCAACATGATTATATATTTGCTTCCTGACAGATGGCTTCAATTTGGCTTAGCTAATGCAAATTTCCCATAATTTTATTATTTTGTTTCTCTGGTCAACTAAAGGACTAAGATGGAGAAAGGAGAACCATTTCATCTCTCTGTTAAATGTTTTTCATTTTGATTTTGATTTTTACATCATACATTTTTTGTTATTTATTGGTTGCTATTTGTCCTTTCTAATGGCAGTAACACTGAGTACTGAGTGTCTGCAATGTAACTAAACACTTCTTTATCTGTTCTTTCACCTCTTCAGCCTAGAGAGAAAGGCCGCATGCGATTCCACAAACTTCAGAATGTACAGATAGCACTGGACTTCCTCAGACATCGGCAGGTATGATATGTGTAACGATACATCAAACCCTTAAAAACCCGACTGCGAATATCAATCATTAGAAGATGACTGATAGTTTCAGCTGTAATCCTGCAAGTAATGTGAATGTTTTGCTTTCTTAGGTCAAACTGGTTAACATCAGAAACGATGACATAGCTGATGGGAACCCTAAGTTGACCCTGGGGTTAATATGGACCATCATCCTCCACTTCCAGGTCTCCTCTTCTGTCAGTGTTATGTTTCATTATATTATTGCTGTCTACCTCTGTCTCTGGGATTTGAACCTCTCGGCTGCTGCTTCCCATCTCCTTGGAGCCAATCAGAGGGGACTCTGCTCTTCAAAACCTCTCATAAAGGACTTTTTTTTTTTTTTAATCAATTGCTCTCATTAAATCATATTCCTCATAGAAGTATTATTTTAACATAAAAACTCTAGTCAGGTATTTAGAGTTTAGTAGCTAATATGAAGTGTTTAAACAAATATAACACTGTCAGGGTGTGTTAGTGTGAGTCAATCTCTCCCTGACTCCCAGGGGGAGGGCGTGTCAGGTTGGAGTGCACAGCTTGATGGCATCCTCCACGCCCTACCACATACTCTCCAGGCCTTTCTTTCTGCCTTTCCTGTGTACGCCAAAAGCTGCCAGGCAGAAATCCCTGGGTGATAGCCTAATAGTCACGGCCTCACCCTCAGCCATATAAAAATGGTTGAGGTTTTGATTGCAGAAAGCTGAAGCTAAGCAGAGAGGGAAAAAAAGGTGAGAGTGGTGTGGTTTGATTATGGCATTCTGGTAAAGATAATATTGTGCCCTCTAGATACACACTGCGTTCCCAGAGTCTTTATACTTTTATACAATAGAGACAAAAATAAGAGAGCTGGGCTGTGGCTGCTGATGAGTCATAAAGGCTCCAGACTAAAAGGGAAGAGAAAAACTACTCCCCACAAATCTGATCCGATTATCCTAAATTAACTTGATCACAAAGGAAAGAAGATGGTTTGATCCAAGAAATCTTTGGAGGATGATTTTAATTGCAGATTTAATTGCCAGTCTCAAGATACAGTAATGGGGTGAGTTTTAGTAATGAAGTAATGATGGCTTTATACTTTTTATTTTTTTATTTTAGTTTTTTTACTGAATTGAATACTCAAAGTGTTATCGCATCTGTAGAACAGAGCTATTAGAAGAGAAGAATCTGAGTTTAGCTCGCCCATTTACACTTCATTTACCCTCAGTTAAATTGGAAAAAAGAGAAAAACCAAGACTGCTATGACTCATCTTTCCTACCATCAAAATCCCCAAATGAAACGTTATCCAGATGCCACAGACACAGTGGTGTTTTCCAGCAATCCGTCAGGCAAAACTCGACTACATCCTGTGAAACACAGACACTCTGTTCTCAGCCATGAAAGATATTAAAGGTGAAATGACTAAGGTGTCAATTAAGGTGGTGTTGAGCAATTCTGTTTAAACTGGACCTATTGTGACTATTTTCAGTTCCATTTTTTAACTTGAATTCCACTAAAGTTTCTTTTAAACCAGCTTTCTTCTGATTGGCTGCCTCTCGAAAACAGCTATATTTAAGAAAAGCATAATAGGTCCACTTTAAACTGCATCTTTTGGGTTTCCACTAATGATGGATTTCTTCCACATTCCTTGCGTTAGCCACAAATCCTCTCTGTCTTCCACAAGTGTTAACGCTCTTTTGCATGAAATTGTTACAGATCTCAGATATTCAGGTCAACGGCCAGTCAGAAGACATGACGGCCAAGGAGAAGCTGCTGCTCTGGTCTCAGAGGATGACAGATGGCTACCAGGGCATCCGCTGTGACAACTTCACCACCAGCTGGAGGGATGGCAAACTCTTCAATGCTGTCATACACAAGCACTAGTGAGTGTGCACAGTTTTTTTGATGGAAAATAACCCCAACGCCAATGGCAACAAATATGCTAGTATTACATAGAACAAACTGAAAAGCCCGCTGCAGGTCCCTGTACCGACCCTGTTCCAAGCCTGCACTGCCAACATAACAAGACTTAACATATTTAAGACTGACATAATAGCATTGTCTCCAGAATGGAGCACTTTCTCATAGCTTTTTTCCACGGTCTTGTCATGACACACAACCATCCATAAGTTTTATTCAGTATAGAGTGCACTGGAGCAGGAGTGTGACGTTGGAACGCTTTCAGATGTCAAATTACACTTTATAGTGCCAGTTTAAGCCTGCACTGTAATTAAACTCGGCCTCAGCATTGACAGAAAGAATTTTTTTTAGACATGATAAGCACAAGTGGCTGTTAAAAGCTACTATGGCTGATTTATTTTAACTAAGAGACAATAAGTCACATCATATAGCTCCTTCCATACAGAGCCTCAACATACTGTGCATAGCTGCAAACGTATTTACTTTGTTTGAACTCAGTGATACAGTTGGACTATTTTTGCCACGGTCTCCCTTTAAAAATGCCTCTTATAGATACTTTTCCGCACCTGACTGTGCACATGCTCATGCTGCTTCAATAAAGAGCCTTCATGCAGATTCCAAGCCTTAAGGCTTAGAATACCACTGGTAGGTGTTGGCCCCGAGTAACTCTGTGCCTCCTTTGGCTGCGTTATAAGATGGTAATTCCTGCTTTAAATGCAGCTGGCTTGTTAAATTGTTGGGAACCTAAGTTTGAAAAGCTAAATCCAAAGCTCTTTTTGTTGAAGCCTAAATATGCTACATCCCACAAATCTGTTGTGGGTCTTCTTAGTAGAATTAGTGGTTGCTTTGTGTGTCATTATCCTGGGAATTGAACATGCGTGCATTTCTCAGGATATCCGCAAATGAAGTGAAGTATTTTGTTGGTCCTAAAATGACGGTATTCATACATAAGTCCAGAGTACAAATGGGACTAAAGCTACATTTCATAAGACAGAGGTGTATTTCTTTAGATCCATTATTAGAAAAGAAAAGAAAAAAGACTCTTGCAGGGGCAAGTTTTCTTGAACTTCAGCTCGTACCTGCACTGTTTGTTTTTTTTCTTTTTGTAGGAGGCTGCTGAGGCTGGCTCATTGCTGCCTTTCATGAAGGTCAGGGGTGTGGTGTGTGGGCGTAACTGTAGCACTCTGTGTCTGCTACATGAAAAGTGTAACGTTACTTGGTGCTGAGGCATAACTCAGAGTAATCTACTGTCGAACTGTCATTCACCCGGCGAATTCAAGATTTTCCAGGTTTTCTGCACATGTGTGATGGTTTCCAGCGTGGATTTGCAGAGACGCAGCTGAAGTCAGGTTTCAGGGCAAAGAATTCGATCAGGGATCACAGCTGAAGGATTAAGCAGATCCTCTGAAGATGATGGACACCTGAGACAATGCCAGGATGCATTTACATGCAATGGGCAAGCCTTAAAAAAGATTTGCTCAAATTAACGCACCTGTTAACTACAGTCGATTCAGCTTTTGGACCTTCTTGTTGGTGTTAAAATGCTCAGTGTAAGGAAGAAGTCTAAAAAGAAGAAGGGAAGCCTGGGCTTCATCAGGAACTTGTCAGAAAGTGTCAGCGATGTGGACAACAGGGTGGTCATGTTGTGTGAGGATATCCCATCAGAGGGATCTTCCTGGGACTCAGGACGGGGCTCTAATAGCTCAGGGGCCCGCTCAAGCAGCGAAGAATTGGGGCATGGATGGAGGTCCCGAAGCTTTCACGGAAGAGGGGGTCAGAGCATGAGCAGTCCACCAACGCCAATAAAACAATACTCTGTTCGAGAAATCCGTCATGCAGAGTCTTCTCCTGTGTACAGACACAATGGGGACCATTCCACTCTAACGATGAGAGATTTGTATGTATCTGCATATACTCTCTTTTGCTTGCACGTTCGAATTTGTAGATTTGGAAATGTCTTTAAAACTGCCGATTGAAAATTTTGTAATGGGGATTGCGTGCATGATAGATAAGGAGATAAGGCGAGGCATTCAATCATCCTGCTCTGCACTCTGGAAATTTGAACTTTTGCCTCTTGTGGGAGTCAAGCTGCGGCTGGTTGCCAGCCTAACTTGTGTCAGCTTTGATTATGTTAGCTGCTCTGTAAATTACATTCCACCTATAGATGCTCTGACATCTGCCAGAAAGCGTCAAACACCCTGAGGACAAAAAGGCAGGTGCTCATGCAGCTCTGTCAGAAACTGAACAGGCGGGCTCTCCTACAGCATTCAGCCACAGGCAGAGGGTCTAAGACAGGGGCGCTAAACTCATTTTACACCGTGGACCACACATAGCCCACATTGGTCCAAAGTGGGCCGGACCAGTGAAACTACATGATAAATGTGTAAAACTACAGAAAATATTCTGGTAGTTCATTGCTCTGACTGTGCTTTTATTATCAAATATAAAGTTTTCATTCATTCACATGAATATGTTTACTGTGGAATCCATGCCCCACTTAACATTTTCTGAAGCTGTCCAGTGGGCCAGACTGGGGTCTTTGCTAGGCCGATTCTGGCCCCCGGGCTTTATGTTTGACACCCCTGGTCTAAGAGGTTCTACTGCTAATATGCTGTATTGGGGTCATGTTTATGAAACGTGCTGGCAGAGACTGCATTAATTCTGCAAATGCATTCAGGTGTGATATTTATCTTCCTATCATTTTCCTCTGAGTTGAGGCATTGGTGGTGTCATTTTATATGTGCGCCAAGCTGGAAGCGTTTCTAGTCCTTTCAAATGCAGCTTTTTTGAAGACAACATCCTACTTACCCACTGGGGACTTCTCAAAACCAGTGCTTTTGAGAAGTCTGATGTTATTACACGTTAGGATATAGAATCAAATGTTATTGGGAGTTATTCTGAACATTGGACTCGCGAGTCTTGTGGCCTTGTGGGTAATCAGTTGCATTTTTGTGTTCCGTAGTCCCAGACTCATCAACATGGGCAAAGTGTATCAACAGACCAACCTGGAGAATCTAGAGCAAGCCTTCAGTGTGGCTGAGAAAGATTTGGGTGTGACCCGCCTGCTGGACCCTGAAGGTAAAAGTGTTCATAAATGTGTTCAAACAGACACAGACAACCTTTTTTTTTTTTTTAAGACCGATTTCAGCTGAAGTAATTCTGTTACTCACAAACTGCTGGTGACTATGTCACATCACATAAATTTACCATATCCTTTCAGATGTTGATGTCCCACACCCAGATGAGAAATCCATCATCACTTACGTGTCCTCCTTGTATGATGCCATGCCTCGCACTGATGTACACGACGGCATGAGAACCAACGTAAGGAAAACATGGAGACAGTGAAATAAAAAAATAAAGCTTCGCAACATGAACATGCACTTTAATTTGATCTGATGGAATGCTCTATCAGATTTAATCAGGACTGAAGAAGCTTGTGACTGTGCCTAAACTTAGCTTTTGTAGTCAGTTTTATTCTTATCCTGTTAATGCTTCAAAGACAAATTGAAGTCTTGTGAAAGTAAGTATCACAGGAAATGAACAACCTGTGGTGTTTACAGCTACCAAGACAGTGAGGATTTGAACATTTATTGTCACCCATTGTCTGTTTATAGAAAAACATGTAGCTTCCGCACACGCACAAACTCGTTTACTTGATTCAGTGTCCAGAGTTTAAAGTTGAGCTGTGTTATAGTGAATATTGAATACATCTGAGGACTTTTTCTTTTCACATTACTGTCCTCACAGGCGTGGCTATGACCCCACGTACATGAAATCTGAAAAACGCTAAAAAACCATGCTCCTTTCTGTCTGGCCCCACTTATTATTTCTCCCACTTTCCTCCTTCAGCAGTCCACACTTTAACAACCTCTCCTCTAGCCTCTGCTTCTTTGTCTACTCGCATAAGACTTGGATTGTTGCCACCTAATTGAGTTTAGGGTTGTGTGTGAGTGAACTAAAATGGAGATGCAGGAGAAGAGCCCTCCTGTTTCTTGTTGTTAAACTCGCAGCTATCTTTTCTGCTGTGCTGGCTGCAGGAGCTGGAGCTGCGCTGGCAGGAGTACTACGAGCTGGTGACCGTTCTGCTCCAGTGGATCCGTCACCATGTCACGATCTTCGAAGAGAGGAAGTTTCCTGCCAGCTACGAGGAGATAGAGGTGAGATGATATGCTAAGGATATGCGCTTATTTTGTCTCTAGGCCAGGGATTTTGTTACAGGCATGTTTGCAGTTGAGCAATATCGAAAGACACACCGATAAGTTCTCATTATGTTCTTAAGAAACAATTAAAACATAGCACCTGTGTCAAAAATGGGAATACGTTTGCAGCCATCCATTATTGGATCAAAGGACATGCTTACATAATGTCTGGCTGTAGGCAGATAGAGATGACTATACTCACAAGCATTGTTGTACTGAAGGTGGGGCAGTGCTGGAGCTGAGAAAAGACAGCCATAAGGCAGATAATGCTTAAGTTAATCCTCGGGAGAATCACCACTCCCTGTCAGCACTCCCTTTACAAAAGCATAGCGTGACTTTAGTATTTTTCTACATTTCTTTGAACGTCTGTATTAGTAGAATATTTGTATTAAAAGTAGCAGGCTAGGGTGTTCTTTTTGAATATACTCAATCAAATTCATTTAGACACTTTGGGGCAGAAAGATTTACGAGGCTAAATGAGTTTATTGTGGTCACAGGAATGTGTGAATACTGTTTCACCCCACTGCTGGTCACAGAACTGTCACAGGATGTGTTACTTTATTGTATTCATACTCATATAATTAGGGTTTTACCATCTGACAATTCTGATTTAAAAAAAAAATACCAGGAACTTTTATAGATAATTTGAGGTCTATAAAATTATTAGAATGAATAAAGGGAAATCTAATTTAACAATAAACAATTTGTTTGTGTTTCTTTTTTTTCCCCTTAAGCTTCTTTGGCGCCAGTTCTTGAAGTTCAAAGAGACAGAGCTGCCAGTGAAAGAGACTGATAAGAGCCGCTCCAAACACATCTACCAGTCCTTTGAGGCAAGTTAACCAACAATCATTTAATTTAATAAGTTGAATTCTGTTCCGTTCCTTCAATACTGTTATACCAACGCTTAACAACTAAATGCTTTCTACATCCATATACAGAGTGCAGTGCATGCTGGTCAGGTCAAAGTCCCTCCAGGCTACCATCCCATTGATGTGGAGAAGGAGTGGGGTCGACTCCACGTGGCCATTCTTGAGAGAGAACGACTCCTCAGGATCGAGTTTGAGAGGTTGGGACAGATTTATAAGACATATGATGATTGTGATCAGTTTGCATCAGTTTTTCTTTAGCAAGGACTGCTGTGCTAACAACAAACTGCAAAAGAAAAATCCCTTGAGAGCCATATTTAATAAAAAGGTGGTGATATAATTGTCAACCTTACTGGGAATAATGCACAAATATACCAAGTTATAAATAAAACACATGATACGCATTTGTTTTTCCAAAAATAATAAAGAATTTAACTCTTCATAGTTAACTTTGGGAAAAGAGCTAAGCTAACATGAAATCCTTGTAAGGGACATATTTTCAACTGGAATAAACAGATGATCATAGGATAGTAAACTAAATCCATTTAAAACACAAAGACACAGTTTTATCAAAGGCATTTTATGATAACTGACAAAAGGCAGCAAGCCTGTTGCCTGTCTTTAGCTTTATTAAATTAGCCAGTTATGTTCATTGGGGAATGGCAAAATAATATCCAGTTGCATTTTATTCATTATCTATTAATATTTAAATGGTTAAATAAATAATTGCCTTCATTTTCTGGTAGCTAAAACATTCTAAGAGTATTTTTCTGCATTTGTGGGTTGCTCTATAATGAGATAAAAGGGTTGTGTTCCCCATAACTGGACGCACATAAAGACATAATTAGGTATGAGAAAATTGTACATTTTTGTGTACTTAGAACAGCGTTGTGTCACGCTTGGGACAAAATGGGATGGCTTCTTGTCACAAGACAGTCCCGTCATGTTGCAGTCTCGCAGCCTTGTTTATGGAGTTCTCTGGGATGTGGAATGACTGAATGGACTGACCGGACTTCTTTGTAAGAAAGGCATTTTTGTCCCCCTCTGGGCACGTACGTGGCAGAGTAATGGGCGTGTGAGAGCCAAGAAGAGCCAACTTTTTCATAGCTTGAATTGAAATCTGTTGAGAAGAAATGCGATATGGCTTTTGTGACTGACCCTCACAAACTGGAGTATCTGCTGCAACGCAGGGTCCCGTAAGTGTTGTGAAGGTTTTGTTGTGAGCTCTGGCGTGTGTTACACGATGGGCGTTTAGCTATTAAATATTGGGGAGGACAGTTTATCCATTTTCCTCTTGATTTAATTTGATTGCTCTGATCATATCTAGACTCGAGAGACTTCAGAGGATTTGTGGTAAAGTCCAGAAGGAGTCAGGAATGTGTGATGAGCAGCTTGCCCACCTGGAGACCCTGCTGCAGACGGTGAGTTAAACTGCTATGTGTTACTGCAGTATGAGTTGACAAACTGACATGAAATCCAGAAACTGAGTGATTAGTGCACAAAGGGAAAGAAAAAATCACAGGAATGCATTTTCCAGTCACTGTCATTAACATTTTTTGTATCCTGATGTGCGTGACCAACTAAGAACAAGGCTAAGATTAATACTTTAATTGGCTTCCTTTCCTCCAGGACATCCGTCTGCTGAACGCAGGGAAACCAGCTCAGCACGCAGCAGAGGTGGAGAGGGAGCTGGACAAGGCAGACAATGGCATTCGCCTGCTCTTCAATGACGTGCAGGTACTCAAGGATGGGCGCCACCCTCAGGCTGAACAGATGTACCGCAGGTGAGTGCTGTGTGTGTGCTGAATTTAAGTGAACTTTCAAAATAGAAAGCTGAAAAAGCAAGGGCATTGTCAACTAACTGCTGTCTGTCTGTACTTGTGTGTGTCTGTGTTTTTATTTTTCATTGACAGAGTTTACCGCCTCCATGAGCGCTTGGTGAATTTGCGCACTGACTACAATCTTCGTCTGAAGTCTGCCGTGACTACTGCCCAGGTCCCAATTACCCAGAGCGTCCAGCAGACCTCCGTGAAGGGACGGCCCGAGTTGGATGACGTAACCTTGCGTTATGTTCAAGATCTCTTGGCCTGGGTGGAGGAGAACCAGCGCCGCATCGATAACGCAGAGTGGGGATCTGATCTGCCTTCGATGGAGTCCCAGCTGGGCAGCCACAGAGGCTTGCATCAGACCGTGGAGGACTTCAAATCCAAAATCGAACGGGCTAAGGCTGATGAGGTAGTGTTTCTATCGGACCACTAAAAAGTCTACATACGGATTTTAAGTATGTATAAAAGTGGTTCCCTATTTCCTAATAATGTCATTTTGTGGTTTTCATATACAATAGACCCAATTATCTCCTGTCAGCAAGGCCACATACAGAGAATACCTGGGAAAACTGGACCTTCAGTATGGCAAACTACTGGTAAATGTTCATAAATAATCTGATTTCAGATTTTAATCACTCAGCACAAAAAGGTTGAAGCTATAAATATAAGCTATGGATCTTTAATCAGCTGTAAATATTCCTTCTTCTTTTTTTCAGAACTCTTCCAAGTTCCGCCTAAGAAATCTGGAATCACTGCATGCCTTTGTCAGCGCTGCTACTAAAGAGCTGATGTGGTTGAATGACAAAGAAGAGGAAGAGGTCAACTTTGACTGGAGTGACAGGAACACTAACATGACAGCAAAGAAAGACAATTACTCGGTGCGTTTAAGAAGTAGAACCAAATCTAAAATTTCACAGTTGCTCATTTTTATCCCCTAATCCTGCCCTGTAGATTCACTGACAGATGTTCAACAAATAAGCAGATTTTCAACTACATCTGTTCAATTCTTCAGGGTCTCATGCGAGAACTGGAGCTGAGGGAGAAGAAGGTCAATGACATCCAGACTTTGGGAGACAGACTTGTCAGGGATGGACATCCTGGCAAGAAGACCGTTGAGGTAATTGCAGTAGTTAATCCAGCTGAGCAGAAGACATCTGCATGCAGAATATAGACCTAAATGTGTCCAAACTAATGCACTGTCATTGTCATATCTTCTTGATCTCTACCAGTCCTTCACAGCTGCCCTGCAGACTCAGTGGAGCTGGATCCTCCAGCTGTGCTGCTGTATAGAGGCTCATCTCAAAGAAAACACAGCCTACTACCAGGTATGGAACACAGACATTTAGGAATATAAATCTCCAGGATAATCATCCCTCATATTCATCAGAGTCAGGAATATTGTCCGCCTCATGTGATCTCCTTCTTTACAGTTCTTTGCCGACGTTAAAGAGGCTCAGGACAAGATGAAGAAAATGCAAGAGAACATGAAAAAGAAATACAGCTGTGATCGCTCTACAACAGCCACACGCCTAGAGGATCTGCTGCAGGATGCTGCGGTATGTACATGTTCAAATGCATCGTACCGCACACACACTTTAATAAAAGCATCAAGATAGCGGTCTGCTTTCTTTTACTGTAATCTAGTTTAATCTTCTTTTCAACAGGAGGAGAAAGAACAGCTGAATGAATTCAAGACTGTGGTGGCCGGTCTGAACAAGAGATCCAGGTCAATCATCCAGCTGAAACCACGAAACCCCACCACTTCCATCAAAGGCAAACTGCCCATTCAGGCTGTCTGTGACTTCAAACAGCAGGAGGTTGGATTATTTCCACTGCAGAAATGCTTAATCATTCACCATTGTGATCATGATTGCCACAGATCCTGAGACTACATCTACTTTAATATATCCTGGCTTCTTTTCAGATCACTGTCCACAAAGGAGATGAGTGTGCACTCCTCAACAACTCTCAGCCCTTCAAGTGGAAGGTCTTGAACCGTTCTGGACACGAGGCGATGGTGCCTTCTGTCTGCTTCATTGTACCTCCTGTCAACAAGGAGGCTGTGGACGGTGTGTCCAGGTGAGGCTATAAAATTGATCCCCTATGTGACGACGACATCTTGGCTTGATCATGTCAATTATTTAATTTGTTTTTTCTTTTGTTGCCATAATGCACAATCTTGTCCTACTGTAGTCTGGATGCAGGTCATCAGGGAATGGTGTCCATGTGGCAGATGCTCCATATAAACATGAAGAGTCTACTGTCATGGCAGTACCTGATGAGAGACTTCACACAGATACGCTCCTGGAACATCACAATGGTTGGTACCAATGTTCCCTCTAAGCTGCGCACGTGCACAATTGCGCACTGCTGGCACGGTCTCTGTGCAGAGAAAATCTGCGTTGCGCACAACAAAAATCTAACCTGAATTGAAATTAAAATTAATACTTTAACATTTCTGTTTTGCAGTGTTAGTCAATAAGTGACTGGCTGCTCCCATATGGGATTAGAACGATGCCACTTTATCTCATAGTCCAGCAAATGATGCGATTTACATTCGTATATACGCAGCTAATCAACATCGCTGACAGGCTATGACAGCGTCCTTATGTGCCGACGCCGGTGTTTTAGCGAGCAAAGCGGCGTGGCTGATGTAGAGTGAAGCCACATTAATGACAACGTGAACAACCATTGGAAATGTGAGCAGGACAGACGAAACAATTAACGGAAAAGTGTGGACTTTATACCAGTTTTTAAATTGTGTTGATAGGCCACGTAAAACCAGAGTTATGATAAAAATATATGCAATCTTTGTTTGTTTTTTCCTGATTACTATTGTTGTTTATATTTACTGTGGGAATAAACGGTAAAAACGGCGTTTTATAAGAAAAAAGGCTCGAAAGCGCTCTCCACCTGTGAGCAAAAACAAACTCCACCCCCTCTCCCTTTCCTATCCGTCCAAAAAAGTACCATGTCGACCAATCAAAAAATGATATGGCAACGTGGCATCTAGTTGTTAAGAAACGGGGGGAAGTTTTAGGAGTGACGGCGGTGCTTTGAGATGTGAGAGATTTGAGACGTTTAGCGCAAATCTTGTGTAGTTAGTGTGTAGTGTAGTTTTTGTTGTGTGTGTCAGAACAATGAGGCGACTGCTGAATGTTACAGGTGTTACAGCAGTGATACATCTCCTGTTGTCAGGCCTGCAGGTTTCAGGCTGTTCTCCTTTATCTCATAGTGGACAGAAATTATTTTTTTGGAGTGGCACAAATAATTTGTGTGGCATCAGATTTGATGCAGAACAGCTGATTGTTCTAAAAATAGTTTGAAATGTTTATTTAAAAAACCGCCTTGGCTGCATTTAAAAAAAAAAAAAGCTGCAAAAAACTTTGTTTGCCAAACTGAGTTACTTTAAAAAGAAAGAAAGTTGTGTTTTCAAAATTGGAGTTCAAGTTAGTTTTACTTCCAATAGTGTTAACATACTACACAGGTCAATGACTAGATTTTTTTTTACATTTTCATTGCAAGTTGGCTAAAGCAGTTAATTAAAAGTAGTCTAACATAAATGCTGTAATTTGATAATTTTAATAAACCATGTAACTTGGATGGATTAGATGCCGGCGTGACCACAGTGCACACGTCTGATTGTCGCTCACAGTGGTCCAAGGGATCGCTCAGGGAGTTTGTGTGTTCGCTCAGACACGTGAAAAATTAGAGGGAACATTGGTTGGTACTAAAGTAAAAGTATCACCTAAAACTTGTAGAGCTGACAAAGAGGGGAACTTCATTGTGGTTCATTCCACGTTTGGAAATGTAAATTCCATTTCAGTGTGTACCAAGTTTGGTGTAGCTGACGATAAAAGGGGCCTTGTTTGTGCTTTGACGACATTGCGCTAAGTCCTGTCTCCTAATTCCTCCACTGCTTCTCTTCATTGTGTGCAGTTAAAGACCATGAAGCCAGAAGAGTACAGGCTGATCATGCGGAATCTGGAGCTTCACTACCAGGACTTCATGCGTGACAGCCAGGACTCGCAGCTCTTCGGCCCCGATGACCGCATGCAGGTCGAGGACGACTACACCAAGTCCACCCAGCATTTCGACAACCTGCTTCGCTCCATGGAGAAAGGTGAGATCTGATTTTAACAAACTGATTTTAATGATTCATAGTTTTACCGAGGTCAAGTGTGTAGCAACTGAACAGCATATAACTGTCAATTCACCTTTCAGGAATAATGGTTGTTAGGGTTAAAGGTGAGTGACTTAAAGCAAGCACAAACTACTGCTCACCAAACTAATATGTGTACACGCCTTCCAGCCTTTGATGGAATGTCCCAAAACACGTGTTTGTCTTTAGTCATGTGTGAGTGCATGTTGCTTTGATTTTCAATATGCATTTTTTTGTGGCAGCTCTGCACCAAGTAGAATATGTGTTCTGATTGTAGGTACTTGGGTAGTGCATATGTTGTGTATGCTATAGATATGGCTGGAGCTGCGTGTATTTTACACATCATATATGAAGAACTGCATGGAAGGTGTGACACAGGTGATCGAAAACATTACAGTGCAGCAGTACAGCATTATCTATTTGTGGACATGACATCTTAGGATGTGTCATATTAAAATTGAATTGAATGTTTCATACTAACAAGAATAGTTCAATTTCAGAGTGCTTTAATTTCACAGCCATTCACGGGTAATGATCCAAATGCTTACTGTTAGAAAGGGCGGATACGGGAGTTTCACTTGGTTGCTGGTAGGTAGCGTAACAACAGCAGTGACTTTTGCGACTCGACATTCATGCAAAAGTATGGGATGAGTTTGACTATCGGATGGACGTATGCTGTGCATCCAGAGAGGGACACATTGGACACTTGTGAACACTGTTTTTTTTTAATGTAAAACTTTATATTTAGCAATGTATTTTAAAATTGACAGCAAACTTCTACGTCCTTCTATGTACTGGATATTACTGTAAAAGATAGTCTTTATTAGTCCCAGAGTTGGGAAATTCAAATATAGCCTTTTCAAATCGGAGGATCTTTTCTATTCCTGCGATTCTAAACTAATACAAATGTGTTCACAGGTCAACAGAATGAGACTCTGTGTAAGAACTACATCTCTGAGCTGAAGGACCTGCGTCTGCGTATAGAGGACTGCGAGGCTGGTACTGTGGCACGCATTCGCAAACCTGTGGAAAAAGAGCCTCTCAAAGAGTGTATTCAGAAGACCACAGAGCAGAAGGTACAGAGCTCAAATTTTGTTCTGTGCAGAAATGGCAATGAGGCATCAAATGAAACCAAAAATAGCTGTGCTGTGGTTAAAAGACGGATAGGTTTGTTGGATAGTTGACTAAATGTGTTATTGATGAGAAGCAAAAGTAGCTAACTGAACCAGAATCCATGCAGAAGGATGGAGTGGGGGTTGAATTAATGAATCGTTGCAGTAGGTTTAAAATGTGGAAACACAGCAGAGAATTAAAATCAATTTAAGTGCTTAACAGCTTATATGTAATTCAATGAGAGCTGGGATGCTGGCGTCAAACCAGCAGCTGTACAGCCCTGCTAGTAGGTGAAGTTCAGCTTAGGGCTTTGTGCAAAAATAAAAGTTTTGAGTTATTTGAGTTTGGTTGACACATAAAAAATGGGGTTAAATTGTTAACGATGGCAGAAAACTTGCCATGTGCCTCTGGTTCCTGCTCTCCTCGAGCTTAGTTTAATTTAAATTTTAAATGTTCCTTTTTATTCTTTCAGTTGTTCATAGTCGGCTGGCTTGGATTTGTTTGGGTTTTTCTTTGTTCTTCATGCTTGTCTTCTCTGTTGTACAGAAAGTTCAGGGAGAACTTGACAGCCTTAAGAAGGACCTTGATAAGGTGTCTGTTAAGACACAAGAAGTCTTGGCCTCCCCTCAGCCTTCTACCTCAGCTCCTGTGCTGCGGTCAGAGCTCGACCTCACTGTACAGAAGATGGATCATGCCCACATTCTTTCCTCTGTTTATCTTGAGAAGTAAGTCCCTAAAAACTGACTGCAAAGAGAAAATGTGCTGTTTTCTAGTGCACTTAGATCTCCTTAATTAATTTATTGCTCCTTGTCTCAGGCTAAAGACTGTGGAAATGGTCATCCGCAACACGCAGGGTGCTGAAGGCGTTCTCAAGCAGTATGAGGACTGTCTGCGTGAAGTTCACACTGTGCCCAGTGATGTCAAGGAAGTAGAGATTTACAGAGCAAAGCTTAAGGTAAACAATACATGACTTATTTTCTTGCCAAGCCTCTTTTTACAGAAATCTTACTTATGTTACAAAGAACCATTCTCAATTGATTCTGTGTAAGAAATAGAAGTCACACTTTTAATAGTAGGTTTGCCCAGTTTTGATGTATTTACAGACTATTTATTGGTGTTCTTTGTACGAAACTTGCAGAAAATGCGCACTGAAGCTGAGGGTGAACAGCCAGTGTTTGATTCCCTGGAAGAAGAACTGAAAAAAGCCTCTGCCGTGAGCGACAAGATGGCTCGTGTGCACAGCGAGCGCGACGTTGAGCTCGACCACTTCCGCCAGCAGCTGTCCAGCCTCCAGGATCGTTGGAAGGCCGTGTTCACCCAGATCGACCTTCGCCAGAGAGAGCTAGAGCAGCTCGGCCGCCAGCTCGGTTACTATCGTGAGAGCTATGATTGGCTAATCCACTGGATTGCCGATGCTAAGCAAAGACAGGAGAAGATTCAGGCTGTGCCTATCACCGACAGCAAAACGCTGAAGGAGCAACTTGCCCAGGAGAAAGTATGTTCAACGATCTAATATTAGCACCATTATTTGCTTTATTTTTGAGTGAAACTGCTGAGATTAACTTTTATTTGAACCCTTTTCTTTCCTTTCAACACAGAAACTGCTGGAGGAGATCGAACAGAACAAAGACAAAGTTGATGAGTGTCAAAAATACGCTAAAGCATACATTGATACTATCAAGGTGAGCCTGAAATAACACTATTCTGCATATTTTTTGATAAATCTTGCAGTTTAGAGCATTTACTGAAATAACCTGTAATGTGTTTCATGCTAATAGGACTATGAACTCCAACTGGTTGCCTACAAAGCTCAGGTGGAACCTCTTGTCTCGCCCCTCAAGAAAACCAAACTGGATTCAGCTTCTGACAACATTATTCAGGAGGTGAGTTTATGAGTACTGGAAATCATTACAGAAAAAAGGTAATTTTTTTTTTTTTAATTGAAGGTTAACTCTACCACTAACCACTGACCCTGTGAAAATAATATTCCTGAAGCTGTTGCATTTCTAAATGTTATTTTTTTCTCTCCTGTATCAGTATGTAACACTGAGGACCCGGTACAGCGAACTGATGACTCTGACTAGTCAGTACATCAAGTTCATCACAGACACGCAGCGCCGCCTGGACAACGACGAGGTGCGTGACAACTGGCTGAGGATCCCAAACAAACTAAATTCTATCTAACATTAACCTAACAAACCAATCAAACTGACATCTAACCAACACAGATGAGAAATTGCTAGTCACTGAACCACAGGCATGCAAGCACGCACTTTTCTTTGTGTGTTTTATGCACACACAAACCCATATATACATTATATTTAATGTACAGGTGACAAATAGATTCTTTACACTGGTTATGCGTGAAACATTGGCCTGCTGTAGCTGATATTTTTTCCAGTGAAATACACACGTAAGGCTAATATCTAATAGGGATTAGTTAAAATGGTATTTAAGGTTATTAAAAATACCAGAAAACAAACAGTGTATAAAGCTCATTCACCCACGTGAATGCAGTATGAAAGTAGATTTGTTAAGTTGGAGTGTTAGGTTCTCCATTTCCATCCATTCTGTGTGTTGTGTCATTTATAGATTTAGAACGAGGGGTTCTTTCTTTCACTCTTTTCAAGCTTCCTTTTTCTTCCTTCGCATTAATTCCCGAGGTCAAACCCAAAGTTCTGATCTAAGGTTCAACCTGGTTATCATGGTCTTCAGCTCTCTTTCTTTTTCCACAGTAACACAACTTTAAAGTGTTACATTATTTTCTAACCCTGATGTTTTGTTTCCTTCTTTGCCTCTCTTAACTGCTTGCCAGTGCTTTGCCATGATGAATGCTTAACCTGTGCATTAAAGAGGTAAATTATTCAGTGTTTTCGGGGTACCTACCGACCCTATTACTTTCATCATCCTTTGTCTCTGTCAAACTCCATTGGACATTTTTTTCACTCCATTCTTTATATAAACACTGCAGCCATTCATACTGTCTCAAAGTTACTAATATTCTTACTAACAGCTCATCCTGTAAATTTACAACTTTTCCTGAAATTAACACAGCCATAAGCAAGCTTCCTAATATACACTGGGTTGACTTGAGCCGCTTATCATTGACTTCACCTTTGCTTTCTCCATTTTGTCACAAATAGTGATTTAAAGAACCCCCAGTGCATGGGATGAGATTTAAAAAAAAAGAGTGGTGATTTCTAACGTTAAACTATTTCAACAAACCTCACTTAAGTTTTCTCACAAACTTTCAAATGCAGGAAACATGAGCATGAGAAGCTCGCCATAAATTCTATTCATGAGTGTGGTGAATCCATTTATAGTGCTAATTTAAACAGTTTAATTGATCCAATTTTATGGCACAGATTGACATAGTTCAGTTACAGCTACAGTCGCATGCCATGTTTTTCTTGCTGTGTTGTGAAGTGATATTTTGTTCCCATACATTAATAGATCCACTGCCATCTGAATCGTTTTACTTGCATCGTGAATTTAACATGACTTTGATGAATGTGCATCTAATTTGCAACTAGTGAATGATCTTTTACTAAGCTAATTTTAACATTAACATTGCCTGGGTAATACAGTACATTTAGATGCTTGTTGCAGTGTGTGTTTTGGCTGTGATTACCACAGTACTTACAATTTTAATTCACACTGCTTCGAGCAGGTCAAATGTGATGTATTACCTTTAACCTGTCATGCTTGATTATAATCCTTTCTTTACCATTTGCTTCCACTAATGCAGAAAGCTGCAGAGAAACTCAAAGCAGAAGAGCGGAAAAAAATGGCCGAGATGCAGGCAGAGTTAGACAAACAGAAGCAGTTAGCTGAAGCTCACGCGAAGGCTATTGCCAAAGCTGAGAAAGAGGCTCAAGAGCTGAAGCTCAAAATGCAGGAAGAAGTAAGCAAGAGAGAAATTGCTGCTGTAAATGCAGAGAAGCAAAAGACCAACATCCAGCTGGAGCTGCAGGAGCTCAAAAATCTCTCAGAGCAGCAAATCAAGGACAAAAGTCAACAGGTAGATGAAGCGCTTCACAGCCGGACTAAGATCGAAGAGGAAATCCGCCTCATCAGGATCCAACTCGAGATAACACAAAAACAAAAGTATACCGCCGAATCTGAGCTCCAGCAGCTTCGCGATAGAGCGGCTGAAGCAGAAAAACTCAGAAAGCTTGCCCAAGATGAGGCTGAGAAGCTCCGTAAACAAGTAAGTGAAGAGACGCAGAAAAAGCGCCAGGCTGAGGAGGAACTCAAGCGCAAATCTGAGGCAGAGAAGGAAGCCGCTAAACAAAAGCAAAAAGCTCTGGAGGACCTTGAAAACCTCAGGATGCAGGCCGAGGAGGCTGAAAGACAAGTGAAGCAAGCAGAGATTGAAAAGGAAAAACAAATCAAGGTCGCTCATGAGGCTGCACAGCAAAGTGCTGCAGCTGAACTCCAGAGCAAACACATGTCATTTGCGGAAAAGACCTCAAAGTTGGAGGAATCACTCAAGCAGGAGCATGGTGCTGTCCTTCAGCTGCAACAGGAAGCAGAACGCCTCAAGAAACAACAGGAAGACGCAGAAAATTCCAGAGAAGAGGCTGAAAAAGAGCTCGAGAAATGGAGGCAGAAGGCTAATGAGGCTCTTCGTCTGAGGTTGCAGGCCGAAGAAGAAGCTCACAAAAAGACCCTCGCTCAAGAGGAAGCTGAGAAACAAAAGGAGGAGGCAGAGCGTGAGGCTAAAAAGAGAGCCAAAGCTGAGGAGTCGGCCCTGAAGCAGAAAGAAATGGCTGAAGAAGAACTCGAGAGGCAGAGGAAGATAGCCGACAGCACAGCCCAGCAGAAACTCACTGCCGAGCAGGAGCTCATTCGACTCAGGGCAGACTTTGACAACGCAGAACAGCAGAGATCCCTCCTTGAAGATGAACTTTACCGGCTGAAGAATGAAGTCGCTGCAGCTCAGCAACAAAGGAAGCAGCTAGAAGATGAGCTGGCCAAAGTTAGGAGTGAAATGGATATCCTCATTCAGCTGAAGACTAAGGCAGAAAAGGAGTCCATGTCTAATACAGAGAAGAGCAAGCAACTACTTGAGGCAGAAGCTGCCAAGATGAAGGACCTTGCTGAGGAGGCAAGCAGGCTTAGAGCCATTTCAGAGGAGGCTAAGCATCAGAGGCAGATTGCTGAGGAAGAGGCAGCTCGTCAGAGGGCAGAAGCTGAGAGAATTCTCAAAGAGAAGCTGGCTGCGATCAGTGAGGCCACTCGCTTAAAAACAGAGGCCGAAATTGCCCTGAAAGAGAAGGAGGCAGAAAACGAGAGACTCCGGAGGCAAGCTGAGGATGAGGCTTACCAGAGGAAAGCTCTTGAAGACCAGGCCAACCAGCACAAGCAAGAGATTGAGGAAAAGATTGTGCAACTCAAAAAATCCTCTGAGGCTGAAATGGAAAGACAGAAAGCCATAGTGGATGACACACTCAAACAGAGGCGAATTGTCGAAGAAGAAATCCGGATTCTTAAACTCAACTTTGAAAAGGCCTCATCTGGAAAACTGGATCTGGAGCTGGAACTGAACAAGCTGAAAAACATTGCAGACGAAACCCAACAAAGCAAGATCAGAGCCGAAGAGGAAGCAGAGAAACTGAGGAAGCTTGCCCTTGAGGAAGAGAAGAGGAGGAGGGAAGCAGAGGAAAAGGTGAAGAAGATTGCTGCTGCAGAGGAAGAGGCCGCCAGGCAGCGTAAGGCAGCCCTAGAAGAGCTTGAACGGCTGAGGAAGAAAGCAGAAGAAGCCAGAAAGCAGAAAGATGAGGCTGACAAAGAAGCTGAAAAACAGATTGTTGTGGCCCAACAGGCAGCCCACAAATGCAGTGCAGCAGAGCAACAGGTTCAAAGCGTCCTTGCCCAACAGATAGAAGACAGCATCACGCAGAAGAAGCTCAAGGAAGAGTATGAGAAAGCCAAGAAGCTGGCCAAAGAGGCCGAAGCTGCTAAGGAGAAAGCAGAAAGAGAGGCAGCTCTCCTTCGTCAGCAAGCAGAGGAGGCAGAACGGCAGAAAGCAGCCGCTGAGGAAGAAGCCGCAAACCAAGCCAAGGCTCAGGAAGATGCCGAGCGACTGAGGAAGGAAGCTGAATTTGAAGCTGCCAAACGAGCCCAAGCTGAGGCTGCAGCGCTCATGCAGAAGCAGCAAGCTGACGCTGAAATGGCAAAGCACAAAAAGCTGGCCGAGCAAACGTTAAAACAGAAGTTCCAAGTGGAGCAAGAGCTCACAAAGGTTAAGCTGAGGCTTGATGAAACTGATAAGCAAAAATCTGTCCTAGATGAAGAACTCCAGCGCCTCAAAGACGAGGTCGACGATGCCGTCAAACAAAGGGGCCAGGTGGAGGAGGAGCTGTTCAAAGTCAAGGTCCAGATGGAGGAACTGCTCAAACTGAAAAATAAAATTGAGGAGGAAAATCAGCGTCTGATTAAGAAGGACAAAGACAGCACACAAAAACTGCTTGCTGAAGAGGCTGAGAACATGAGAAAGCTTGCAGAGGACGCTGCTAGGCTTAGTGTGGAAGCGCAAGAGGCTGCACGCTTGAGACAGATTGCAGAAGATGACCTTAATCAGCAACGGGCACTTGCGGAAAAGATGCTCAAAGAGAAAATGCAAGCAATTCAAGAAGCATCTCGACTCAAGGCTGAAGCAGAAATGCTCCAGAAGCAGAAGGACTTGGCTCAGGAGCAGGCTCAGAAGCTGCTGGAGGATAAACAGTTAATGCAGCAGCGCCTGGAGGAGGAATCCGAGGAATATCACAAGTCACTGGAAGTAGAGCGAAAAAGGCAATTGGAGATCATGGCTGAAGCTGAAAGACTCAGACTTCAGGTTTCTCAGCTCAGTGAAGCCCAGGCCAGAGCTGAAGAAGAGGCTAAAAAATTCAAGAAACAAGCCGATACAGTTGCTGCCCTTCTTCACGAGACTGAAATTGCTACCCAAGAAAAAATGACTGCAGTGGAAAGACTGGAATTTGAGAGACTAAATACCAGCAAAGAGTCCGATGATTTACGCAAAGCTATTGCAGACCTAGAGAACGAGAAGGCTAGACTGAAAAAGGAGGCTGAAGAACGTCAAAATAAGTCTAAAGAGGTATTGTGTCAAAAATGGCATAACAGAGCAGCTTATGTCATTGTTAACTCTATCAAAAAGCTAACTCACTTCATTCTTAAAGTTTCCTCTGTTCCTTCCTTACACTAATCATATCACCATATTTTTTACTGAATATGATTTAATTTTTTTCACAGTGCACTGTGCTCATGCAGAAAACAACCTGAATGTGCAGCCGTATCATGCAATGTTGACATGCTTCATTTTTTCTTTCAGTTTCAAAACTCATTTATCCCTTAGCTTGTGACAAAATTAAAAACAAACATTATTATAAATACAGTTCGAAAACCAGATGAACTGTTCAGCAATTTGAGCAACAGAGGGAAATAGAGAAGATCTACACTAACTCGAAGGACAGTATAGCCATCATTGTGAATACTCTGTTGCCACTGTCCAAAGAGTACATCTGCCATAGAGCTGACTTAATATATGGAGCCCTGTATGTCCAGTCATAATAATCGTTTTTCAAGCCCCCTCTCCCAAAAGAAAACCTCACAATAATAATGATATTGCAATATCTATAGAAATTCCCTATAGTTAGCAAGATTGGTCGCTTTGTCATTATTACCACCAAAAGCCCAGTATCCTAATAATTGTATTATCTATTTAAAAAGCTACCATAATAACTTGATAACAAACTAACTGATTGCTTAATAATCCACATTAAGTTTGTTAAACATATTTCCCATATCCTGTGTTACTTTTTTAACAGCAGTCACCAAGAACAAACCGATCTGTTGTTTTGGAATTATAGTTTATAGTCTATAATTAATTATAGTCAGGTATATTTTATGAGTTTACATTGTTTACTCCAATTAGTAGGAGTATTTTTTGTAATATTTTTAAAGCCCCCTCACCTATGGTCATGAAATCTGGGTAATCACCAAGGGAGTAAGGTTGCGAATACAAGGGGGTGAAATGAGCTTTCTTCGTAGGGCGACTGCGCTGACGAAGATCTCTGGAATACTCTGCTTAGCCTGCTGCCACTGTGACCCAACTTAGAAGCACTGTGTCAGTTTCATGACTGGCAGTGGAATATCTAATACTGACTTTGATAAGTACAAGTAGCATCACAAAGCTTTGAGAAAAATAAAAGAGCATTGCCAGCATTTGGATAGACTCTAGAGGTCAGTTGTTATACACAGATTTCAATGTTATATGTAATAATGCAATTCTGTGCCTCACTTGTGTGAAATTATATTTATATTATAACAAAAGCGCGAGCAAAAAAATAATCAGACCAAATAATTTTATTTCACAAGCGCAATTAAATTCCTCACATTTAAATTCAACAACCTGTCAAGTAGAATTCAGTCGCGTACATAAAGAAGCCGTCTTGCATGCGAGAGCTTTGCACAAATCAGAAAGTCACATTGTACAACAAGTCAAGTAATGTGACAAAAATAATGCTGTGTGAGTCCAGGTTTACACTTATTTTTCTCCCTGGAAACAGCATGCCAATTCAAAGAGGGGCAGCTACAGGAGATTCAACAACCCTAACCCTATCAACACAATTTAAAAACTGGTATATAAGTTGAAGTCCACACTTTCAACACAAGTTGAAATGGAGACACAGTGTGGCTGTATCTTGTTGCTATTAGTTGCTTAAATTGGTCATGTGTTTTGGACATGTCGGCACATCCGTCGACCACAGAGGGTTAATTATCAACAGTTATTGTTTGCAATGCAGTAGTGGAAACACCGACAACTGTCACTGTATTACTTTAATGTTGAAGAAATATTTTAAACCAGAGGGTTCTAAGGAAGGTTCTGAAGCCTCTGCACTGTTGTCTGTAAAACTGTAGAAGCATGTGCAAAGCAGACACTCTTACACGCACGATGGTACCTTTTGTGGGTGCAGCTACTAAGTTCTACGTCTGTGGGTTGCTGAATTTAAATGCGAGGAATTTACCTGCAAAAAATTATTTGCTCGGATCATTTTTATGCTCGCGCATTTGTTATGACATAAATATGTCAGATTAATCCTTAGAATGGCTCTCTCAACCTCCAAAATGTCAAAAACAAATTCTAACAGAAGAATTCAACATTTTTTCAAAAACATGTTGAATCTCCTGTAGCTACCTCTCTTTGCTCTGAAATGGCATGCTGTTTCCAAGGGGAAAAAAGTGTAAACCTGCACATATTAGTACAGTAGCAGTATATGCGGCTATAGCCAAAAGCTATAGTTTCGAACTTTGGGGTGCTAATTGTCATCCCAGCTGCTTCACACTTGGCTGCAAAGTACCTTAGCGCAAGGTCAATACAGCCAACAAAACCACATCATTTACAAAAAGCAGATATGAAATCCCGAGCCCACCAAGTTCTTTTTTGAAACTTGAATCAAAATCTCAAAGGCTGTTGCTCAGGTCAATGTATTACTTTTTAATTCCCCCCAACAGGTTCAGCCTCTGTGGCCCCCTAGACACCCATGCAGATTTTCTATTAAAAATCTTTCCATTAAAACAATTAGTATGATATCAATAATAATTAAATATGATTAACATTTTTCAGTTCAGTTTTAGTGTTCTTTAAATGAGATGAATGAGATAAAAAAAAATTAGATCAGAGCTAACACATTGTTTCTGTAAAAACAAAAGCATCTCTTAGGGACCCCAAACTTTTGAACAACAGTGGGAGTTCTAGTGGATACACATGACCAGGGGTAACAGGTTACAACAAAATGTGTATCAGACATTAGATTCAGGTTTAGCTATGCTAATATGAAGTGACAACAGTTTTTACATAATCTTATTAAAATGGTAACTAAAAATAGATAGAAGAAGACGACTGGCTAAAAAATGATAACATAATCATGAAAAAACAGGAACGCACACATGTTCACATTATAATTTCATTTAGTATTTTGCGGCATTAGCATAAGCAGAGTGCATTGTATAAATTTGTTGCAATTATTAAACAGAACAAAAGAAAAATAAAAAACGTAGTTCGGTGCCACAGCTATGAACATATTGTAACTTATCTTTTTATGTTTTTTTTTTTTCCATCAGATGGCTGATGCACAGCAGAAAAAAATTGAGCATGAGAAGACAGTCCTCCAGCAGACATTCATGACAGAAAAGGAGATGCTATTAAAGAAAGAGAAACTCATTGAAGATGAGAAAAAGAGGCTTGAGAGCCAGTTTGAAGAGGAAGTGAAAAAGGCCAAGGCTCTCAAAGATGAACAGCAACGCCAGAAACAGCAGATGGAGCAGGAGAAAAAGACACTCCAGGCTACCATGGATGCAGCCCTTAGTAAACAGAAAGAGGCTGAGGAAGAAATGCTTAGAAAGCAAAAAGAAATGCAAGAACTCGAGAGGCAGAGACTAGAGCAGGAAAGGATTCTGGCAGAAGAGAACCAGAAACTGCGTGAGAAGCTACAGCAGCTTGAGGATGCTCAAAAAGATCAGCACACTAGAGAAACTGTCCGTCACAAAGATGTTATCCATCTAACAACGATTGAGACAACAAAGACAGTTTACAATGGTCAGAATGTTGGTGGTGTGGTAGATGGTATAGACAAAAAGCCAGATCTGTTGGCTTTTGATGGCATCCGTGACAAAGTACCTGCAAGCAGACTTCATGAGCTTGGTGTCTTACCAAAGAAGGAGTTTGATAAACTGAAAAATGGTGAAACCACTGTTGAAGAGTTAGGCAAGACTGACAGTCTAAGAAACATTCTCAAAGGAAAGAATGCCATTGGTGGTGTTTTGACACCCTCCAATCAAAAAATGTCAATCTATCAAGCATCAAAAGAGAAGAAAATTACTCCCGGCACAGCCATGATCCTTCTTGAAGCACAAGCAGCCACAGGTTACATGTTAGAACCAATTAAGAACCAGAAACTTTCTGTTAATGCAGCTGTCAAGGAAGGACTGATTGGCCCAGAACTGCACAACAAAATGCTTTTAGCTGAGAGGGCTGTTGTTGGCTACAAGGATCCATACACTGGTGGAAAGATCTCAGTCTTTGAAGCCATGAAAAAGGGGCTAATAGAACACGATCATGCAATCAGAGTCCTTGAGGCTCAGCTTGCTACTGGTGGCATCATTGATCCAATCAACAGTCACCGTGTGCCCACTGAAACAGCCTATAAACAAGGACACTATGATGCAGAAATGAATAAGATCATGGAGAACCCATCAGATGACACAAAGGGATATTTTGACCCCAGCACTCAGGAACCTTTGACATATTCTGAGTTAATGGCAAGATGCACTACTGACCCTGAGACCAGTCTGTTACTCCTGCCAATCACAGACAAAGCTGCGCAGTGCTCTAGTATATATACAGAGGAAGAGACCAAAGATGTATTCGGCAAAACAACTGTGTCTGTACCATTTGGTAGATTCAAGGGAAAGACTGTCACGATCTGGGAGATAATCAACTCAGAATACTTTACAGAAGACCAGAAGAAGGACCTCCTCCGTCAGTACAAGACAGGCAAAATCACAATTGAAAAGATCATTAAGATTGTTATCACTGTTGCTGAGGAAAAAGAGAAGAAAAATGAAATTACCTTTGATGGTCTGAGAGCACCCGTGCCTGCTACTGACCTCCTGGAATCCAAAATCATTGATAAAGATCTGTACAACAAATTGCATAATGGCAACATGACTGTCAGTGAGGTGTCTCAAATGGAGCCTGTCCACAAAGCATTGAAGGGCACGAACTGTATTGCGGGTGTAGTCATTGACTCCTCTAAGGAGACAATGTCCTTCTATCAAGCCATGAAGAAGGACATGATGAGGCCCGGGCCTGCCTTGAACTTGCTTGAAGCCCAAGCAGGTACAGGCTACTTGGTCGACCCAGTTCACAATCAGAAGTATACTGTTGATGAAGCTGTCAAAGCAGGTGTTGTTGGTCCTGAGCTGCATGAAAAGCTTCTGTCTGCAGAAAGAGCTGTTACAGGCTACAGAGATCCATACACTGGAAAAGCTGTATCTCTATTCCAAGCAATGAAAAAAGATCTCATACCTAAAGAACAAGGACTCCGCTTACTCGATGCCCAAATGACAACTGGTGGCATCATAGATCCAGTAAAGAGCCATCGCATTCCTCATGATGTGGCTTGCAAGAGAAACTACTTTGATGATGAAATGAAGCAGGCTCTGAGTAATCCAAATGATGAAACTAAATGCTTCTTTGACCCCAACACAAAAGAAAATCTCACATACTCTCAGCTCTTTGACAGATGTGTCACTGACAAGAAAACTGGTCTGCGGGTCCTGCCTCTTTCTGATGAAGCAATCAATGCTAAGGAACAACCAGCATACACCGAAGCCCAGACCAAAGAGGCTATGACTCAGGCTACTGTAGAAGTTAACTCTGGACCATTTAAGGGCAGGAAAATGACCCTGTGGGAAATTATCTACTCTGAATACCTCACTGAGGAAGAGAGACTTGACCTGCTCAGACAGTTTAGGTCAGGAAAAATTACAATTGAAAAGATAATTAAGATTATCATCACAATTGTAGATGAGAAAGAAGCCAAGAAACAAGAACAGTCCAGCTTCAAGGGACTCAGAGCTCCTGTTCCAGCAGACTCCCTGTATGAGTCTAAAATCATTGACAAACCAACCTTTGACCTGCTTCAACAAGGCAAAACTACACCCAAGAAAGTCAGTGAAAATCCCAATGTCAGTAAATACCTCCAGGGCTCTAGTAGCATTGCTGGACTCTACCTGGAACCAACAAAAGAGAAACTCAGCATTTATCAAGCTATGAAGAAAAAGCTTCTCCGCCATAACACTGGCCTTTCACTTCTCGAGGCTCAGGCTGCAAGTGGGTTCATTGTAGATCCTGTAAGAAACCAATGCCTGTCAGTAGATGAAGCAGTAAAGTCAGGAGTTGTTGGTCCAGAGTTACATGAAAAACTCCTCTCTGCAGAAAAAGCTGTCACTGGTTACAAAGATCCATTCACAGGCCACAAAATCTCCCTCTTTGAAGCAATGCAGAAAGATCTAATCTTAAAGGAACATGCGATGCCCCTATTGGAGGCCCAGATTGTGAGTGGAGGAATTATTGACCCTGTAAAAAGCCATCGTGTCCCCACTGATGTTGCATATCAGAAGAACATTTTGAGCAGAGATATTGCCAAGACCCTCTCTGAACCATGTGATGAAAACAAAGTTTTCTCTGACCCAGAAACTGATGACACTATAACCTACAGACAACTTAAAGACAAATGCCAAAAAGATAAAGACACAGGCCTGTACATGCTCTCACTCTCCAAGCCGCAGTCTCCAACTGTTGTAGAGAAGACATACCTCTACACAGAGGAGCAAACACAGAGTGAGCTGTCCAGTACCCAGCTTGACATTCCTATTGAGGGGCTTGCTGATAAACCCATGAATCTCTGGGATATCATGAACTCAAATTTGCTTCCAGAGCAAGAGAGGCAGAAGCTCCTAGATGAATATCGCTCTGGTAAAATCACTAAAGAGCGGATGATCATCATCATTATTGAGATCATGGAGCAAAGAGAAATCATCAGAAATGATAGTCCACTGTCATATATGACTATAAGGAGAAGGATAACTATTGAGGAGCTCTACAATGCTCGCATCATTGATTTGGAAACATACAACCTTCTTAAACAGGGCAAGAGAGACATCCGTAACATAATGGAGTTGACAAGTGTAAAGCAGTATCTTTATGGAACAGGCTGTGTCGCAGGCGTCACAACAGACTCGAGCTCCAAGCTAAGCATATACCAAGCAATGAAGAGAGGTTTTATTAAACCAGAAATAGGCCTCACCCTCCTAGAAGCCCAAGCTGCTACAGGATTCATTGTTGATCCACTGAAGAACGAAACACTCACTGTTGATGAAGCTGTCCGTAAGGGTGTTGTTGGCCCTGAGATCCATGATAAACTTCTTTCAGCTGAAAGAGCTGTCACAGGATACAAAGATCCCTACAGTGGAAAAATCATAGCACTTTTCCAGGCCATGAAAAAGGATCTCGTTCCAGAGGATTATGCTCTCAAAATGTTGGAGGCACAAACTGCCACTGGTGGTATTATTGATCCTGAATTCCAGTTCCACCTGCCAACAGATGTCGCTATGCAAAGAGGCTATATCAACAAGGAAACCAATGAGAAACTGAATGATGATGTGAAAGGATTCATTGATCCTGTCACTGATGAGAAACTGTCATATGCACAGCTACTCAAACGATGCAAGTTGGATGGTGGATTGCGCCTGCTTTCATTGGGAGACCAACGGCTGACATTCAAGGGTCTGAGAAAACAAATCACAATTGAGGAGTTGATTCGCTCACAAATCATTGATCAGCAGACCGTCACTGACCTGAATGAAGGTCTTGTTTCAGTAGAGGAGATTAGCAATAGGCTATCAAGGTACCTGCAGGGCACAGGCTGTATTGCTGGTGTATTTTTGGAGTCCACAAAGGAACGCCTGTCAATTTACCAGGCTATGAAGAAGAACATGATTAGGCCAGGCACTGCATTTGAACTCCTTGAGTCCCAGGCAGCCACAGGATATGTTATCGATCCAATCAAAAACCTCAAACTGACTGTCAATGAAGCAGTAAAGATGGGAATAGTAGGCCCAGAATTCAAAGACAAGCTTCTCTCTGCTGAGCGTGCAGTAACAGGATATAGAGATCCTTATACAGGCAAGACAATCTCTTTGTTCCAGGCCATGAAGAAAGGGCTTATCCTAAAAGATCATGGTATCCGTCTACTCGAAGCTCAGATTGCCACTGGCGGAATAATTGACCCGGAGGAAAGTCACCGTCTGCCAGTTGAGGTGGCTTACAATCGTGGCTTCTTCGATGAGGAAATGAATGAGATACTGACAGATCCATCTGATGATACCAAAGGCTTTTTTGATCCCAACACTGAGGAAAACCTAACCTACCTCCAGCTGATGGAGAGGTGTATCACTGATCCTGACACTGGCCTGGTGCTTCTGCTACTCAAAGAGAAGAAGCGGGAAAGAAAGACCTCTTCCAAATCCTCAGTACGTAAACGCAGAGTTGTCATTGTAGATCCAGAGACTGGCAAAGAAATGACTGTGTATGAGGCCTACCGCAAGGGGCTCATTGACCACCAAACCTACCTGGAGCTTGCTGAGCAGGAGTGTGAATGGGAAGAAATCACAATGACTTCTTCTGATGGCACTGTAAAATCCGTCATTATTGACAGGAAGTCAGGAAGACAGTATGATGTTGATGACGCTATTGCACGTGGCTTTATTGACCAGAAGGCTCTTGAAACATACCGAGCTGGAAACCTGTCCATCACAGAGTTTGCTGACTTGCTTTCTGGAAACATGGGAGGCTTCCGTTCACGATCATCCTCATTTGGTTCTACCACTGGTTCCACTTACTCCTCTTCAATGAGCCCCCTACCATCAATTAAACCACCTGCAGTCATATGGAATGACCCAACAGAGGAGACTGGCCCTGTAGCAGGAATATTAGACATAGACACATTGGAAAAAGTGTCTGTCACTGAGGCAATCCACAGAAATCTGGTAGATAACATCACTGGTCAAAGACTGTTGGAGGCCCAGGCATGTACAGGTGGAATAATTGACCCCACAAGTGGAGAGAGATACTCAATTGCAGAGGCCACAGAAAAAGGTCTTGTGGACAAAATCATGGTTGATCGTCTGAACCTGGCTCAAAAAGCATTCAATGGATTTGAAGACCCCAGAACTAAAGTGAAGATGTCTGCCTCCCAGGCGTTGAAAAAGGGCTGGCTGTATTATGAGGCTGGTCAGCGTTTCCTTGAGGTCCAATATCTAACTGGTGGACTCATTGAGCCTGATGTTGAGGGCAGGGTGTCAATAGATGAATCCATTAGGAAGGGTACGATCGATGCTCGCACTGCCCAGAAACTGAGGGATGTCGGTGCCTATTCTAAATATCTGACCTGCCCAAAAACCAAACTGAAAATCTCCTTCAAAGATGCCATGGACAAAAGCATGGTTGAGGAAGGCTCCGGCTTAAGGCTTCTGGAAGCTTCTTCCCAGTCTAGCAAAGGCCTCTACAGTCCCTACAATGCTAGTGGCTCTGGATCGGCTTATGGCTCCCGGACTGGCTCAAGAACCGGATCCCGATCAGGCTCCAGGAGAGGCAGTATTGATGCTGGCTCTGGCTTCAGCATGAACTTCTCATCTTCCTCCTTTACATCTTCTTCTGGCTACAGCCGCAGATTCTAGATTTTATATATTGACTAAAAACCAGCAGTACTAATGCACTTTACAGTTGCATTTCTAACAGGAAATAAATAGTTAAAGTAACAGAAAATATAATTTATTTGTTCTTCCCTGCATGTGGTCAAAACAAGAATTGTCTAGGTTATTACTTTTTCATATAACATCAGTCTAAACATGCGCTCTAGATGTAGAAACATAACCAGGCATTGCAAAATATATAAAATATTCATATCTTCTGGTACAGATGACAAAGTGAGTTTATATTTTTCAAAGCAAAGCATGCCTTTTCTGCTGTTTGAGTTTATAGTTTTTATATAACACAATTCAAAAGATGTATACTTTATACTTTCTGAAACTAATATATACTTCCTGTATATCAAACAGAAATATTTCTTGAATATTTCATGTTTCCTTAGAAATTTTGTTTATTTTTTATCTTTTTCAACAGTACTGGTAAAGAGATACCAAATGTTAACATAATTCTAATGTTTTTAACTAAAATATTTGGATGCATTTAAAATTCCTGAATGTTTGTAAAGAGTATGCACAGAGTATGTGTTAATTTTTTAATGTTACAAATTGTCTGGGTTACTGCATTATGCACCCAGTAAATTGCAGCACAGAATACATCTGCGACACTACACAAAGAGACACTATAGGAATGCAACAAGTTCCACAATTAAATCCATGTACACTGTTCTGAAATCAGTTTTAGATCTGTCATTACTTTGCTTTTACACCCATTTATATTCAGTATGTGTTTTCATCTTTTGAGTTAACTGCATCATTGTTTTACACACTGCTCATAACCATCATCACTCAAGTGCTCCCACTAAATCCCAAGATGATGTCAGACTCTATCCCGATCCCCTCCACAGACCTGCTCCTGTTATTTTGATTCTTGTAAGTTGAATTTATTATTTCTATTTGTTTTTCTTTCGTTGCCCATTTTCTTCTGTTTGTTTTGATCACAACTAATAGCCAGTCCCAAACACTGCCTTTGGTGTCATTTCAACTTTCTCTGTTTATTCTCATTATTGTTGTTTTTCACCATCTTCCTTGTTTTTTCACAGCTGCCTCAGTCACTCAGAATCCAACATCTGGCCACATGTACTCAACTGGCTGGAGAATACGATCTTCTAACCTTGGATGGATCTGTGAGTCCATGCCAGCCTCATGCTGTAACACAGGTACAGAGCATAATTGCATCATTGTTTTTCAAAGATTAAGCTTTGTTTCATCAAGATTTGTTTTGCAGTATTCATTTCATTGCTTTCTTTTTAATTTCTCGCTGCATTGTTTGGTTTATTTTGATTACATAGGTTTTTTTTCCCTTTTGCTTCTAGATACCATTGAGTATGTCCTTTCTTCCATTGTACATCACTGTTGAAGGAAGCTGAGGCTGAGTCAACATCATCTTGGGAAGCCTTTCTAGGAACACTTCATTTATTACCATTTGTCATGTATTTATTACTTGAATGCTAATACTGATATTTATGTTATATCCTGGCATTTTTAGAGAAAAGCCACTCAGAATAAAAACATTTATGTGTACATTTCAATCGAGACAATACATCAAGACTTTTTTTTTGCTATTCCTGACTACATATCCAGTTCAACTGAAGTGCCTATGAAAGTAATTTAGAGAACTGAGATATTGATTCAGCACCACATTGCATGAATTTATGTTTTTTCAAATTAATTCCTTTCTTTTGCCCTTTTTTTTTTTTTGCTGCAAATTTCCTTTTTTGCAGATTCAAAGACAGCACAAAGAATAATTGTGCTTACAGTTATTTTCTCAAATGACCTATTTCTGTTATGCATCTTTAAAGTTTTACTGCTGTAAATCTTTTTGTTTTCATGATGGTTTTGATATTATGAATGTCTTGCATGTTTTACTAACTTTTTAAAGGATATTGGGGGGAAAAATGTCGGTGTAAAATAAAAGCAACTTCAGTAAGTGTTAAGTGTGCCAATTTAAGTTTCAGCAATATATAAAACGACAAACTAACTGGTTGGATTTTGTTATGGGGCAGATGTTGCTTCAGCGACATGGCAAAAAAAACCTCTTGTATGTGAACTTAACACTATGTTGTAAATAAACGTGCTCTGAAGAAGCATTCTTGTCATTTGTATATCAGTACCCAGTTTTTTAAGAGTACTTTTTCACTGCTTCTGCCTCAGTTTACATTAATATAAATACTATGTTAATATTTGATTAAATAAGTATGTATTCTATATAGAACAATTGCTTTAATACGCCTGTAGATGTGATATGATACTATTACCTGAAACAAGTACCTTATCACTGATAGAAGAGAAGAAAAAAATAAATAACAGTCAACCACAGGAGGGCAGTGTTAGACAGACCTACTTTCTGCAAGGAAGCAGTTCAGTCAGGTGAAAGCGCCACAGGTCCAACTCCTGCTCTGCCCTAAACCCACTGTTTGTTCTGTTTATCACATAAGTGAGTTTCTGTCATTAGGCATTTCACGACTAATTACAGTCAATTTTCTATACAATTTCTATTTTTCTAGCTTTTCATAAATCAGAGTGAAAAGACCCCAGAATGGGGTTTCTGAATTCAGGGTATGCATGTTTGTTTACACCCAAAGTCCTTCACACTACATGCATACAGATGTTTGCTCTGTGTGCCAACATTAGCCAGTGGGTTTGATGGAAGAGCCTGCCAACAGAAGCTCCGGGGCATTCACCACCCTGAATTCTTCACTTAGCTCCCTTGACTACTCTGAATTGACCCCTTCTCTCCCAACTCTCCCTGCGTTTGATGAGCGGGAGGTAAGCACACAGAGAGAAATAAAACCCACTGTATACAGAATGCTATAAAATAATGAATTGCTCCATTAACAGTCTCAGCTAAAGCAGAGAGACTGGAACAGGGATCATTTTGTATATTTTACCCACTGGTTTCTTGCAGGATAAAGGCTGCTACTTGTTTGGATCACCAGGAGCTACTTCACAGGATCAGAGCTATGGGTATGCTACTGTAAACGAATTTAAAAGCAAAAGGAATGAATGAAATACTCTGGACCACAACAGATAACAATCTAGGCACATTAAAAAAAAAAAAGAAAAAAGAATGACTGCCAGATTGACAGCGGCCACCAACAGCCTGTGACAACAGTCATTTGTAGCAGCTTTGTGGACCAGTGCATTTCCATTTGTCACAGACACAAAGACAGGGTCTTGAATTGTGTAGTAAGCACAAAGTGTAAAGCATCTGATTGGAACATAGTTAAACAAGAAAACCAGAGTTCCAGCCCAGCAGACAGAGAGAGCACATGCCTTCCTAATGATCTATTTTGGAAAGTTTTTAAACCAAGAAATCCTGATACTGTATCTGTGTAGCTGTAATTTCATTATAATAACAGTAACACATAAGTAGCAATAAAATGATGAGCCACAAACGGCAGTGTATTGTGTCATTATCAGGATATAGCAAAATGAATACTGTTATTAGCATGAAAAGGTATAACCAACCAAGACAGGCCATCAGTTCACACACACCAGTAAAAGTAGTCATAAAACTGCAAAAAAAAAAGAAAAAAAAGATCTGGCAGGTCTGTATATGAATATTTAAATATTACCAATGAATAACTGTATTTACTTATGAATATTAATGATGTTAGCTGTTTGAGTGCCGTGTTTGCAATCATTTAGTTCATTTAGTACAATCCTTATGTGCATGATTCTAAATTACAGTGGTAATAGTATTTGACTAAAATGTGATCAATGCAACGTTTTCTCCTGTTCTTCTCTGATTCAGCAGGGAAATAGAGGACATGAGCCAATGGCAGTGTGAATTCAGGGGTCAAATCAGAGCACTGAGACAGTGGCTCAAGAGCATGGAGATGAGGCTACCTCCTCTGGACCCCAGGGTCAGTTTGCCTTACTGTGTGTGTGTCTGCTTGCATGCTGTTGCCTGCATTCTAAAGTTCATCGTATGACACGGGCTGGTGAAAAAATGCACCTCTGCGTATGTTTATATTGTGTTAATATCCCAGGGAGTTGAACACTGTGATGCTCATTAGATGCCACTGGTATCTCACAGATAGTGAAGTAAGTAGGTTCACTTCTGGGAGCTCTGTGCTGAGCACCAAAAGTGTGTAACTGCACAATAGCATTTAAATGTAATGTATAGTGACTATTTGCAGGTCTGAAGGACACCTTGTATGTAACTTTGAGACATCAGTGACAAAAGAGCAGTATTTGATTTCCAGGGAAGAAGAAAAAAAGAGGTGTTTGGCACTTTTATAAAGGGGAAAAAATAGTATATTTAATTAATTGATGTTGTTATTAAAATCTGTAGCATCTTTGAGCTTCCTGCCAAGTAAGTCTACATAATTAAAATCCATCTGTCGTGCCTCTGCTTCCTTTTCTCTCTCCCTGACTCCCTGTTTATGCCAGCTACAGTACTTTTACAAAAATATGTTTTGGATTCCATTTCAAATCAAATCAAATCAAATCATTTTTATTGTCACATCACATGTGCAGGCACACTGGCACAGCACATGCGAGTGAAATTCTTGTGTGCGAGCCCCACAGGCAACAGAGATGTGCCAAACACAACAACACAAACGAGCAAAATACAAGAATGGCCAACCTGAAACTAATAAATATATGTACAATATATAATAGTGTATGCATTTCTGGATGTGTATACTAAATATTTTCCTACGTGTGTGTGTGTGTGTGTGTGTGTGTGTGTACACATTTTTACAAATTAAATAGTAAAAAAAAAAACAATAATAATAATAATAATAATAATAAAATATATAAAATATACAGAGTTGAATATGTGCAAAACAAGTGGCATTTATATACAGTGTGGAGTGCATAATGTTAAAGTTCCAGTAGTGAAGCTGAGGTGTCTATGACGTGTTCAGCAGTCTGATGGCCTGATGGAAAAAGCTGTCTCTCAGTCTGCTGGTACGGGACCGGATGCTGCAGAACCTCCTTCCTGATGGAAGCAGTCTGAACAGTTTATGGCTGGGGTGACTGGAGTCCTTGATGATCCTCCCCGCTTTCCTCAGGCAGCGCTTCCTGTAGATGTCTTGGAGGGAGGGAAGCTCACCTCCAATTATCCGTTCAGAGCACCGCACTACTCGCTGGAGAGCTTTGCAGTTGTAGGCGGTGCTGTTGCCATACCAGGTGGTGATGCATCCAGTGAGGATGCTCTCAATGGCACAGTGATAGAAAGTCCTGAGGATGCGGGGGCTCATGCCGAATCTTTTCAGTCTCCTGAGAAAGAAGAGGCGCTGCTGCGCCTTCTTCACTGTTTTGTTTGTGTGTACTGACCACGTAAGGTCCTCAGCCAGATGTACTCCAAGGAACCGGAAGCTGCTCACTCTCTCCACAGCAGCGCCGTTGATGGTGATGGGGGTGTGTACTTCTCTGCACCTCCGGAAGTCCACTATCAACTCCTTTGTCTTTGCGACGTTGAGGGTGAGATGGTTGTCTTGACACCAGTGGGTCAGGGCGCTGACCTCCTCCCTGTAAGCCGTCTCATCACCGTTGGTGATAAGACCCACCACTGTAGTGTCGTCCGCAAACTTCACAATGATGTTGGAGCTGTTAGTGGCTGTGCAGTCGTAGGTGTAGAGTGAGTACAGGAGAGGGCTCAGTACACACCCCTGTGGAGCACCAGTGTTCAGTGTGATGGGGGATGAGGTGATGCTGCCCAGTCTGACCATCTGGCGTCTGTCAGACAGGAAGCTAAGGATCCAGCTGCAGAGGGAGCTGCTCAGTCCTAGATCCTGCAGTTTCCTGTCCAGCTTCGAGGGAACGATGGTATTGAATGCTGAGCTGTAATCTACAAACAGCATCCTCACATACGTGTCTCTCTTCTCCAGGTGTGACAGGGCAGTGTGTAGTGTCAGGGCTATGGCATCATCAGTGGACCTGTTGTGGCGGTATGCAAACTGTAGAGGGTCCAGTGAGTCGGGTAGTGCAGAGCAGATGAAGTCCCTGACCAGCTTCTCGAAGCATTTGCTTACGATGGGGGTCAGGGCTACAGGTCGCCAGTCGTTCAATGAGGAGATGGTGGAGGATTTGGGTACAGGGACGATGGTGGCCATTTTGAAGCAGGCTGGGACTACAGACAGAGAGAGGGAAAGGTTGAAGATGTGCGTGAACACTCCAGCCAGCTGAGCCGCGCATTTTTAATCACACATGAAAACAATTCAGCAATGCTACTTTATTATCAGGTCACAAGATTAGAAAAAAACTCTACTCTCATTCTACTTTCATTTATTAGTTAGGTGCAGTTTGAGCTGCACTAATCTCTGCCTGCTAAGTGATTGCTATGACAATGCTAATGTTTAGCAATTATGCTTACGAAGGGTATTGTAATTTTGTTAGCATATTAGCATGCACATGAACAAGAAATACAAGGTGAGGACTTTTATTTCATTGCTCAACAAGAGACACCCGTGGAAGTCAAGTAAATTAATCTTTTGTCCTGCCTCCCTCTCGGCACCCCCAACCAATCATGGCAGACGGCTGCCCCTCCCTGAGCCTGGTTCTGTTAAAAGACTGTTAAAAGGGGTTTTTCCTCCTCACTGTCGCCAAGTGCTTGCTCATAGAGGGTCATTTGATTGTAGAGGTTTTCTCTGTTTTATTCTACGTTTTTTACTTTACAATATAAAGCACCTTGTGCTATATAAATATAATTGTATTAGATTAATAAATAATAATAAAAAAAATAATAATAATTAATAAATTGAAGCTGTAGCGGCCGGCAACTACGTGAGTAGGCAGAAAATGAGAGATTCAGTTCTGTCCATACTTACACAAGCAAGCAACTCCTCCCAGGGTCAGAGAGACACTCCCATGCATGAACATCATTTTTATTGTTTATCACTATCAATTGTGTTGTCACTCAATGTTGTGCCCTATTCCCTCATTATTGTCTATCACTCTCATGTAATGTCACCCTGTCTTTATGTCTTCTACTTCAGCTGCTCAATTTCCTAATGGAGATTAGGCTCCGTTTTAACAATAGTATACTGGATCCTGTAAACGATGTGGAGACTAAGAGAGCAAAGAAATCAAAGGGAAGCTAAACCAATGACTCATGCAAGTCACTATACTGAGACCTTTGAGTGTACTGAAAGAGAGGAGCAGGAGTGTGGAAGTTTGTCAAAATACTCAGAGGGCCACTGAGGTGGTCCTCGTCCCCTCCTGCAGAGAGACTTCTTTAGACCACAGGAGGACAGAGGGGCTGGGGAATCAGACCCTATTGTGCCTGGCCTGGACAACCGGGCTAGAGAAGTGCTTGGCACTGGAGGCCCTCTGCACACATGAGCGAACACATTGAAAAGACATCAGACTCAGATGGGAGGAAGAGGCAAGGGGGCAGGAAAAAAAGAAAAGAAAGGAAAGCAGGATTTTTACGGTAAAAGCATTCAGATCTAACTAAGTGGGCATTTACTGAACACAATTAGATTTAGTCATACAACCAATTTTTTTTACAAATATTTATAAATGCAACTTGTCGCAACCGAACCCAGTTACAGTTAGCCAGTTACAACCAGGCTTACTAACTGGGTTACTGGTGATTGAGAAAATTGCAAGATAATAATCAAAAAACCAAACAAGTATTAGAAAAATGCAGGTCATAGTGGAATGCCATTTTGCTCTTCAAATGTTGGACTCTCTCTTGCTTTTTTCGATAAATGTTAATGCTAATAAAATGTAAGGGTTTCCTTTCAGTCTAGCTGCCCATAAAGTTTGTCATGTTTCCATCAACTGTTACTTTTTAGTCAAATTACTTCAGTTTTATACAACTATAAGAGACCATGTATGGCTAAACTCTAAATGTGAATCTAAATTTGCTAATTTATTATTTCTGCTCGTCTCACAGCATTTTGTGCTTTATTGGCACTTAAATAATTAATTCAGCTTTGAATAAAAGAACATTTTCATTTTGGTTACCCTATTGTCCAGTAAATGAAAGCTATCCCTGCTCATAACATTAACATATTACGACTCTGTGGGGTACAAGGAAGGCACGGTAATATTTCATGTGATTATTCCTAGTGAGGGGTGACTGCACCTTTTCAATCATCGGTGAATCGGTTGCACACAAGGATTAAGAGGTGTTTGATGTTTTGATTGATTTAGTCTGGGCATGGGTTTCACAGTCCTGACTGAATTTTCAAGGCACTGATTAACTGAAAAGGAACAGAATAAACCTGTACGTATATCTTTTGTTTTTTAATACTCTTTTTTTAAAACAGAAGCTCTTTTTAGTTATTCATTCTTCAGACATTTTACATTTTGTGTCTGAAAGCGGCTACTGTTTCCTTGGGGACCAACGTCAAAGATACGGCGCCACATCTTATCGCATAGCTGGAAGGTTTTGGCGAGCTTCAGCCTTTTTTATTTTTCATACTTCCAATGGCTGAGACATAGCTTGCATTATTTATATTAATGTAGAGCATGAATTTTATACATATCTGGATTAAAAATAAACAAATACAATTGCAATTGAAATACAAAAACACAAACATTACTTTAGGAAATATTACAGATCAGAAAAAGGAAAAAACATATAAAGACATCTCGTGTACGCTTCACAATCTGCAGAGCAGACATCAAGAGTTACTGGCCGTCCATGACAAAGTACAACAAACCAAAAATGACGAGGAAAAGAAAGTTTGAGAAGAAAAATATGAAGAACTGGAAGAAAAGCATGAGGAAAAGCAACAAAAATAAGAAAAACTGGAGAAAAAGTGTAAAAACCTTGAGGTGCAGCATGAAGAGCTTTTCCGAGAGATGACAAACCTCACAACACAGAACGAAGATCTGCAGGAAGTATGCCTGAAAAAGTGGAAAAAGCACTTCACGTTTTTCCAGAAGAAAGACTCTGTTGCTTCTACAATTCAGCTGGACAAGAGTTGCCCAACAGGGGCAAATCATACCATAAATGATGCAAATATATTCACGGTGCTTCAGGGTCTTATTCAATCTCAGTGTTGTTTAGAAAACCCAAAGACACAAGAAAGAAGCATCATTCAGATTAGCCGCATATTAACTTAAAATCTGATGCAGCCGTCCAACACAATCTCAGTCTCCATGTCTTCTCTAGGGAAAATAATTATTTAATCTTCAAAAGGAAACATAGTGAAGCTTTAGTCTGGACCCCAGCGAGAGAAATAAATAAAGGAGTGAAATAAAGGAGTGTCTTTTATCTGTACCATTCCTTTATCATACTGCATCCGACCACAGACCTTTGTCATGGTAATGCTGTTAGTCTGCTGCACTGCTGGTTCCAGTCTGGCCTGAGGGACTTGTTAGTTAGCAGCATGAATAAGGACATCCCTTGGCATCCCCTCCGCCACAATACAGACCCTTCTCCAAAGCAGAGGAGAGAGTTACACACCTGCTCCTTAACACAAAACAAGCAATGAAGCATCTTACTCTGTTTTCCCATGAACTCTCAATTACATCTTAAGCTTTGAATTGGACACTGTAAATTATGAATGTAATAAAAATCTAAATGGAATTTGTGCATCTGTTTCTTACAGTCCAGAGAAACCTGAACATAGTTGGTAGTAGTATTTTGGCAGTCGTAACAAGTTATTTGCTAACATTGCAGTAATACTGATGTCATGATCAGGCTGTGTGCAGGCAGGATGAGGACCCAAACGCAAACTCACAGGAAAACAGGACTGAACTCAAAATACAGCTTTATTGCTGACAAAAGATAACAGCGATACAAAATAATATGAAACTGAACTGGGAAGTACTAAGGCACTGACTTACAAGGAAACACACGGAGGGGCACACAGTCATGAGGGAGAACGCGACACTGAACTGAGGGAGATGTGGACATAAATGCACAGAGGGTAAACGAGGGAAGTGGGAGCACATGGGGAACACAGCTGACACAGATAATCGTAACGAGACAGGGCAGGGGTGAACACAACATGACGCATACTGACGAGAGACTGTCAAAGTAAAACAGGAAGTACACAGAGGTTCAGACAGGAGGAGAGAGCGCGGACATAACGGAAAACATGGAATAAAACACAAGGAGGGGAAACAAGGGTTCACAGATACATAAAGGGGCACACAGGAGGTAACCAAATAAGGAACATCTTAACTAAACAACCTAGGAACCAAGGCATAAATAGAGAACAAAATACAAAACACACAAAAACTAAGAATACTGGGCCAACATGGCCCAGGACCATGACAACTGAGCACAACCAGAGATATGCAAGTGTAAAAAATTGTTTTTTTAAATGGATTAATACTTCTTTGGGAACACCACAGCAGATCATTCTCTACCTCTTTTTACTCTGTCCGACTCACAGGATGATTAATCTGAACTGCATGCTTATCTGAACTTGTAAGTTATAGAATTAATTAAGTGGCAAAATTTCCAATTTGTTTAACAAGACAGAAACTGAATGTAATTTCATACACTTCTCCGTCCACTTTGCCTTACCTGCACTTTTTCCTCACCTCTCTTCTGAACCTATAATACCACTTTAAGAGCAAGTTGATTAACGTGTTAATGAAATTATTAGCACAATCGCTGCACTTTCTACATTTCTCTTTACATATATCACCGTAGAAATAATTTTACCCACTACACCGGCACTTTAAAAATGAAAACGCATCAGAGAGGCTGAAAACCGCAGTCGCAGCGATGGTAATTTCAACTTTCCTTTTGTACGGTGGCAGAACAAAATGTGACTGACACGTCAAAGTGACAACGCTTTGTCAATAAAGGTTAAGGTCAAAAGTTCTTCTCTCCATCACCCCCCACCCACCCCCACCCCCCCGCCCCCAGTCCATGCTGATGAGATAAAGACACTTTGTGTTTTAAAGGTCTCTGGTTTTGCTCAGACTTTGGCAGATTCTGCATCCCAACTAAACCCCGTGAGGACGACTTCAAAACAAACTCAGGAAAGGCAGTGAAAGATCAGAACCTATTATCCGCTCCTCTCTGTCCCTGACAGCTTGCAAACAGTAACCCTCCTCTGACGCTGTCATAACCTTTAGGAAAGACGAGGCTTGTTGCCGAAAAGGCAAACGGATAATCCATTAGGCTCAGATGGCCGTGAAGTAAATTTGTTTATTTTAACTTGAATCTTATTTTGAAAACAATTTGATGCTCTTTTTGTTCTCGTAGCGCATCTAATTCATTTTCATCTTATTGCACTTTGGGTAATCTCGTCCATTACAGACTTTTTGTCCACAGCAGTATGGGGTCTCTTCTTTTACTGCCCATGCTTTCCTGTTCTCAGTATAAAATGCAGACTTATGGCTTTAAATTTTCTCCTCCTGGCAGCGATTGAATCAAATGCATACTTGATGATGTGGCTGAACTCCTCTATCCTCGAGTGGCTGAATCCTTCTCTCACCCACGGGTGTGATTTCCAGTATCCAGGCAGCCCAGTAGGGCCCAAGCAACCCAGCAGGAAAACCCATCAGCTTTTCATCCACTTTTCTTGGAAAGGACCTCTTTGGTGATAAATGACAGTGTGTGTGCGCTGAATAGTGCTTCTGGTTTGACCCTCAAAAGGGACCTTCTCTTTTTTTCATTTCTTGTGAAGAGGGCTAATTACCATGTTCTGTAGAAGAGCTATTGAGGTCTTATTTAATTTGAAGGCAGCAGAGAGGATGAGATAGGCGAGGAGGGGGGGAAACAAGCCTGTAAAATTAATCTTTTCTCTCAGGTCCTTTGGCACACGGGATCTGTGATCAAATTTAGGCTCCCACTGGACACTAATTTGATATCACATTAATTTGGGCTTTACTCAATTTTCAAACCTGCGTCCACTCCATTATCACATGCATTTTGGGAATCTGGATTCGGCAGAAGGAAAAATGAGATGATTTCACTACAGTTTCACCAGCTTATTGCATCATTGCATAGCTCAAAGTGCCAGCTGCTCTTTAACCACACCAGCCTTCTTTTTGAGAACTATTTGAAGCTCTATGTGCACCTACTGTGAAATGGAGAGGGGAGATTTTGGCAAAGTATTTAATTAGTACTGAGGGGACTGGAGGATGGTGAAAGCCGGGATCAGGTGTCATGGATTTACAACAATGTCTTCCTGGCAAAGTAGTGCCCCTTTACTGCCAGCTCCTTTCAGAAAAGAAGAAAGGGGGACGGGGAATGTGGGACTTACTTTCTCATTAAGCAGCTAAAGACAAAAGCTCTCAAAGTGACCTAAGGAAACAGCTATCAATGAATGTGTGGATCTTTTACTGCTAAACCGTCAGCTAAAGGTGTTCATGGTATGTGACTGCTTTCTGTATTACTGTACATTTCCAGGGGTGTGTAATACAGAAAGCCTTTTGTCCTATAAGACAAGACAGCGAAGCTTTGAATCTGCACTGGAGTGTTCAGAGGTTAAATAACTTGACCTTCAGAGGTCATTCTATTCAATTAAGCCACTCTCTCACTGGCCACAGTGACAGGCTTTTTTTCAGTTTTTTCCCTCTATGACATCGTCTACTTCTTTCCTTTTTTTTTCAAACACCAGTTGCATAAATTTAAGTTGTAGAGGGCTGGGGGTCAGAAGTGGGGCACTGTTGTAGGAGTTGAGGATCACCGAAAACCTGAAACACATTCAAAGCAGATTAAACAGCCTATTTTTACCATCACAAGACTCTTCATGTGTCATTAACACAGGAAGGTCTTGAATGCTGTTGAGCACAATAGAACAATGACTGTTTAACCAAAATTTCACTATGAAAGATTTTAGAAACAGAACATAGCCGTGTTAGCTGTCAGAAGACAGAGGGACAGAATCCTCCTGTTAGTCATAGCTCAACCTCACCACATCCACTTTTAATAGACCCAACAGAGCAGTTTCACATTATATGTTTTAATGGCACGTTTTAGGTTATTTACCCATGGGGTCGCCACAGTGGATGGCTCTCCCTGCTTCATTTACCACAGATTTTACACCGGATGCCCTTCCTGATGCAATCCTCCCATTTATCTGGGCTTTGGGACCAGCACTACGAGTAGACTAGCTTGTGACACTCCCCATATCCTGGCTATGTGGCTCCTTCCGGTCTTGAATCAGGAACATATTATTACTGTATATGTTGTAGTAATGCTATCAAACAGCTTATATACTACCAACTATTGGTCAGTCCATGCTACATCTCACAAGATATTTCTAAAGACATTCGTTACCTCCATTAATGTGGATGAATCCTCATGGTGATTTTCATACTTTTGCGTTGGGTCCAGATGACCTTTATTTGGTTTTTGGTTTTGTGGGGGTATTTAATAAGTATTGAATTGATTTAGGAAAAACAAAATAGTGATTGCACCTGGCTTGATTGACAAAATCTCAGCAAAAACAGAAATATTTCCAGCATCTACAATAATTGTTAGTTATCATGGTTATTAGCATGTTAAATAAAGGCTAAGATGCTGAAGCTGTTAGCATATGATAACATTTAGCAGAAATTAGCATTATTTAGACCACTGGTTTAACTCTAGACCAGTTTTGTGTTGTCTGGTGTTTAGTCTAAAGTGAAAGTAGATTATCAAAAATGGTAATCTTGGGCCGAGCAATGTATTTCAATTTAAAGGGATAAAAAAAGTATATTGCTTATTTTAATCGATTGTAACTCTTTGTTAACGGAGTTACGTTGTCGTTCTGAGACACAAACTGAATAAACCACGACTCGGCGTACATCTCATGCAAACAAAGTTTACATTGACAGCTTCCAAGACATTTCTACTCACGTGTAACGCAGTAGGCACTTCACACGAGAACAATTGATATTGATTTTATGATATAAGTACCTGTTCAGTGAATGCACATTAACATTCCTGCTGCTGTTAAGATATTGCAGTTCATGGCAACACTGGCTGAGAAGTGTGGCTTAGGCAGCAGGCTGAGTGGCAGGTATCTACATGTACGACTGAGTGGATGTGTACAGGCGAGACAGAGTGAAAAAGAATGTGTGTGCAAGGTGCATGCATGTGTGCATTTGGAGAATTAGTCAGTTGTTTGATTGTTTGGTTGGCTGGAGAAAGATAGAAGGAAAAATGATAAAGAGGGCAGAGCTTGGCCTTGTTACTAAGGTACTCGCATAAATCCGTGTGTTTATGTATCCCGCCTTCACATCATTTCCAGACATTTTTTGGCGTTACTTATGGCATTGGTCATGTTTGAAGCAATACCAGAAATGTGTTAAAACATGGTTGCCCAGATTATTCACCTTAAATGATAAGGATGTATTTTTGTAATGGCGTTGGCATACATAATGCTTGGTGTATTGCATTTCTAAGGCAAATATTGTGACTTCCTTAAATGGGGCATGATAGAATTTCACCATAGGGGTCTTTCCTTGCTTTCCCATGCCAAAAGCATAGAAAAGACTCTGTATTATCTTCCCGTTGCTCTCTATTTTGTGTTTGCTTCCAGCCTCTTTGTTTACAGGGTTGAGTTGCAGTGGCTGGAAGTGAGTTGAAAAGTAATCTGAGATGTTTTACAGTAATTAGTTGTCCTTGTTGCTGCTGTGGAGACTGCTGCACTGCCTCAGAATGGGGAATCGGGGACTGCAAGGGGGTTGGGGTGAATGTGTAAGTGGGTGGATGGCAGGGTGGGTGTGGGTCCCTTCTTTTGTAGCCTGCACTACTCTCCCTCGCCGTCGAGAGAGGGAATGGGCCGAGGCAGCTGTCACTTACCATGTGAATGTTTCAAGGGCGACCCAGGGGTCTTTAGAAAACTCTCCTTTTTTTTGCCCCCCACCCCATTTTTCATGAAGAAGCAGCATGGAGTTTCTGAGCCACAGTCGGACCCAGAGGAGGGGCTTTGTTGGATGAGAAGGGGGAGAGTGAGAGAGAAAAAATAAGCCTGGGGAAGGTAAAGGGGGCACTTTGCTGCCAGGCTGCCCGGTACAGGAGCAACCTGAGCATCAGCAGCACTGGTGGGAATAGCGCTGCCACGCCGTTATATGGAACTGGCACAATTTGACCTCAATGTGAAAACTGCTCTTGGCTGGGAACTGTGGGAGTTCAACTGAGCCGTTGGAATACATTGTCTCCATCTGGGCGCACTATCCCATCGGTGGCGTTAACAAGGAAAGAATTCCTCCATCGCAGCTCCCACAACAAAGAAGAAAGGGAGAGGAGCAGAGCTGGTGGGAGGAGAAGTGAAGTGACGGGAGGGGAGGGGAAGGGTGCACTGTGAAGGGAGAGGAGGGCATTGTTTGCCTGTGACTGTGGGCAACGGAAAAGCATGAGTTATCAGGACATGTGTGAGTGTGTTTAGAAAGTGTGTTTGTATGCGAGCATGTGTGAATGAGTGCACTTGATTGAGTGTGAGCTGGAGGGAGCATGCATGTGTATGCATTCGGGGAGCCTTCAGTTCAGGATGTTGGAGGTGGGAGGCCATTCAAGGGATGCTCAAACAAAGCTGGATTTTTTTTCTATCTTTGTCTTCTTTTTGAACGGTGATTGAGGAGTAGCTGGATTCCTTTACTCATGCTGTTGGGCTCGACTGTGCTTCGGGGTAAGTGTAATTCACGTAAGCTTCTAACCGCCAAAACTGCCACTAAGTCAGGGCTGGCCTAGAGAGACTTTACTTTTGCACTTTGCCGGTCAGGGATTAAACTAAGAGGTCGTAGCAGTGAGAGATCCAACTGAAGGATTTTCTGCATTTACTCAGTTCAAGAGGCAATAAAATATTCCAAAGCATCAATATGAATGGATCATTCAAATGTAAGTACATAAGTGTATTTTTTTTAGTTCAGCTATATATTCTTTGTGAACATTTTCTCAATTCCTTGTATGGAGACATGCCCCTTTTACAACAGCTACAACTAGCACATGGTATTTTATATAGTAGTGCTGTATTGCACATTTAGAGGACAGTGTGCAACCTTGTACATTATCCACCCTAAAATGTTATGAGTCTCATGGGTGAATGCACAGCTGCCATCCCTGATTAGGGACCACTACAATGATTACTACTTCAGGACCTCCCTCAAAAGAAACCAGCACACAACAGTGACACAACATTAAGGCTCTACTGTTCTGATTGATGATTATTGTTCGCCACTAATTACCAGTCCACTCGTATCGAGCTTATTACACCAAATCAGTGTATAAATATGATGAAAAACATACAATACAAATATCCTCTATATGGTATTTTAGATGCTCATAATGCATACACACATATAAATGAATATTACTAATTTTGATGTTCGTGCTTTTATACTATATACAAGTCCCTTTACTATAGTCATAATCCAATTCATCAGGAAATGGACTGCAGTCGTGTATCATAAATCACAGCTGAGAGCAGAGAAAGGGCCATTTGAATTAAGGGCCATTTTAAAGGTGGTTAAGTGATGGGATGGTTAGGTCAATATCAGTTATATAGTAGAGTGGCTCTCTGGTTGCCTGGCTCCCTTTCAACTACCATTGTGCAAAAAGGTGAGAGGTGTATATCAGATCCAGGGATGCTGAGAAGGGATTCTTTCATGAAATAATGTAGGTCACTGTGTTAGTACATGTCCTCCTTAAAAACCGAATGATTATTGTTTTTTTCACTCTATATCAGGTCGAAGGGGTCAAGGCAACATAATGAGAATAAGAATACATAAGCCTGTGTATTTCAAACAGAATCTCCTTTTTACTGTAGCATGTGATGAAAGTGGTCCTCAGCATATCCTCACACAGTGTGCTGTGAAATCACTGTAAGAGCAGCCGTGTAGTTTAGTAAACGACCACACATGTGGTGCGGTAACCAGAGAAGGCACACCCTCTCTGCTGAATTGTTAACCCATATTGACAGAGCCACAGACACTCTCTCGCTTCCTCGGGAGACTGCTGGGCAGTGATCTGGGCTAACTGGGTAATCATTGATCTTCAGGCTGGGGCTTTGTCTGGGCACTACTCTCTGATCTGACTGTGTACTCCCCTGTGGTTTCTTAACTGCATCATCTGCTCAGCAGAAACATGCATGATGTAGGTAATTGCTAGCTTAATGCACATGGAGGCATCATACCAACATAGGTCATATTTAGATTCCCATCCAGTTAAACACTGTCAGATTTCATCTTACTACAGTGATCAAGCATATGTAACCTTAGCTCCTTTATGGGTGTGCCAATTTGAATGAAACTTTTCACAAACATCGTCACACATACAGCTATATATATATAATAAATAAGAATTGAGTCAAACAAAAAAGGAGAACCAAATGAAGGACTTTAAAAAGCCCGCCTAAGGCAGATCTGATTTAAATTTGTTTTGTATATTGACAGTAGAGAGACGTTCTCCTTGGCTGTAGACTTTTTTGTCTAAGAAGCTGCAAAAATAAAGAAGCTGCATCTACAGGCTATTTTTTTAGCAATCGATTATGGGTGTAATATACAGAATAACTGTCTATCTTTATAGCACTGTACATCCACATCCTCCGCATTCTCAGTAGTTTGAGGAGCCAACATCCCAATTTCCTCTTTGATGACCCATAGAGGCCCCCCACAGATCTTTAGTCACCAAGCATGACCTGAAATGACCTGTAATAATTCTGAATGGACCAGTCCAATCATGACTCAGAGGGAGGACCTAACTCCAACAGCACCCCTCCCTGTGCTATCCTGATGGGCTCACCTCAGCTCCACTAGACCGAGATAATTACTCTCACCTTTAACCTTCCTGTTAAAACAATGAAGGCACTGAGCTGAGGGACAGGCAGACAGGCTAACACCGTAAACTGTCACTCATGTAGTAATTCTGATCAGGTTAGATGGTGATCAGATCATTTTTGTATTCAGAATTCTGCAGTAGTAGTGTGGTAATAGGAGAGAGTCAGGCTTTAGTTTTCCATAAAGGTCACCAGCTATCAGTCTGTGTAATAACAGTGTATACTGTAAGGTATGCTACTGATTGGTGTCTGTTACACCAACAACTCCCCCACTACTCTCATGCCGCTTAGTTTTCCTGCACCTCCTCTTGTTGTCACCCTCTAGAAAGGCGATGTCTGCGTGTTAATGGCTGTCATATTTGATCAGATCCTTAGCGGCTTTCCCAGGACTGGTCCAGGCTGAGTTACAGAAAGCGCTGGCTGATTGCCACTGCTTTTTCTGTGCCAGGCTCAACAGTGGGATCCTCGACAAGCCTGTCACATTGATTTCTAAGCCCAGAATATTTCGGTTGGTGATGTGACATAGAGGGGAGTGCGTGTGTTTGCGGGTGTTTATGTGAAATCTAGACAAAGGGATGGGGAGTATCCTGGCCAAGTATCTCTGATGCATTTTCCTATGGTCCTTCAGTGCCAAGAAAAGGGCAACACTGGCAAAGAAATGTAGCAAATGGAGAATGTGAGACACTGATTTACTTTATTTGTTAGCAGTTTTCTGGACGTGTAAGCTATGCAAGGAGTAACTCGTGCCTTTGAAACTGGGAAGCTATGCTTTTAAAATAAGTATTATTTTGTGGATTCACAAACTGAGCAATTATTCATTGCATGATGACCCCCTTGTCTTATTTTAGGTAGCTGAAGAAACTCCCGCATGCATGGCCGCTGGCCCTTACCTGACCTATTACCTCATTAGCCACTGGGCTGAAGGATTATGGGCAACCTCATCAGCCGGCCCAGCTGCCTGGGCCAGAAGTCCAAGCATGTCAGGTCAGATGAGGACTTTCTGAAGGAGTGCTACCAACGAAGAAAAGAGTGGCAGCCCGCAGAGCAACATGGGGAGGCCAAAAAGGAAGAGACTATCAAAGACAAAGCCAACAATGATGCGAGCAAGGAAAGAGAGGTGGAGAGTTACAAGGAACCCCAGGAAATTGATCTTAAAAGGGAGCAGGGAGCTGAAACTCCCATTTCAGATAAACCCCTTCACAGCTCTCCTGCGTCAACAATCAGGAGTACCAGTACTCTAGAAAATGCTTGGCAAGGCAGCCCGTCTCCCATAAAAACCTCTCGAAATGGCACACTGACAAGGAGGACAGTGCCTCCTGAGTTCGCCAGATCACCTCTGGCTCACCCAGAGAAAACCGCTGCAGAGAGGAGGGCCAGCTTCCAGAGGAGAGACTCTAGAGAAGGAAGCCCCTGGTCCTGGAAGAATGTGGCATCACGTGAGGTCACAGAAGTGACAGAGGTGACAGAGACAACTGTAACAGAAATTGTGGAAGTGACAGAGTATCCACCAGGAGATAAAGGAGGGAACCCGATTGTCACCAGAACCGTGAGAGTCTTGAATGGTGTCGCGGAGGAACTTGCAGAGGTTGAAAAAAAGGTTGACTCTCAAATATGAGAAGTTGTATCTGGTTTTCTTTTCACTCTTTACATTATTCTTTCTATCCTAGAACTCTCTCTGTCTGTACAAGCAATATGTTTTTTGGGTATTTCTATATCAAAATGTTTATGAATTGACAAAACACTAGGATTGTCTTTACTTTGCAGCTCCAAAGTTCAAGCTCAGATCAGGATCCCACCCTGGATAAATGGAGGGTAGGTTTTACCCATATCATATTTCTGTTGTAGTTAAGCCGATTATATTTCAGGTGAAACAACCTTGTTTTAAAGAAAACATTTTTTATTCACAGTTAAGAAATTGATACTGATATGTTGTGGTCTTTTGTCAAGGGAACAAGATCTGCCTTGGCACTAAAGGATGTTTCTACAGATTCTGAAACATTTCTCCAAAACCTGGAAGCTTTGCTTAAATGGGTCAAAGAAATAGAGGAGCTCACAGCAAATCAGAAACCCCCATCATCAGAGGTGAAAGTGGTGAAAGCACAGCTCCAAGAACAAAAGGTTTGTTATGTTCAACATCGCATCATGTTTCCACTGAGTTCTGCAGCGGGCAAAAAGAATTACCTATAGGAAGATGTCCTGAATCCATGGAAAATGCTCTAGTGCTTCCGTTTTAAGGTAAATCTGCTCTATTCAGCAGTGAATGGGTGGTGTTTATCACCACAATGAGCTTCAGTAAGTCTTTGTCTACATGTCCTGAGGGCATATAAAAGCAGGGAAGTCTCTCACCTTTCAGCGGCAGTCACACCCATTGTGCGCTCTTTGGAGGAGGTGAAACCTGTCTGGTTCTTGATAATGTAGGTTTGTGAAACAGGACTCCCCCCTCACTGACTGGCACAAAAACAGGAAGAAAAACAAAAAAAGCAAAAATAAAAGGGGAGGCGGCTTTGAGAAATATTAACATTAGGTGCAAGCAATGTCGCTTCTCAGAAATCGTACATAAAATGTTAAGAATAGGTTTTCTGTATAGCAGTATCAATAGTGTTTGTGATTCCACATAATATCACTTCACCTGAGATGTTCAGCTGTTTCACAGCTCTTGCAGCGTCTCCTAACAGACCGGAGGCGTAGTATGACCTCCATGATGTCAGAAGGCACTCAGCTGGTGGAGGCCCATGTGGGAGAAGAAGGGGAGCAAGTAAAGGTCAAACTATCCACTCTTAATCAGAAGTGGGAGGCCCTACAACAGGAAGCAGAACAAAGGTGAACCACTTTTACTATCAATATTGATTTGACAAGACTGCATCACGAGACAAACATCACTCACTGATTACGGGGACTTTCGTAGGAGGGCAAGCCTGGAGCTCATCCTTCCCAGGGCCCAGCTTTTCCAGGAAGGAGTGGACAGCTTGCAGCAATGGCTCATATCTATGGAACAGACTCTAGCTGAACTTCGAAATGCAGAAAGAGTAATGCTGCATCTCACAGAGGCCTCCGACCGGGCCAAGGTTAGAAATCTAAAGCGAATGGACTGCCATGCAAAGTAAAGGTGGATTGTATTGTTTAAATAGAAGAATAGATTTTACAATACATTTTAAACACTTTTTTTCTTCCTTCAGGCTGTTGTTGAAGAAATTCAAGTTAAAACTGCTGAACTAGGGAAAATACAGAAGTCAGGTCATGAGCTAATGGAAGCATTATCAGGTAATGTTTACATACATCTTTAAATTAGTTATTGTAGATGGATGTATTAATAGAAGTTCTGCCCATGTCTGTCCCTTGTCGCTTGTTTGATAACTCCTTGATTAATCAACACTATTATATGAGAAGACTGAGATGTGATCTACCACTCGTTCAAACAACTTCAAACCAAACACTGCACTTCCTTGCATCCTCAGCAGTACACCTGCCAAGCGTGATGCTGGTGGTTATTTTGATGAATGGCTACTGTGTAAATCTGGATTTACCTTTTCTTTCAGAGGAGGAAGCCCAGCAAGTCCAGGAGAGGATGGATGCTTTGCGTATTCGTTGCTCTGTGCTGAGTCTGAGCAGTCTGGACGTGCTGCAGAGACTGGAACAAGCGCTTGAGGCCTCCAGTCGTTGTACCTCCAGCCAAGAGGACCTCCACCTGTGGCTGGGTCGCATTGAGCGGGAGCTCTTGGGGGCAGCAGGGGCACAGACTCATGCTGGAGATGCAGTACTATGTGCAGCTGAGAGACAAAGGGTAATGTTTACACATAATTAAAGGTTTTTAGGGTTTATACAAGGAAATACCACTTGATCGCCATTGAAAAGTGGAAGTGCAAAGCTAATGTAATATGTGGAAAAAAAAAACATTTTCACAGGACTCTGTAAAAGTAATGTGAAGAACTAAGTACACCACCAAATTCAAAAGAGCCATCTAAGCAGCAATAAAGTAATTGCTTCTATATGACTTCATCAATCTGTCATATTATTGTGGAGCTGGGGTTGGCATTTCATTTTCCCAAGAAGAAACTGGGACTGTCTGTTGTAGGTTTCTTGACGTACTTGGGATTGTTGTCTTGTCACCTGATCTAATTTTGACCAAGCATTAGCTGCCATCAAGTCAGTGTTGTTGTAGGACAGTCTTGCTCTAATAGCACTTTCATGAACTTTAAGATTTAACTGAGACCTGAAGACTCTGAGAGAAAGCCATTAGGTTTTGTGTAATTTCTTTATTGTCACATGGTGTTTTTTACTTAAGATGTTGGAAGCCTTCAGAACATATCTATTTGTATCTGAATGATAATTGTTTTGTTTATGTGACAATACTGTGTATTTTTAACAGTTGGAAAAGGCAGTGGTAAAGGAGATAGCTTGGTTCAAAGATACAGCAGCCAAACTTGAGAAGCTGAAAACTATTGATCTTGATCCAGAGCTCATCGCAGAACAGGTCTATGAGCAAAAGGTCAGGACACACACACACAGACACGATATATTATACAGTACATGCTACAGTTTTATAAGTCCATCAATAGGAATGTTTGGTAACTGATTTTAACTTGATTTTAACTTGATATAATGTTACCTGTACAGATTTTAGCAGTTGAGATTCTACAACATCGGTTCAATATTGAGAAGATGGTAAAAATCACTGAAATCTTGATGACATACAGCGATGAAGGGGAAACTGGCGATCTTCGGGTACACTCTCAACTAAAATTTCATCAATGAAGCAAACACATACATGACTCGGGAGGTTTGAATGTATTTTTTCCACTGTTACATCTCCTGCAGACCCCAATTGAGGCTTTACAAGAACAATGCAACACCACCTCAGCTACCAATTCCCACGTGGTCCTGCAGCTTGAGCATGCTCAGTCACTCCTCCATCAATTCTCTGAGGGCTTTGCTGAGGTTTCACCGTGGCTGGAAGAAACTCAGACCCTGATTGGCCAGCTGTCCCTCACCACAATTAGCTATGAGGCATTTCGGGAACAACAGGACCTTTTACAGGTAAAGAAACCTGCTTTCCCATATCAGAGTGCCAGCTTTTCTCTTCTTTCATCACCCTTTTTGTGCTGGTGAACAATGAAGTCCTTTCAGACTTTATAGCCACTGCCACTATTTTTCTCTGGGTAAATGTGCTAATCTGTTAAACCATAGTTCATTAATGTAATTTACTTCATGACAGGGTTACTCTCCTGTTGTGTCAGGCCTGTCACTGCAAGTGACACAAAGGGATTTTTAACCTTTCCCTGTCCATTTCAAATGCTTTCTGGTAAATAAAGTGCTCTCTGCATTGTTAAACTTTTTTTTTCTCTCTTGTGCTTAGGGTCTTCGGGAATCTATAGCTGAACATAGACCTTTGATTGCACGTTTATGCTCTCTGGCAAAACGCCTGTCAGAACTAAACTCCATTCAGGGGGATCAGTTCTGCCGCAAGGCCACAGAGGCTGAGGAGCAGCATAGAGCTATTAGAGACCGCGTGAGAGAGACTGCCAATCTACTGGAGGAGTCCTTGCCTCGATTCACTCAGGTAAGAATCTTTGTTTGGAAATGTTCACCAGTTTGTCCTATACTGGTTCACAGCTTAATGTTTTCTTATTCCTCTAGCTGAACGAGAGGATGACTCTTATCAAAGAGAGTCTACACCGCCTGCTCAGTCGCATACAGACACCCACCTTACTTCAAGGTCTCACGCCAAGAATCCAAGAGCAGCTGCAGGACAACAAGCAAACCTTGGCTGAGTTGTCCAAACTTGAGTTAGGCCTCAGCAGCGTCAAAACACAGGCAGGTGAACTACTGGCTAACACTCGGGCTGCTGGGGATGGATCAATCAGCACAGGTGACCATATTCTCAGATCTCCTGAAAACACACAAAACCACAAGCTGCAATGTTTTTTATTATGTGGAAAAGTTTAAATTCTAAGCAGTTTGCTTGCCATATCCTTGTGATCCCAGCAATTCAAGAGCGAGTGTCCAGCTTGTCCCTGCTTTGGGATGAGACACATAATCAAGCTAAAGAGAGGGAAACCTGGCTGCTCAAACTCTTGGACCTTGCCATTAAATACTGGAGCGATGTCGGCGATGTCACAGCTGCTCTTAATGATGCTCAGCAGGCGGTTTTGGATCTCAATGCTAGTCGAACAGACTCTGAAACAATACGTCAGAGCCTTGAAACCATGCAGGTTGGTCTGGAGACTTTAAAAGGAAGCGTGCGTGAAGAACCCATATTGTTAGAAAGACATGTTGTAACTTTTTCCATCTTTTCAACTTATAGACTCTCAGGGAGGATATAGACAGTTTGCAGGGAGATCTGGACAGTCTTGGCGTTCTGGGAATGGAGCTGATGTCAGCATGCGGGGATACTGACAAACCAGATGTCACAAAGAGCCTAGATGAAGTATGAAACATATCTGAAAGTAATTTTTTTCAGCTGATTAAACTGTGCACTGACATAAAACCATATATTTTTGCTGGCTTAAAGCTCTATTGCACGTGGAACAACTTAAGCAAACTATGGAATGAATGTCACAAAAAGCTGGAGGACTCCTTGCAGATGGCACTGCATTATCAAGATACCATGCAGGTATGTGTCCAAGTGCAATACAAAACCATTTATATGGTATGCATACATTTATAATAACATACATGTCATTATCACAGCTATATTAAATAACACACCACATCTTTTTACTATCAGGGACTGTTTGAGTGGTTGAAATCAGCTGAGCTGAGTTCTGCAGAGGAGTTCGTGGTAGGAACTGACTTGGAGTCAGTCAAAGAACAGCTATGTGACCTCAAGGTGTGTTCATTCTCCATACTGCCCTAGAACCTGCAATTACATTCATTCATAACGGCACCTTTGCCTATTAAAAGTAATGTGTTCTCTTGGTATATGTTTGCGTACGGTATCCCTTGTTTTAGGAATTGAAGCGGGAACTTTACCAAAAGAAGATTGAGATAGAAAGTCTGAACCATCGGTTTGTGTGTCGGCTGTCTCCAGGCTCAGAGCGTCCAGGCTCAATCTCGCCACTGTGTGACTTCAGACAGCGCTGGGACAGTCTGGAGTCAGAGACTGTCAACAGACAGGTAAGAAGATGACAGGAGGTAGAGTGATGCAATGCTAATGTTAATGTGGCTATTAGCTGCTATATCTGCTGTGCCACAACTTCAAAAGACATTTTACTGAAACAAAGGTGAGCTAGCCTGTAATAAATGTGTAAAAATGATCTGTTTCCAATGTTTCTAATGATATGTACTATCCACTCATTATGTTTACAGCATCAGTTAGAGTGTGCTCTGCTGGGTCTCGGTCAGTTCCAAAACACACTGGATGAGCTGCACACTTGGCTTTCCAGGACCACTGAACAACTGCAGGGCAGCCAGCCAATCAGCATTGACCTGCAGGCATGTGAAATAGAGCTGGCTAAACACAAGGTTGGTGGTGGCCTTAATAAATACAGACATACTGTGACTAACATTTCAATCCAGCCTTTCAGTAGGCTACTTTGTCAACGCTGGAAACTTTGTGTTTGCATGTGTGTGTCTTGTTTATTGTATGCTTACACACCACCTATCTGAGTCATCTGATAAGAGTCAGAAATAACTAACACCAGAAAACACTTAGCCCAAAACAATCCAAGCAATACATTGCGGAAATACTATACATATGCATTAAATCTCTTCCCTCCTCCTTTTTCCTTCTCAAAGGTGTTGCGGAATGATGTTATGTCTCATGTTCGCACAATGGAGTCCCTCAACAAGGCAGGCAGGGGGCTGCTGGAGGTTGGGTCCGCAGAAGGTCCACATGGTCTGCAATCTCGATTGGAGCATCTCAATGAAAGCTGGGAGTTTGTCCGCTGTGAGACTGAACGAAGGCAGCTGGAATTAGAGAACAGACTGAGTCAGGTGAAGACAGAATTATATTGTTACACTGGATCAGAAGTCTTTTTGATTGTAAAACACGATTCAGTTTATTTATAACAAATGTTGATGCACGATATATGTATATTGTGTTGGCACAGGTGCAAGATGTTACAATGGAGATTCAGGACCTTTTACAGTGGTTGGAGAATACAGAACTGAGACTGTCCTCTTCTAAAACCATGTGGGGCATGCCGGACTCTGCAAGTGAAAGGCTCAATGCCCACTTGGTGAGGCTGATTAGAGTTTAAAATTAAAAATGTCAACTATAATCCTGGAAACATACATGTGAAGATATTGGTTCTAATTCTTTGGCTCTCCTGACTTGACGTGACAGGAGTTGTGTAATGAGATGGAGTCAAAGCTCCACACCTATACAGATGTGAAGAATGCCATTCACAGGATGCTGGAGAGCAGCGGTGTTGTGCGGGGATCGAGCACCGAACACAGCTTGTCGATTCTTGAACAGAAATGGGCGTCTGTTTACAGCAAAGTCCAGGAGCGAAAGGTCCTTTAATATAGCACAGTCAACACGCTGCCTCATTGAGATTTGTTTTCAGTTCCAGTGTGTTTTATTGCAAATACATGTTATTACAGTAAATCAGAGTGAATGGCTTTTTTCTACAGGCACAGCTCACAGAGGGACTCAATTTGGCCAAGGAGTTTCACAGCAGTGTCCAGGAGCTACTCACTAAGATGAGCAAGTGTGAAGAGTCTATGGGGAACCTGCCAGCTCCTAGCTTTGTTCTGGACACAGTTTGTGCACAGCTGCACAGTCACAGAGTAGGTTTTATTTATTTATTTTTTTAAATACCTGTTGTATTTTTGTTTTTATTGCTTCCAGTCCAGAGATCTAAACCCTGTAATATGTATTGGCTTTTCATTTATGAAATTCTTTTATCTATACAGACACTGGTGAATGAGGTAAACAATTATGGAGAGAAGAAGACCACAGTGGAGAACGCAGGCCTCAGACTGACTGAGCTCAGCAGAAAGGACGACTGTGATGTCATTCATAACCTAATCATGACCATCCAGGATCGATACAAAAAGTTACAGCAGCGGACTTCAGAAAGAGGAAGGATGCTGGAGGATGTTAAAAAGAATGCCAAGCAGGTATATTTCATCTCTAATATACAGAGATATGTAACCTTCATCTTTCTCATGCGTGTATATGAATCTAATGTGCCACACCCACGGAGAGCTTTGTATAAAATGTTTCGATCTCATTCAGTTTAATGAATCTTGGCGCCTCCTGGTGGACTGGATGACAGAGGTCGAACAGACATTAGACACACATAAGGAGATTGCGGTGTCCCACGAAGAGATTAAGCAACAATTGACAGAGCAAAAGGTACATTATAAACATGGTGTGTAAGCACCTTTGCTGTTCACTTATGTGTCACTCATTTGCCGATCGCTCTTGTAATTAGGAGTTCCAGAAACTACTGAGATCAAAGAGGCCCATGTACGAGGCAACACTGAAGAGCGGTCGCAGTCTGCATGAAAGAGCTCAAACCTCCCACGATAGGCAGCATCTGGAGAACTTAATGGCTGAACTCAAAGACACATGGGACACCATCAGTGGCAAGTCCATGGAGAGGTACAGAACTGTATGCCGTATACAACTGAATTTCTACCAAAAATGAGCTAAACATTCACATTAATACAGATAAATAACCAAAAAAAAAAGCGTACTCAAAGTGTTTGTGTTTTCTGTTTTCTTTTAGGCAACACAAGCTAGAGGAAGCACTGCTGTTCTCAGGAAGATTCACTGATGCTCTGCAGGCACTGAACGACTGGCTGTATAGAGCAGAACCCCAACTGGCTGAAGACGTACCTGTTGGTGGAGACAAAGACATGGTCAACAATCTCATAGACAAACACAAGGTACCCACAAATACAGTTTGGAAAAAATCAGCCTTTGCAACCAACCCACAGGACTTATTCTAATGTTTTCATTCTAAATGCAGTGTTATTCATTTCCTCATTTTCATATTAGAGGGTGTAATGCAGTCTTGTACATGAAGTGTTTACTAACAGTTGTATATCACATGTATTATTAATGTATATACGTACAATTAATGTTAAGTGCTACTTGTTGTACTCTGAATTTGCAGCTCCTTCTTCACAGTCCTTCCTCATGAGTAAAATAAAATAGTTGGTTTTAGCCTTTTTTTCTCTTTCTCTCAGGCCTTCCAGAAGGAGTTGGGAAAGCGAGCCGGATGCATTAGGACCCTGAAGCGCTCTGTGAGAGATCTGACCAGGAGCAGCACGGCCGACGCTCACTGGCTGCAGGAGCAGATGGATGAACTAGAGGGCCGCTGGGAAGCTGTGTGCAAACTGTCAGTCAGCAAGCAGGACAGGCTGGAGGCTGCGCTTCAGCAGGTGTTGTACACGAATAGTAAAGGCTGTGAGGCTGTCCTGTGTGTGCAACAGCTGTTTTAAAAGTAGAAGCTGGAATTTTGACATTCAGTATTAAATGCTGATCCGACTGTGTCACTTAATCTGTCAAGACATAACCTTTTGCACTGATACTGATAGCTTCTGCACAAAAACTGACAGGTAGTCGTGTTTCTTTAAGTTTTGTCAAAAGTCATGAAAAAACACATGATGTGAAGCACTAATAAGGAGCTAAACTCCCCTCTTTGTTCTTGTTAGGCTGAAAAGTTCGACGGGCTCGTTCATTGTTTCATGGAGCGGCTCACCGAGGCCGAGAGGATCCTAAAATACGGGGTCATACCAGAGGAGGAGGAAGGTCTGCTTTCCTTCCGCAAACAACACGAGGTCAGTATAAAATTTTGTCACTCCCTGTAGAGAAATTATTGTTTTTCCCAGCTTATCAGCTTCCAGTGAGTGCAAAGGACAGACTCTGCTACAGAAGAAGCTGGTGCTGATAAGAGTTTAGTGTTTGGCTGAAGGTCAGTTAAACAAAGCTGTGCTTGATCGTAGCTGTAAGGACGGCTACCTCGAGCATCAAAAAACTCATCCAAGTCTTTTTATTGCTCCGCCACAGGAGTCGCTGTCTGCCTTGCAGGCTCAGGCAGTGGAGCTTGAGAACATCCAGTGTTTGGGTGAGGAGATTCTTGCCTCCTGCCATCCAGACTCCATAATCACCCTAAAATCGTGGATCAGTGTCACTAAGACACGCTACGAGGAAGTGAGTGCCTTTGTGCCAAAGTAATACACACAAGGTTCTATTTTCCTTTAATTATATTAAAAAACAAATCATTTGATTGTTTAGGTAACTGTTGCTATCAGTCACCAAAATGGCTTGAATGCTGGAAGACATTTTATCAATGTATAAACAGCGAGCTGTGTAATTTTCTCCCCCTCTTTTGTTTTCCGAGTCAGGTTCAGACCTGGGCCCAGCAGCAGGGCCAGAAGATCCAAGCCAGTTTGACAGCGCTGGAGACAGAGAGAGAGGAAGTCCAAAGACTGCTGGACTGGATCTCATCAGCAGAGGAAGCCCTCAGCCTCAGAGATCAAGAGCCTCTGCCTGAGGCCACAGAGCATAACCAAAAACTCATTGAGCAACACACAGTATGAGTTCCTTTTTCTTTGAGAGCACGAGTTATTTACCATGTTTGCACTGCAAAACCCCCAGTTTTACAACATGCTTACTGTACTTTGTAGTCTCAGTTATGGACTCCTCTCCGCAGGTATTCATGGAGGAGTTAAATAAAAAGTTCCCAGAGGTAGAACATGCCACAAAATCCTGCAAACACAAGAGCATTTCGAAGCAGCAAGTTTCCCCAAGCAAACGGCCCCTCACCAGTAAGCCACTGTGAAAACAGCATTCTGTGCATGCATTCGTAAAGGGTTAAAGGTTGAGTAGTTCACTGCTAATGACCTGTCAAGCACATACAGTATCATTTGACTGAGATGAATGATGACTTTCTTTGTCCAGAGAGAAGGAGTGCTATGAAGTTGCAGCCTGCTATACCAGTCCCCCTGGAGCACCTTGACCCTCAGACCCCACAGCTCAGTCAGCTGGTCAGTGAGTGGCAGAAACTTTGGCTCCTGGCTGTGGCGAGACAAAACCGCTTGGAACAACACCAGCAATTGCTCAAAGAGGTCATTGTGCTTTTTGCAACATAACTGTAATAACGTTGAGAGACTCTGGTACCATTGTAGGTGGCCAAAACAATAAAAATGTTTTTGAAATTATTATTAGGAGAGACATTTTGACATTCAAAGATTTAAAAAGGTTGTGATATTTTGCTGTTTCCCACAGATGGAAGAATTTGCAAACTTTGACTTTAACATTTGGCGAAAGCGTTACATACAGTGGATTAGTCATTTGAAGTCTCGGATCTTGGACGTGTTTCGCAGCATCGACCGGGACCAGGATGGACGGATTAGCCAGAAGGAGTTCATCGATTATGTTCTTGCCTCTAGTGAGACTTTCTTACCTGTAATAATCAGTTCATTGCTGACACTAATGTAGCTCTCATTCTGGATTATAGTGCTTTAACTCTTTACGTTAAGATCTGCATGGCTGGTGTTCAAGATAAGGCTTTGTACTCCTTCTGTAGAATTCCCCACAAGCTCTCTAGAGATGAACGCTGTCGCCAACATCTTTGACATGAACAACGACGGTTTCATCGACTACTATGAGTTTGTGAGCGCGCTCCATCCCAGCAGAGATCCCTACAGAAAAACACTGGATGCCGATCAGATCAATGAAGAGGTAAGAAGAGCATGTTCAAAAGGAATAATTAAGAAAAAGTTAAACTAATGTATTCCTTATGAGGGAGGTTTTTCAACTCATGGTGTCATTATCCTGCCTTTATTAGGTGAGCCGACAGGTAGCACAGTGTAACTGTCCCAAGAGGTTTCAAGTGGAGCAAATAAGTGCCAACAGATACAGGGTGAGTCGACTGTTAGTCACTGATTCAAAAGATATGCAACTTCATATTTAAAATGCTAAAATCCTCGACCACAGAGGAAATTTATGTCTTACATGGATTTCCTCTGTCCATCAGTACTTCTAATGCTGTAATATTATATTATTTAATGTTTGCTCCAGTTTGGAGATTCCCAACAACTGAGGATGGTTCGAATCCTGCGTAGCACATTGATGGTCAGAGTCGGAGGAGGCTGGACTGCTCTGGATGAGTTCCTGGTTAAAAATGATCCCTGCAGAGGTTGTAATAGTCATTATTTCCTGCATAACTAAAATGCCTTTCTTTCAAAGACAAGCTGTTACAAAACCATAAAGGATAAAACATCTCTTAACATTGCTTTCTCAGCTATATCTAGTTGGCCAATAATGGCCTTTTCATTTGACATTCAGGTGAATTAGATTAAAAAGTGAAAGGTGAAACAAACTAATATCAAGAACTGACCAATTCATGTTTAGCACTAAAAAAATCCTTTTGCAATCAAAAAGATCTACATGTAGAGCCATCAAGGCTAAAATCGGGTTAAATCTGGTCAAAAGTAAAGGTCAAATAGATGACTAGATCACAGCTGGCTGTTGACCTCTTATATTTAAAGAAAAAAAAATGCAAACTTTCTGTTTCTGATGGGCTCCTGTTGTTATTTGTCACATGGTAAGCTGATTAGGACAAGCCTGTGGACATTAAAACATTATTTTTCCCATGTGGAAAGACAGAACGGCAGATTCCAGGTTTGAATCTGTTGGTTATGGAAAGACTTTGTAAAAGTCTTTATGAGGAAGAGTGTATAATTATACATGTCTGTGAAGGTTCTCAGTCATTCAGGTCATCGTAGTCTAAGGAGCTTGGAAAGAAAAGCATCTGGACTTCTTTAAGTTGCTTGAAGACGTTTCACCTCTCATCCGAGAAGCTTCTTCAGTTCTAAGGTCAAATGGTGGAGAGTCCCAGATTTAAACCCAGTGGGAGTATCCCCCCAAAGAGGGAAAAAGGACCCCCTGATGATCCTCTAATCACATGAGCCAAGGTGTGAAAACGGGTGTGGGTCACAATCAGCCAGGGTTTCGGGTGAGCTCATTGTGAAACCTGGATCCACCCTATCATGTGATTTCTTGAGGTCAGATGGCCCAGGGTGCGAGTGGATTCACCCGAAAGACAAAACTCCAAAACACAAACTTAACAATGTGGTGTATGCTGTACAGTGCAGCGAGGAATGCCCAGACCTCCATATTGGAGAGACCAAACAGCCACTTCACAAGCGCATGGCACAACATAGAAGAGCCACCTCCACAGGACAAGACTCAGCAGTCCATCTGCATCTAAAGGTCAAAGGTCACTCTTTCAAGGATGCCAATGTTCACATTTTGGACAGAGAGGATAGATGGTTTGAAGGAGGAGTGAAATAAGCCATCTATGTCCACTGTGAGCGACCATCTTTGAACAGAGGCGGTGGTTTACGACACCAACTGTCTGCCATCTATAATCCAGTTTTGAGTTCCCTCCCCAGACGCCTTAACGCCCACTCACACCCTGGGCCATCTGACCTCAGGAAATCACATGATAGGGTGGGGCCAGGTTACACAATGAGCTCACCCGAAACCCTGGCTGATTGTGACCCACACCCGCTTTCACACCTTGGCTCATGTGATTAGGTAGAGGATCATCAGGGGGTCCTTTGTCCCTCTTTGGGGGGATACTCCCACTGGGTTTAAATCTGGGACTCTCCACCATTTGACGCTTTTCTTTCCAAGCTCCTTAGACTATAATTATACACATTTTTTTTCTTTTCACCCTTCAACCAAATCTCAACATTCTTTAGACATCTTGCAAAGTTGTCTTCAACATATTTTAGCCATCTTTTCACTGAGTTTTTGTTGGGTTGGAGGGGTTGTTAACACAGCGTATGTGAAAAAACTTTAGTCTTATTAATATCTACATGTTGGCTGACTATAATAATAGGTGTATCTATAAATAATGAGAAGTTTTGCCATTTTCTGTAAAATCCCTCTGTTGTGTCTCCAACAGTAAAAGGTCGGACCAACCTGAAGATAAAAGAGAAGTACTTGTCCCCAGCTGGGAGCACCTCTAAAGGTTTGACTGTCAGCAGGTCCAACTCAAGCCTCAGCCTGTACAGCAGTGCCTCTGCCCCCACCAGCCCCATGACACGCAAGGTAAGCTTTAAGCTGCGGGTAAAGAAACTTCCTATCTTTCTAATATTGAAATGAGCGAATTTCCATAACAATGTAGGATCAAGTTGCACCTTTCTACCTCTCAAATGAAGAACAGTAGCAACCAGAAAAAATGTAAATGTATTTTATTATGGAGACATTTATCAGTAATTGGTGTAACATATCTGGCTTTAGGCATTACTTCGTAGGAGTTTCTCAGGTGACCGCTGCATTCGCCCCAGGAGCTCCATAGCTGCTTTGGGGTCTGACCTACAGTTTGCCACAACAGGGGAGGATAACTCTCCATCACCACCAGGTTATTTTTTATTTTTTGCTTGATTTTTTTAGGCAAACTGCTTTCTCGTGCATCCAGTAAAGTTGCAACATTCACTTTTAGAACTTGAGAAACTTGTTGTGTTAACCCGATTCTGTCTGTTTTCATTCTTTTGCACCTTCTAGACGAAACTGAGAGGTTGCCCACATGATTATCTCTCCTTCTGAGCACCCTGAGTATGCTGCAGCGCTCAACCCAAACACAGCCTTGAAGCCCCAAAAGAATGACAAGCAAAAGTTAGGTGCTAGAAGGGGCCTGAAAATAATGGAATCATTCACATTTGACCAGGTGAAAATGAAGGAAAAATACAGGAAAGGTCACCGAAAGTGCTGCTAACAGGCGTGCAGCTTTAGGTAATCTGCGTGAGAAGAATGTCTCAGTGTGGACAATGAGGGGTCAGTCCAGATGCAAGGCAGAGATTTTTTTTGTCCCTTTTTTCTCATTTCATATATTTGTATCTGATTGCGTAGAGAGTAAGAATTTCTGCATGGATACTTGCTGCATGATAGCCAGAGCATTGCTTTAATCAGAACTGCTTTTATTTTCCAAGCCTGCTAAAGATGAGCTAAAGTTGGACGGTGTCGGGAGATGTCAGTAACGCTCTGTTACTGATTCAAGGTGACATAGTGCTAAGACTCACATATGATGGCACTGAAAGGTGTTGTGTTATCTGACTCTGCTATCAACATCCAAAAAAAATACTCATATACCAAAATCATAACTATATAAAGGGTACAGTATGCCGTCCGTCAGCTTTGTAATATTTTTTTTTGTTTTTATGTCATTCCATGATGAGGATATTGTTGGCAGGGCCACACTTTCTTTTGTCTTTTAATTTTTTTGGACAGCATGTTTTCATATAAATGTATTTTTATTCTTTATTGTAAGGATGCTCTAAACACTGGAGATTGTTTAACGAACAATGCACTGAAGTACGACGGGCCATTGTTGATTTGTAGAGATTCTTTTTCTCAGGACTGGTTGTGTCTTTCGATGTATGTTTCTATGGAACATTACTGTGAACATGTAGATGTGTTTTTTTCTTCATAACACTGTACTTAGAAAAATTTCTTTAGCGCATTTGTCTTTATAAATATGCACTTTTCTGTGTCCAACTACTGTAGATATGTCGTGCTAAGTAAGAGGATGTCTTACATATGATTTATACAAACTATAATTTTAGTTTGGGGTTCATAAAAAAATAATGTTGACAATTTTATGTCATGAGAATGCAGTGGTTGTATATTTAATATTTCTGTTAGTTTCTATGCTTTTCTGGCATTTTAAGCAACACAGTATCGTTTTTTTGTTTTGTTTTCTGCCATTCAATCAGTTCAGAAACTCTCACATTTGTTAATTCATTATTCGCCTTCCAAAGATGTTAAAAAGAACATTCAACACTAGTTTCCTTAATAACAACACATGAGCCTGGACATAACAGTATGTATTGTTTCAGCAATAAACAACAAACCACATTTATCTTGAGAAATAATCAACTACAAGTCCACCATCATCATCATCATCATCCACTGGTAGTGTTGCAAAGCTTTTATTCTGCGGGTTAATCATAGACCAGTTAATACTCTACAATATGTGTAACCACTATGTTTGTAAGTGTCCCTTTGTACTAGATCCACCTGAGGTTGAGTAGCTTCAGTAGCTTATGTCATGGCATTTGGTCTATGCAGTTGTCAACTGAATTTTTTAAAGTCAAAAATGTTTTACGTGATGGAATACATTTTCTCTTTGCCTCGTGTTTGGAGACAGTTGATAATTTACTGTACTGTAAAAAATTACAACAGCCAGATTTCACTTCGATTGCTATGCACCCTGATCTTTCTGTACTGTAAATGTTTCTATACCCAGCACTCATTCTGATGTCTAACTTTAGATGAATGTCACTAATAATTTTACATCCACTTGTATAAAAAATAAAACTTTTGTATAAAAATATGAAATAGTTTGCTATTAATATTATTACATTTGCTAATATATAGTTCTAGGGTTGGTACCTACCAAAATGCCCTCTGTGGAGGAGGCAGAAGACCAACTACAATGGCAGAGGTTACTGGGGTAGTTAAGAAGCTCCGTGGTGCCAAGTTGCCAGGCTAGGATGAGATTCCAAAATCCTGAGATGATAAAGGTTCTGGCCATTGTATGGCTGTCTTGGCTGACACTTGGTTGACGTGGAGGTCTAAGACAATGCCTGTGGAGTGGAGTGGTGGTTGCCATTTACCAAAAAGTGGGTGTGCTTAAATTTTCAGGGTATCAAGATCTTGAAAAAGATTCTCCGGCTGACTGTCGAACCTCGGTCCAGATCTTCAGGAAAAGCACTGCCAGTTCTGTCCAAACAGTGGGCCAGGTCATCATCCTTACAGGACTTTTGGCTGGATCATATGAGTTTGACCCTCCCTTCAATCATGTGTTTTGTGGATTTGGAGAAAGTTTACTGGGGTGAACTGTGGGAGTATGGAGTGTGTCTGTTGTTACAGGCCACGGGGTCTATGTATAATCAAAGTCAGAGTTGTCCACATTTCTGGCACAAAATCAGGCATGTTTTCAGTGGATGTTGGGCTCCACCAGGGTTGAACTTTATCTCTAATCCTATTTGTCATATTCATTGACAGTTGAGGTGGTTCAGGTATTAAGTTAAGATGTTTTAGGGGCTGCTCCCTATGAAGGTTTTCCAACCATGCCAGACTGGGAAGAGATGTCAGGGTAGGCCCAGAACATCTTACACTGTTGGGAAGCCTCGTTGTTTTTCTCAAATGGTGCCAAATTTGATGCATTTGTCAGTTCAGAGTTGAGGACGTGGGTTGTGTCAATGATAGACAAATCCTCTCTGTCAAGGCATGCTTGGACAACTGACCGCTATAGCTGGGTCAATGCTTACAGGTGGGCACTAGATGCTCAAAACAAGATTCAATAGCAGTATAAGCTGATTGGCTAATTATTTCCTTTTAAATTCCAAAAAACATTTTGTTTGAAACATTAAACTGAATCTGCCATATTACCTGACATGGTATGACAAAGAAACATCTAAATATTAGGCTAAAAGAACATGTCAGTCACTTTAACTACAGAATGTGTCTGAAGGTCAAGTGTTTATGATAGATTCTCAAAGAAATGTAATCTGTTGATTCTCAGGAACATTGCCCTCCTGTTGGTGACTCTTTCAGACTCCGTTGCAGAGTACATGCAATACCAAAAACACAGACATATTTATTTAAACATGGGGCCCAGCTGTTTTGAAAAAGAAAGCAGGGTATTGTACTTCTACACAAATATTCATTATGAATCCAGGTCACAGGAGTGCCCTTTAGCCTACTTCCAGTCCTGAGTGGCTTTTTGCTTTGGTTGTTTTTTTTCTTTTTTCTTTTTTTTTTTTTCAAAACAACTTCTGTCCTGTGACTGGATATCAGTCTTCATTTCCCAGTGATAAACACACATTTATCATGAGGCAACATTTCTTTAACTGGTTATAAGAATGTTTTAAGTTTTAAGGGTGCTTTCAGACATGAGCACCTCTCTGTGGTTTGTGTGTTTTGACATTTTCAAAAACCCGGTTGCCTATTTAATGTTTGATGTAATCAGTAGTGTTTGGTGATTGTGGCCAGCATGGTTCTGTTGAAGTCTTTCGCCCCAGTTTTTATAGAGTTGACAATGAATTGATAAAGAAAGAAGAGGCACAGTTTTCTGCACTTTCAGCAAATATGAATTGATATAATTCGACACTTTAAGAAATATTTAGCTGATTTTGGACTCCACATTTATGCATGTGTGTGTGTAATAAACTGAAAAGGCTCTTATTTCCCCTTCTGAATATTGTAATGCCAAAAAGATTTTCAGAGCCGAAGGTTACACTTTGCTTTTTATCAATAACTGATGTTGCGTGCTGTCGCTTTATCCCTGCTTGAGCTCCACAAAAGTTGGTATGTGCTCTGGAACTCCCTCCTTCCTGCTCTAATGTCTAAAAGTCTGACTCTCCTTCTACAATTATAAGTAAAATCCTTTCTTCATCAGTCAGCCCTCTGCTTCCAAAAGTATGCGCATAGGTTGAAAACAGAAGTTAGTAAGTCTTGGTGTTAACTACAAACAGTGTTGGGGAGTAATAGAATACATGTACCGGTGTTACGTATTTAAAATACAAAATATGAGTAACTGTATTCCGCTACAGTTACCATTTAAAAAGGTGATAATTAGAATACAGTTACTCTGTTGAAATAAACTGATTACACGGCGGCCTTTTCCTGTTTCATATGTTTGGCTATTCCTTCAATCCAAACAAAACACGCAATAAGAGGCTCTAATGTAAGCGTCCTGTTAATGTTGGTGGCGTTAGTTACACAATGGACCCGAAGCCAGGACAACAGAGCCAGCAGTGCACGGGCAGGAATTCATTTCTTACTTGGAAATTCCGACATCACTTCACATTTAAAGAAGAAAGGGATGGGCGAGAACTGACCATGCAATGCAAACTCTGTTTGCCTGCAACCAAGCTGCTCTCAGCGTCAAAAGACTCCACCTCCAATCTAAAGAAATATCTGGAAGTAAGTTATTTTTAAAAAACTAACATTAGCCTAAGCCTACTGCAACTACCTGGTTTTAGTTGTGCTAGCTACCTGGGAGATGTGCCACTAAAGTATCTTCGATTTACTATTGCTGTGTGATTTATTACTATTACTGAAGGCTATTCGCCACCGCCACTTCTTTTGTCCTCCACTTGTCCAGGTTCTACAATTTTTTTTCAAGGACACCCTTCACACCATGCCAATATATATATCACGTTTTCAGCTAACAGCCATTTGGGAATCATCTCGTTGGTACAAAACTGCTATTTTATGACTGTCAGCTGTTGTCATGTCTGGCATTTTTCACAGATTCAACTAAAGAAATGGTGACATGTTATATATTTTTGGACAGGAAAACAGAGAAGAAATTTAAGGGACAGGAGAGATTTTCTTATGTAGAATTATCATGTATCAAAAGTAATTTGTTTCATATAACAGTCATCAAATTACAAAGAATTTTGTTTTTCAGGAAAGGAGCATATAATACCAGTCAGTGCTGAGGTGGGTGCAAGGACACTCAAATGAAAAGCCATCCAGTGACGTTAGTAGTCAGCAGGGGTCATTCATTTGAGCTGGAATTTGCGCTGAACAAAAGCAAGACTGACCCCAACGAACCAGCCAGTCAGAAAGCTGTCCAAAGTCATCTTCTGGTTGGCTAGACTGCCAGAATTTACTCTACCCAATTTGGGAAAAACCTTCATGTTGCTGTAATAATGCCATAGAAGATTTTATACAGGTTTTTATATGACATATAAATTGCCTTTTCCACCCCTTTCTCTACAGTTTCTTTTCTCCGTGTGTACCTTTTCCTGTTATCCAACTGTTTCTACTGCTAAGAACTTTGGTTCCCAAACTGAACCCCTGGCTCAGCCCTCCTCAGTGGTCACATGACACAGATTCTTGTAAAGTACAAAGCCCACATCTCACTGTGCATTCATACTCTATAGACAGTATATCAGAAGGAGACTGCACTGTTACACGTCTGAGCGACCTTCATTATAACTGACTCTGCTTCCCACAAGCAGGTAGGTGGTTCCCTTTGTAATTCAGAATGATAAACAGGTATAAAGTGATTAATGGAAAGCACTTTCTGTCTTTAGTTTTTAGTGTATTTGATTTATGTGAAAGGTTAGTAGATGAAGAGATTATTGTTACTAATAATCTGCATTTTAGAAATACAGGAAAAATTCTTTCATTTTTAATAAACAAATAAGGCTTTTCAGCATAGCAGCTTTCCCACAAAGTTGCATCTGCAGCTGCTAATCTAAGACTTGCTGATAGTTCTTTGGAGTTCATATAATCCCTGACATAACTGTATTTAAATTAGATGTTAAAGATGTGGATGATTTCATTTTCCTTACGTTGATTTTTTTTTGTATCAGGTGTATGTGTTACATAGGCTGTAGCTCCAACCTACTCACTTTTGATTTGTCATTTGATTTATTTATGTATTTTTTTTTTCATTTAATTTTGTGTAAAATGAATTAACCAAATAAAGACAATGATAAAGATAGTGATATTAATATTGCAATGCAGTAATGGAACACTACTTCATTTGGCCCGTTCCTATTTTAGCAGTCTTTCCATATATTCAAATTATATATGCCAAGAGTGAAGGTTTTGGCTGCTAAAGTGCCATGTCATGCTGAACTTGACAAACTGGTCTGCTTAGATGAATCACTGCATCTACACCATCTATGACTGTGAAACAGTCATCCATAATCCATAGTCATACAGTGAAAGCATTAGAAATTAGAGAGCAGAAGAATGAAGCCCCAGCTGCGTGGAGTTAACTGTATACTATAAACTATAACTCTACTGACTGTGAATCCAAAGACAGCCGTAACCTTCCTACTCACTCTGCTGCCTGTGTGTTTAAAGGAGGGGAGACCATAAAGTCCCAAGCTGGTTGGAGGAGGAAACAGGAAAGGGAGGAGTTCTTATTGACACCTCCCCCTCCACCGGCTCTCTTTTCCTAAGCTCCCTGAAACACAGAGCGAGCACATGGCTGCCTGGTTTTGAAACCGACCTCACTCATGGTGGTAGAGGACATGTGCGCCTGTGCAGTCCCTCCCCTGGCAAGTGCAGAGGAAAACGGAAGCAGAATGTAAGCCTGTATGTGTGTGTAGAGAGGTTAGAAAAGGGGAGGGCATAAAAACACACACACACACATTTGCGGCAGATGTAACAACAAAAAAAAAGGTCGAATCAGCCAAGAGTGAAGGTTTTTGGAAGGAGAGAAGCCAGGGGAGAGTGGTTTCTTGTTCCTTGTTCTGAAACAGGTAGGATGATTGATTTTGTGTACTTACAGCAGCATAGAAATGATGTATGACGGAAGTAAGGGTGATTGAATTGCCTGGTTATCTTAGATCCTAAAGCCTCAAGTCTTTCAGTCCATCTGTTCTGTGCTGTAGTACATCTGCTTCCCTCCATCATTAAAAGGTAACAGAAATGAAAAAATGTATATAAAAATGGTTACAAAAGGCACCAGATAATTAAGTTTAGATTGCAGATCAAGATTAGGAAGATCAGGAAGTTATATCAAGGTAACCTGACGTAACAGCCAGAGATTCTTACTCGTTCCTGATTCACATGACATATAATCTTGTGTATTTTAGAAGTTTGACACAATATATTGCGTTTGTGTTATATAGCCAACCCTAAACGTAAAACATGTTTATATCTTTAATTGATTGGCACTAATTGTTCATAGTCATTATCAAGACTTACATTATTTTTAAAGTTACTTAACAATGATTTCTTTTTGATAAATATGTTTATGTCAGAACCACATGGTGTTTTTATGGGAGCACCGTGTCAGTGTGCGAAAGGTCAGGCATCCATTTCTAGACTGCACATGTGAGAAGGATGGAAGAAGCTTAGAAAGACAAACACTGTGAAGGTCAATGGCTCCTACTTGAAACAGTGACTTTAAAAAAGTGTAATCAAATGGCAAATTAAGCTGTAATGATGCATGATTTCATTTAAGTGGGTGAACAGGATAGTAACACAGTATATGACGGCATATTGAAATGCCCAAAAAACAGGGATTCCAGATTAGGGGTTAGTGATTAGAACCTCCATGGGCTTGCCAAGTAGAAGTAGAGTAAGTAAAGTTTATTTTTAAAGTGCTGTTCAAGAACAAAGATCACAAGACACTTTACAATATAAAATAAGATACAATGACTAAAATGTTAGTAATATATAAAGATAAATAAAACCAAGCCTACACAGTGCGTCTCAAACGTTTTAAAGGTATCATCCATGTACAAAGATCTTGGGCCAGATTTACTAAATGGGCAAAAACAGGGTGTAAGCACAATCCCAAATAGTGCTTATAGGTGTGTTTAGTTTTACAGATGATTTAGAAAAGAGGCGCGTTTTCTAAACAAAGGAATTGTCAGCTCATTTCAATATCAAACCAAATGCAACAGGATGAGTTGCAGAAATATCAGCTTCCACCTCTTACATGCAATTTTGTCACTGCTTTATGTTTGTACTTTTTTTTCTTTTTGCCACATTTGCAACACATCTCAACACCTTAATAACTCTGGTCCCTTTAGTCCAAAGGAACCAAGCTCTATAACTTGGGAACCACAAACAGTTTCCTTTTGTCTTGAACTTAGACCTGGATACCAACAACAACCATTGAACAGCTGAACTCAGAGACCTGGTAGTTATGTATGGGTATAGTCGTTCAGTAACACAGAGAGGCATCTGATCATGAAAAACTCTCAAAAGTCAAAGGACTAACGAATCACAATAATCGAGGCGTGATTAAATACAGGCATGTAAATTCAATTCCATTTCAGATATTTAAGATGGGCAATGTTCTGCAGATGATAAAAACAAGTTTGTACAAGACAACCAACCTGCTAATCATAACTGAATGTCCGATGAAGTTACACCCAGATTTCTTACAGTTGGGCGAACTGACGATGAAGTGGATCCAAGATTGTCAGATAACATGAGAACATAGCTGTCAGGGAGATAGATAAGTGTTCTCTTTGCTATTCTCTTTGCCCACAGCCCTTCCAAATTTTTTGCTTACAAGCAGACAGTTTGACCAAGATGTCATAAAAGATTCTTCTAACATGTGACCCTTATTACAGCAAAATTGCAGAGTATTAAGGCCTTGCCAGGAAAAAAAAAAACATTTTTAAATCAATTTGAAATCTTTTGGATTTGAAATGGGAAGTCCATGCACAAAAACTCTTGAACGCATTGCTACTGAAGCAATAAAGAGAAATAAAAAGCTTTATCAACCTGGTTGGATATCAGAGACCTAGAGGATATTAGAGGCTGGTTGAAAATAATTCACAAGATTCTCAAGGTTATTTCTGCTTAAGGGGACAGTATTAACTTATGACACCAATGTTCTATGTGCTGTTTCCATAGAAGAACTCATCTATTAACTTTTGTGTTGAAACAATGAAATAAAGATGACGAAAAAGCTCATTGTCCTTTTGCTGTTGTTTAGTTATGCCACCTTATCTGAAGGATTTGTTTCAGAGAGAATTTATTTTTACTTGTTGTTTCGAAATCTATCAGAAAAAGACTTCCATGGAGTATTATTTCTTTTCATATACTATTTGGCTCAGGAATTGATATATTGGTATGAAATATGGTGCACAAATTCATGTTCCCTACAAGATAACTTTAGAAACTGTTCAAAAGTAAATGTTACCCTAAATCACGATGAACATGACTAACATCATACATGCTGAACATCAGTGACAACCTTTGCTCAAAGCTCCACTGTAATCAACCTCTACCGATGAAGCCTCTTAAACTAATTGCAGTTAAAAAAGATACACTCTACAACTCACTTCATTGAAGCTCATTTGTACATAAATGCAATAAAGCAATAATCCTTCAAATGCATGCAAACTACACATAAACATTTCTTTGCCTGAAGGTTTAATGACTGTTCTTTTAAATGCCACTAATCAGTCACGCTTATGCTGTGTCTCTATGTTTCAGATTCTGTAGGTCTTCATTTGCTCACTTCTGCTTGCATCATGTCGCTGCTGACTCACGTGCTGGCGTGTCTGTTTGGAATGGGCTCCTGGGTGGCCATCAATGGGATGTGGGTGGAGCTCCCCTTGATCGTAAATGATATCCCAGAGCACTGGTTGCTGCCCTCCTACCTCACAGTCCTCATCCAAATGGCCAACATAGGCCCTCTCTTCATCACGCTGATGCACCGCTTCCGCCCAGGGGTGCTCGATGAGCGGCCGGTCATCTACGGCATTGTAGGATTGGGCATCGTTGCTACATTCCTTCTGGCTTTCCTTTGGAAGCATACAGTGACCTTCGGAAAATCTTTGCATAGTGTTCCACTGCTGACATTGAGTTTCCTGCTATCTGTGGTGGACTGCACCTCATCTGTTACCTTTCTTCCTTTCATGATGCGGCTGCGTCCACAATATCTCACAACGTATTTTGCAGGTGAGGGCCTCAGTGGTCTCGTGCCTGCAGTGGTGGCACTTATTCAAGGCGTTGGTGTAGTTCACTGTGAAAATGCCACTTTATCTAATAATTCCAACATAACTGACAATGGAATGCTACAGGCCATCTACCAGCCTGCTAAATTCTCTGCACAGGTCTTCTTCATATTCCTTAGTGTAATGATGGTCGTGTGTCTGGTCGCTTTCCTCCTACTCAATCACCACCCAGCTGTGGCTCGTGAGAGAAAAAGCGAACGGTACTTCAGTGGGGAACTTGATCGTGAGAAGAAAGAACAAGGCCTATCTCTGAATGCCCAGACACCAGAGCAAAAGCCCATGATCAGCCCCTCGGAGGCTGGCAAGAGGGAACCTAGGAGTTCTTTCGGGAGGGGGACATATAGTATCTTTGAGGTGGTCTTTATCTTTGTAGTGTTGGCTTGGGTCAATGCTCTGACCAATGCAGTGCTGCCTTCAGTGCAGTCCTACTCATGCATGCCTTACGGGAACAAGGCTTACCATTTAGCTGCCACCATGGGAGCTGTTGCTAACCCTGTGGCTTGCTTCATCGCCATGTTCATACCAATAAGGTGAGCTATAGAAAAACTACAATAATTATAAAATACTAATCAAGACCATAGATCCAAGAAATAAGTTCTAAGTCACCAATAGCTTGTAAATCTGTTTTCTGTCCAGGTCTCTTGTCTTCATGGGAGTTTTGACCATTTTTGGGACTGGATTTGGAGCCTACATTATGGGCATGGCTGTTCTAAGTCCCTGTCCTTTGCTGGTCCACAGTACCTCTGGAACTGTAGTCATAGTAAGACTCTTTATTTTCTTGCATGTACTTACTGTGTACACAGAATAAAATTTCAGACTTCATGCTCTATCTTGCATCTTATAAAAGCATGAAGCCACCACCCATTCGCAATACTCACTTAGCATTTATGAGATTTCCTGTGATTAAGGTGTGTAGTGTGACTGACAGGTTTTACAATATAATGTTAAGTCAGCTTAGTCTCATCTACTTGATGCTGTCATGGAAGAGCTGTGAAAGTCCACTGAATGAGTCAATGAGTCAAACATTCAAAAAGAGTACATTGTTTTTGTGCACTGGCACAGGCAACTATGCCACCTAGCTATAAAATGTTATTTTTGCTGTCAGAAGTGCCTTTCCTAATACACTTTTTCGAAGCAAAAGTACTTAATACTAAAATGGTGTTAACTGCTAAAATACTTTTTCAGTCACCAAACTGAATAAGAAACCAAGCGGCTATGCACTGAATGCTACTAAGCTAACCAAGCTCCAACCAGGATATTCTGAGCTCCTACTTATTACTTACAGCAGTAAGAGTAGTAGCAGTAAGAGTAAGTCATTCAATGCACAATTCTAACAAGTTCTCTGTTGCAGGTGCTGGCCTGGATACTCTTTGTCCTCACCCTGTCTTATGTCAAAGTCATCATTGGGGTGATCCTGAGGGATGAAGGCCACAGTGCCCTCGTGTGGTGTGGAGCTGTAGTGCAGCTGGGTTCAATGCTTGGTGCTCTAACCATGTTTCCACTTGTTGGTTTCTATCAGTTTTTTAAATCGGGTGATGCTTGCAACACTAAGTGTCCAACATAGATGTAAAATGTGTCTAAGTTCAACTCTGCTGTACAGAACTCTAGCATTAATTGCACTTGTTTTAGTAGAACTGCACTTATTCCAACTTGTAAGAGAGCTGGCAAGTTATAGATGAAAATCCACCACAGTATCACTCCGTGTTTTTTTTTTTACCTAAGTTCTGTTTGTAAATTTCATATACTTTATCAGTAGTTAATGATGTATGAAGTACACATACACCCAGTGCTTAGCAAATTATTTGGACCACCTCTCATAAAAACAAGAAAACACAAATAATTTCACAAAGTTTGAATTCACACTTTTATACCCAAATCTGAACGGACAAACTGGACCTTATCTGAGAAGTCAGAATCAAGCACAACATTCAACCACTAAAACAAACTTTTCTGTTCAGTAATACAAGTAAATGAGTATAATTTGTCATCTTAATTTTGAAAAATAATTGAAAAACAAGCTTTATTTTTATTTATTTATTTATTTATTGTGAAACACAAAATTTGAAAAGTCTACTTGCAAAAATTGATGCAGTCTCTTTAATTCATTAAAGAAACATAAAATAATGATTTTGGTCATTACCAGTATTATTAATATAGAGCTGCTGTGGCACAAACCTTACATTGGATGGTGATCTAATAAATTTGTTAAGCACTATATCCATCTATAGTGTCTCAGACTACAAAAAGACCAAACTAAATAGTGTTCTGCCACTGAATATATCAATATAATATACAAAACCTTGTCAGTTCAAAAGGTCAAAGCTATTTTACTTGAAGTTTGAACATCATGTCAGATGATGATGTTCAACATGTACTTTATTGATTTTGCTTTATAAGAAGTTATGGTACTTTCGCCTTTAAAATGTGCCTTAATTCTATAAAATGACCTGGGCATTTTGGGGGGTAGACTACTGTGTTGTTTAAATAAAACTACAATGTGCTTTGTATATGTTACTGAAGTGGAGAAACTGTTGAACAATACCAAATAAAACATTTGTTTAATTACTGTCTAAAAATGCAAATTTGCATGTTGTTTCATCCAAAAAATTGCTTCTTTTTTTGTTGTAAATCATCCCTACACTGAGCTCTATACATACATTTTATTCATCCTCTGAACTATTTAGCCAAGGGTTGCAGGCAGTAAGAACCCTGGACCAGCCACCAGTCCTTAACAGGACTAAGGCAAGAAAATTAAACATTCAGGCTAATTTGCATCTTAGGCAAATTTTGAGAGGCAAAATAATGTAAAATGAATGAGGTGGACACAGAATATCATATGTATCAGTGGATTTTTGATTATGCCACCTACTGTTGCAGCACATCCCACAGGTACTCTATTAGTTTGAGATCTGGTAGCTGTGGAGTACATTTGCATACGTTAAAGTTACTATCATGTTCAAGAAACATCATTGAATGAGTTCTGGTGCATTATTCTACTGAAAGTGGCCATCAGAGGATGTGATCATAAAGGGATGGACAATCCTGAGCAGCAATACTCAGTTTGTTTAAACGACACTCAACTTGGGCGCCTTAATACCAGCTTTCTTCCAATCCAAGGCCTCAACATTACATCACCACCACCTAAACCACTGGTACAAGGCACAATGGATCCAGGCTTTCATGTTGTTTGATCGAAATTATGACCCTACCCTCCATAATGTGACAGCAGGTATCTAAACTCATCAGACCAGGCGATGTTTTTCCAAACTTCACTTCTCCACTGACTGTTTGACTCAACTGACTGAAGTGTTTCCTGATGTGGGTTTTCTGCTGCTGTTGCCCATATGCTTCAATGTTGTACATGTTGCACATTCAGAGATGCTCTTCTGTATTCTGTTATAATGATTGGTTAAATAAATTGCTGTCAGTTCAAAGCAGTCTGGCCATTTTCTTGCAGGAAACTGCCAATGACTCTGTAAAGCATAGAGATGGTTGTTCAGGAAAATCCCAGCAGTTTCTAAAATACTCAGACCAATACTCAGACTCAGAAAAGCACATCTGGCACCAGCAACAGATGCCGTGTTCAAAGTTTAAATTATTTTTACTAGTTAAAAAACCTCTCAATGGTTTGACCAAACAATACTTCGCTGAGTTGCTCACCGTTTACAACCGAGTTAGACCCCTCAGTTAATCACGTGCAGATCTTTTAACTGTTCCTAGTTATTGTGGTCCTGTTCTTTGGAACAAGCTGTCTGCAGCCCTGAGATAAATTATATCTATTCATAAATTTACTGTATTTTTCGGACCATAAGGCACACTGTCGATGAATGGGTCTGTTTTCATACATATGGCGTACAAACTTTTGTTTTGTTTTATTATATTTTACTTCTATCACTAACTCAAAGTGTTATAAATCTCCCCTTCTGACTGCACTGAGGCACTGAACTTCTGCCATGTCATTGGTTTATTACAGGGAGTGCAGAATTATTAGGCAAATGAGTATTTTGTCCACATCATCCTCTTCATGCATGTTGTCTTACTCCAAGCTGTATAGGCTCGAAAGCCTACTACCAATTAAGCATATTAGGTGATGTGCATCTCTGTAATGAGAAGGGGTGTGGTCTAATGACATCAACACCCTATATCAGGTGTGCATAATTATTAGGCAACGTCCTTTCCTTTGGCAAAATGGGTCAAAAGAAGGACTTGACAGGCTCAGAAAAGTCAAAAATAGTGAGATATCTTGCAGAGGGATGCAGCAGTCTCAAAATTGCAAAGCTTCTGAAGCGTGATCATCCAACAATCAAGCGTTTCATTCAAAATAGTCAACAGGGTCGCAAGAAGCGTGTGGAAAAACCAAGGCGCAAAATAACTGCCCATGAACTGAGAAAAGTCAACCGTGCAGCTGCCAAGATGCCACTTGCCACCAGTTTGGCCATATTTCAGAGCTGCAACATCACTGGAGTGCCCAAAAGCACAAGGTGTGCAATACTCAGAGACATGGCCAAGGTAAGAAAGGCTGAAAGACGACCACCACTGAACAAGACACACAAGCTGAAACGTCAAGACTGGGCCAAGAAATATCTCAAGACTGATTTTTCTAAGGTTTATGGACTGATGAAATGAGAGTGAGTCTTGATGGGCCAGATGGATGGGCCCGTGGCTGGATTGGTAAAGGGCAGAGAGCTCCAGTCCGACTCAGACACCAGCAAGGTGGAGGTGGAGTACTGGTTTGGGCTGGTATCATCAAAGATGAGCTTGTGGGGCCTTTCCGGGTTGAGGATGGAGTCAAGCTCAACTCCCAGTCCTACTGCCAGTTTCTGGAAGACACCTTCTTCAAGCAGTGTTACAGGAAGAAGTCTGCATCCTTCAAGGAAAACATGATTTTCATGCAGGACAATGCTCCATCACACGCGTCCAAGTACTCCACAGCGTGGCTGGCAAGAAAGGGTATAAAAGAAGAAAAACTAATGACATGGCCTCCTTGTTCACCTGATCTGAACCCCACTGAGAACCTGTGGTCCATCATCAAATGTGAGATTTACAAGGAGGGAAAACAGTACACCTCTCTGAACAGTGTCTGGGAGGCTGTGGTTGCTGCTGCACGCAATGTTGATGGTGAACAGATCAAAACACTGACAGGATCCATGGATGGCAGGCTTTTGAGTGTCCTTGCAAAGAAAGGTGGCTATATTGGTCGCTGATTTGTTTTTGTTTTGATTTTGAATGTCAGAAATGTATATTTGTGAATGTGGAGATGTTATATTGGTGTCACTGGTAAAAAAAATAAATAATTGAAATGGGTATATATTTGTTTTTTGTTAAGTTGCCTAATAATTATGCACAGTAATAGTCACCTGCACACACAGATATCCCCCTAAAATAGCTAAAACTAAAAACAAACTAAAAACTACTTCCAAAAACATTCAGCTTTGATATTAATGAGTTTTTTGGGTTCATTGAGAACATGGTTGTTGTTCAATAATAAAATTATTCCTCAAAAATACAACTTGCCTAATAATTCTGCACTCCCTGTAGATACCACATCAACTAACACTTGAACCTGGTGTAGCAGCTATACCTAATGAAGTGGCCAATGATGTAAAAGACTACATTCATAACAGAAAAGAAAAAAATATCATCAACAGATCGACAGTTGGCAGCACTGATGTACTCCACACGTCACATGTGTTTAAATGCAAATCAAAGGCATTCAAATCACATGAATTTTGTTTTATGAAATCCAAAAGGTAATGCCTTCACATTGGTCTGCTAAACACTGAAAAATGGCTGGCTTAAAGAAAAAAAAAAAAGACAATATTTTTAGGTCAATTAGCTGCCTATTTATAGTTGTAATTTACCAAAAACTCTTTGATCTGAATCTTACATATCTATGTAATTCACAAAATTACCACTAGATGTCACTTTTTGATTAAAAAAAAATAATATCGCCAAGAACTTCTCATAGCTGCAGTCAAGGCTTAACATTTAAATGGCTGTGGTCTGATTTGAGGGTGTGAGCTCTAGAAAGAACTCTCAGTGTCGCTTTATTGAACCTCAGCTGGTGAATGGGGCAATGACGGAAGATCCTCTGTGGTTAAATTGGATAAATTAAGCAAACCTAAATTAGCACTGAGATGTTCAGACATTCACCTGTGCTGAAATACTGATTCTGCTTAAATATTGGGGTTTCCCCCCCCAAAAAAATATAATTTATACATATATATATATGTATAAATTATATATATATATATATATACGTATAAATATATATATATATATATACATATATATATATATATATGAATCAACATCAGTTACTATTCAGCAGTATGCATCTCCCCCAGCTTATTAGAGTCAAGCTGCATCATATGCTCGTCACATTAAATCGGGAGAGAATGTCTTATGCATGTAGGTGGATGCGAGAATGTGTGTGCGTGCGTTGTTTTGCGTGTGCATTGCACACGTGTGTTTGTCCTTCCTCTATTCCACATAGACAAACAGGAATGAGGAACTCATGGCCAGTCAGAGGCTGATTCAGATCCCAGTGGCTCTCCGGAGAACATCTGGGGTCATCATCTCCTGCTGTCTCATACTTCACCTGCTCTCCTTATCGCTTCCTGTAGTTTCTGTGACTTATGGCGTGCAGAGTTTAAAAGCTGCACAACGGTTTGGAATCATCTCAACAACAGCTTACTGTCTGAAAACGGAGAAGCATTTTTTGATGCACTTTTGAAACTGTGTAATGATCCAAATGAGCCAAAGAAAAATGCATTGAGATTAAGATAAGACTTCAGATCAGAAAGCCTGCTCTATATGACTGTGGGTGGGGTGGGAAGGGGGAAGCATGATTTAGGCAACATAATAAGCAAAAGTGTAAGAGGGCAGCCTTTCTTATCTTCGTCCCTCTCTCTCTCTTTCCTTTAAATATTGTGATATCTCCGTTTCCCCCAAGCTCCTTGTCTTCCTCGATTCTTGCATATGGCAGACTTTGTGACAGTAATTTAAATTTAAAACACATGAGGGGAAATCCTAGCCCGCGCTGCTCTTTAATGGGCCGTCATGGGATTGGAGTATGCAGAGAATGATTGAATTTTGTGAGAAGGCCAGGAACGATCAAGTCTCGCCTGACGTTATGCAATCGACCATTCCCCTCTCACAACGCGACGTCTGGTAAAACCTAGCAGGAGGAAAAGGGAGGAGGGGGTTGGATAAGGGTTGGAAACCTCAACGTCTAGACCAAAAAAGAGAAAAACATTTTTTCTTCTAAACGACTCAAGACTTCATAATAGAGAAACTTGGCTATCATACACACACACACACACACACACACACACACACACACACACACACACACACACACACACACACACACACACACACACACACATGTATATTTATATATATATGTATAAAGCCAAACAAGATGTGATGGGCCACATCAAAAGCAGAGATGGATTGCTTTTAATGGTTGTAAATGAGTCTTTTTACACTGTAATGCATGACATCCTATATTTCCTGACAGATGGAAACATGTGGATCCCATACAAAGCCTGCCACACTGTTTTATTTATATGATTGTGTCATGTCTGTTTTCTGCCTTTCTCTCCTCACCTGCTTGGCTCACTTTGACAAGGCAGAAATTCAACAGACTCTGAGGCACTGATATTGCTGCACTGTCCAAGCTTTCACACCCTCTGAGTAAGATTAAACCCCTGCTATATATCCTCTCAGTGAAGCAGGAAAGGCTACCTTTCCCGTTAAGTCCATTATATTCAAATAGGCGGGGCCTTTTCTTTCTTTATCTTTTTCTTTTTTCTTCTACGCAAACAAGACAAAGTAATCAAAAGTTAAAAGCAAACACTCAAGGAGGCACTTAGCAAAAAAGAGAAAGCTTTTATGATAAAACATTCATATACAGTGCAGGAGACAGGTAATCTTTGAGGATGATAGGGTTGTCTTGTGGTCAGTTTCTGTATAGTATTGCTTGGGGAGTCTTGTAGATGAATGCTCCTAATAACATCCCTGCCCACCCATCAGCTACCAGAGAATGCAGGCAGAGCAGCTAATACCTGAGTGTATTTCTTCAGGGGTGTGAAGTATGCCTTAAAGAGCTGTTGGAGGCAGCAGTAAAGTAGGGTTCATTACCTTGACAGACTGATGACAGCTACAGTAAGAATGGCTGAGGTGCACGCACACACATATAAAGGCTCAGTAATGTGCTATCAGTGATGCTGTGCTATGCACAGTAGAATTTTGCATAAATGATGCCCGAGATGCTACAGTCAGTACTGCTTTCATTGAGATGTGGTGATGAGCAAGTCATTGAAAAGTACTCTGTGGTAAATATGCTAGGTTTGCATTTGAAAAGGTTTTAGTGGCCAAAGAGTTTATTTTATTTATTTTGTTGCTGAACGTTGGGTGAGTACAGTATATTGACATCACATCTACCAGCAGCCAAGGAGATTAGCCATAGTAAATACTGAAAACAGGAAAGCAGAATAGTTCTTATGGATGCAAAACAGCATGATCACTAACATCACAAATTAACACAGTAAAGCAACTTTTTCTTATTTTCATTTCAGTGACTTTTAAGGCACAAGAAGCTTTGGAGAGGGTGAGGCTGTTTACTAGGAGTGCACTCGCACAATCGAGGGTACTCCTGTAGCCGGTCCCAAGCCTGAATAAGTGGAGAGGGTTGCGTCAGGAAGGGCATCCGGCATAAAATCTTTGCCAACTCAAACATGTGGATCATCAAGAAAGAGATTTCATTGGATGTTACCAGGATGGACAAGATTAGAAACAAGAACATCAGAGGGACACCTCAGGTTAGAGAGGCAATGCTGAGTTATTTGAGAGGAGGGATGGTGGCTAGCTCTCTTATTGTTAAGCCCAGTTTAGATCCTTACCAGATTACTACACAGATATTAGCAGCTGAAGCCAGACTAATACCTGCTTAAATTCTCCAACTTGTAGGAACTAGTTTGAATTCAGAGTTATATTCCATGAAAGATCTAAACATACATCCCTAAAAACTCTTTAAAATATCTTTAAGAACGTTCATATCATCTAAAATACTTCAGTTTTTAAAAATATTTTTTAACATCTTCTGTTATTGTTCTCAGTCTTTAGGTTAATTAAACTCAGCTGGTTCTGATGGTAACTTTTAATGTTAGTTTAGGGAGCAGTTTAAATTCATATTCACAGATGACAAAGAATTTGTGGCAAGACATTTACTGATAATTTTATGTTGGGTTTTAAAACTTTATAAGTATAAAAAAACAACAACAAACGAATTAATAAATAACTAAAGAAGCAAACTCACAGTCCATCGTTTCGGGAAGTCAGATCGCAGGGGTTGCATCTGGGGTCAGCTTTAGGTCACTCTGGGCATCCATTAGTGGCCTTATTTAGAGTCTTATTCCTTTAAGAGGAGTGATTGGCCAGCAAAGACAAAGAATCATTACCTTTGCCCGCCCCCTCCCTGCCAGCAGTCAATAATGAGGGATCATTAAAATGAATAGATGGACATTCCCCTTTTCTCCGGATCCTTATTGCAAAATCAGTGTCAGGGGAAATGAAGATTGAGCTTGGAGAAGGCGTCTAAAAGCCTCACAGTGATTGTCGTGAACTCATCTGCAGTGCCAGGCTCCTTTATCTACTGTAAGAGTCTGCACCTGCCTGAACTCCTGACTAGCAAGGGCTTTTACTGTAGCCCATTAAGAGCATCCCTAATGCGCGCTACAGCGTACTTCAACATAAACATTCTGCATATGTACCGAAACATTTACAGCAAACAACACAAGAATGATTGCTTTGGATGTCTTGAGGCTTTTTTTTTTCTCGTCCACGAAGAAGACAGAGCTCTCAGAGTGAACTACAAATGTGATATTAAACACTTCGACTTTGATGTGGAGGATAAAGTGATCATGTGATGCGATCGTATAAACAGACACTTAAAGACAATTCTCACTTTTCACATGTCTTAAACTCAAGCATCTGTCCCGTCGCTGAATTTTATAAATCCTTGCACAACACTTCATGCATCACAAGAGTGAGCGCAAATCAAGCTGAATGATTACAGATGGAAAATAAAAGAAGGCACAGGATTTTTCCAGGCCCCATCTGGTTGCCTTTCTGGGCAACCTCTTAAAATGTCTTTTAAAAAGGTGATTTGTCTGTGGATCCGCAATAATATCATCGTGTCAGCGTGTCTTCTGCTGATCCTGTCACATGTTGAAACCATCCCATAAAAACTGGGTTTGTGTACACCTGTGGAGCTGGGCGGCCCCGCCTCACACACATGTAAACATGTGCCGAAATCCACACACACACACACACACATGGTCCTTATCTTCCTCCTTTATCATCCTAAAGGTAACTGATAAGAAGGTCTGTTTATAGTCATCTGACATATGTTTCAAACGAATAAAAGCGAAAAAAGTCACAGAAACTGACTCAAGAGTCCAACAGAGATCAAATGCTGGACTGGCTTATGGGACAGAGTTATCAAAGGTCCCTCAATGTGGTCAAGCAATTATCTCTTAAAGGATCTCTTAAAGTCACCCCCATGGCTCTCTCAACATGCCCTTCATAACAGAAGTATACTGAGGATTTACTGCTTGCAGGTGGCTCATGAGAGACAAGGGCAGGTGCTCCACCACAATGCCTTTACACTTGCTTTATAAAAGCCCAAATCAAGGGCTCTTTGGGAATACAATAGGGGAGGAAGTGGGACCAAAAAGGCACTATAAATCTGTATAGTGAAACTTCGAAGTCTGACCCCTCTGCCAGGCTTTGTGGACATGTTAACCTTTTTGGGGGCGGGGGGTGGGGGGGTGGGGGGTGGGAGAAGGCACGCGCTGCAATCATTATAATCAGGGATTGACATTTTCCTTGTCTGGACTCTTGACTTCACAGCAGAGACGCTGTGGCCGTCAAATGACAGACTGTGCTGTCTGCTGCTCACTGGGGCTGTCTGTCAGCACATCAGCCTGTCAGTACCATTAGCAGTTGATCAAATTGTGATCATTTGGTGAGGCACTTGGTCAAATCTTAATCATAATCATGCATACACATGAGGCAGCTATGATGTTTTTTTTTTTTTATACAAATACATACAATACAATACATGTATTTGATATATTTCGTAAATATAGGATGGAAATCTCCTTGCAGCTAGTAAAAATATGCGGTTGCGTCGATGTTCTTTTTGCATTTGGTTAACAACTGCAAGCAGTTACAATGACTAACAGGTTACGCCCTTAACCTCTGGATCATCACTTTCAGCGCAATATCCTGGTAAAAACCAACCGGTATCCAAACAATTGTAATCTGACTCAGACTGAGTCATTCTTGGAAAAGGTTTGGAAATAACTGCAGTCTAGTTAGTAGTTTGTGGATGTGGATTTCTGTGTATGCACATGTTAAAACTGTATAGTTTTGCAATAGATGGAAATGGAATTGCAATTTTTGCAGATTATTCACTGTATGATCACAACCTTATTCGATTTCTAATTGATGACAGAGTGATAGCAGATTCTGTTTTATTGCCCTTTTATTGTTGTCTTAACCCAAAAAAGACTCTTGTGCTTTAAGACTACTGACTGCGAGTGGTGGCAGACTTGGTTTTGAAGCAACCATTTCAAAATCAACCAAGTTTGCAATGAATTTGTTCATGCCACAGCCTCCAACCACTCTTTTCCATAGTGTGACTGTCGCATAAAACTCTGACCTTTGAGGTCAGCGAATGGACATGAATGCACATGAATCCTTTATGTGTCTGGCAGGAGAGATAGCACCTTCTTGCAAGAAATCAGATCAGAGGAAATCAGATCAAGAGCTAAACCCAAGGAAGCCTTTTAACTACCTACAAAAGTGTCTACCAGCTCTTCTAAGAGTGATGAGCAAACACATTGTGAAATAAACTGTGTTCAACACATACACTCTCTTTCCCCACCACATTTATCAATTACACATGCTGGCAAATTAGATTTGGTTGCCCTTGGGCTGATTGTGTCTCCTTGCTTCTGGGCTTTTTGCTAAGCTATGCCATGCTTATATGTACGGTGTTTATTAAAAATGAAACAACTTTTGAGTAAATGTTTAATTTAATTAGGTGCTTATTTCGGCTGTAAATTCTTTATGCTGTGAATTGTTGATTTCCACATCATACATTCAAAGCTTTTCGTGTTTCTGTACTTCTAAACAAAAATGTAACCGATAAGAAAAGATTCTAAAGCTGGGTTTGTCCATTGATATTTCACTTTTATGGACCACTGCTTCGGCTTTGGAAACCATAGCCCGGAGTCATTGCGCCACTGTGTCAAAGGGTATGGCGCTGTGAGAGGAAGACTAAGGTAAGAAGGACAGGGTGCCAGGAAAAAGGGGCGTGACTGTATCTGTAAATAGTGGCTCTATTTTGGGCTTACCTCGGTCAAACAGGGGAGCACCGCCTAGGCCTGCCTTCTGTTACTATGGGGATGGGCGCTTCATAACTTTGCTGAACGGAAAAAGTCTGGAGGACTGGCAGGTGGTACACAGGAGCGTGGCACAGATCCCATGACGAGGAGCTGGTTCGCTTCTAACTACCCACCGCTAACAATACTCACTGGAAAACACGCATGTCTCTGCTTGTACTTGGCATATCAGCAGCTTGTTGCATTTTATCCTGCAGTGTTGTACTGTGCAGTGTGGCTGGCAAAGAGAAAACTTGCAAGATCTGAATTTCAAAATCAGTGTTAGAATGCACAGTTTTTCCTCTCACAGACGTCCAGTGATTTAATTGCTGGGCTGGTGCTTTGCTAGTCTTACAAAATTTATTTTAGAGACAAATTTTTAAAAGAAAATAATTTTTGAATGTTTTAATTACTTTTTTATTCAATTCAAACAGGTTAAAGGAAATAGGGAAGCTACTACTCAACACAATGCTTTTCTTTTTTTTTTTTTACTTTATTATCAAATATTTGTTAACTTTTTTTTTTCAACAATCAACTTACTCACTTACAAATATAACACTGGGACATTTGTTACTTATGGTCACCAATATGCCATTTATTAGGTCATTTTTGAGAACACATTAAATGCACTTAAAACACATTTCATTTTTTTTCATAAATATTTAATATTAAAGAGAAATATATTTCACCTTGTGCCTACACAGAAAAGCATTAGAGAGTTGCAACAATTTTGTAGCCAAGAAAGGTAGTAAGGCACAAAATACAAACCTTATTGATAGAGTTTAGTCATGCTATTATAATATATGTTGAAAAATGTATTAGGAAAGCTATCCTGGAAGCTACTATCAGCTAAATGATCCCCAACATCAGTACAGTGTGCATGCTCCAAAAGACAGACGACATGGAAAAGACTGCGTTTATGTGAAGAGTTGACAGAAGCGCGTTTATGACACTACAGTGGAAATCAGTCTACAATATTTGGTCTGGAGGCAAGAAAATCGGCTCTGTGTTTACGGTAAAGTGCATGTCTTTTTTTTCGTATGATGGAACCATCCTATGCTAAAGTCTCAGTCAGAGAAAAAAAAAACTTTGACAATAATTTCACCAAAGATAAAATCCTTTGGTCTACTCAGATCAATTATTGCCAGCTGTAAGTAACAGTCCTGTCAGCTCCTCAGTGAAATCACCCAGATGATGAGGAAAACTGAGCCCGTGGTATAGATTATCCCTGTGCCTATTTACATGCAAACCTGCAGAGCAACAAGTAACAGACAAATCTATAAAAGTATTCCCCTTTAAATCCAGCAGGTACATTTACCTTTGTTCAACAATCTCTCAGCTGGGAAAGAATAAAACTGATACCTGCCTTATTAAGCTCCTGTAAACCAGGAATTTTGATAGGATATGTACTTTAAAAAAAATCCTCTGATTGTCCTTGCATCATTATGTCATGATCTGGGTGGAAAACTGGAAGACCAGGAAAGGATGATGAGGAAATAGGCACCAAGGTGAAAAAGTAAAGGTGAAGGGTAGCAGAAATGCTACAAAATCATATCAGGGAAAGACAGGGGAGGGGGGGGATAACAAACTGCATGATATGAGCATAAGGCATACATATTTTCAAATACATGTTTATACAAAAGAATATCATACATAAAATTCCGTATAAATGAACAAAGATAATAAGGAAGCAGGCAAAACAAAATTCGAATCAGTTGACATGCTTCCTATAGATGTTCCAGCCTTTTTGTTTCCCTGTAAACAAATAATTGAAATAATACAAAAAAATGTCATAGAAAACTTCAGTCGGGTTTTTACACTGAACCATTTGCATTTGCCTGACTGCTGCTGCTGCTTGCTGTCAATAGCACTGCTGTAAGGCACCGAGTTGGTTGATGCGGACTGACTGTGCAGACAAATGAACCAAAGTGATGAAGCTTGACACTTATTGTCCCATTAGCTTGTCCATGCATTAACGTACAGATCACACTCGAAATGAAGATTGTCATTTGTTAACGACAGAAAATAACTCAGTCTCTATGAGTTGTTTGGTCCACTAAACATCAGCTGCGAATTAAGGCAAGTGTAATCGTATACTTTGCCCCTGATATATCACTTCCCTTTTTTCGTTTCTGTAAATATAACATTCACCTGCTTATTCAAATGGAGCTTGCCAGTGATTGTCAATGTGAGCCTGCAGAGAGTCTGAGACTGAAGAGGAGCGGGTGGCATCGATAGTTAGGTGGGAGATCCTGGTCAAACTTTTATTCTTTATAATCTGGATCTCTGGCTGTTTTTGTCCTCGTTTGTTGATGCTGCTTTTGGACGTGTATGTGCTGCTGCTGCAGGAGACTCAAATGGTCTATGCGTGAGTGTGCACCGAGATGCTGGAGAGGTCGTTCCTGATGATCTCATTAACTGTGGAAACAAAAGAGAAAGAGGAGATCTTTATTAACTGCTGCCATTTAATGACACGCTAAAGCATTATTACATTTCATGAAAATACTGGCCTTGAGGGGTTGTTTGTTTGAACACTGACAAAGGTTGGAGTCAGAGCCCCAGAACCTCAGGGGACCAGATGCTCCAGTCAGATTTCAAGTGATATTCAAGAGCTATACTTACTTTTCATGGTTAATACCTATCTTTTTAAAATGTCTCATATATCTTTGATGGGGCTTTCTGAAGGTAAATCCCTGAAGAAATCACCTAGGCTAAAAAAATAGGTTTATTTTCTAGGGCATGACTCATTTTATAGAGTGAAGATCAGGGGATATTGGCTTTTGCGGCTTTTGAAATCAGTCTCTCACCACTTCTCCAAGTGCAGTAGCTGATCACTTTTGTTTTTATTCATTTTTGCCACAAAAAAGAAAAAAGACCCAACAACAACAGCTACTACAAAGCTCAATTACAAGACAAGACAGTGACCCACTCGGTTTGTATTACCTAATCTCGACAGATCCTAACGCCATAAACGGTTTTGAGATCTTTATTATTTCAATTCTGTGCTTGTATATCAAACATTTCCAAATTATTATGTTAAGTCAAAGTACCATGGTTAGGAACAAGTAATGTCTAAGTGTAGAAAGAAAAAAACATATACATTTCACAGAAAATATGGGAGTTCATACTTTCATATTTTTTAAGGTTAGCCTGGTATATAATCTGCTAACGTCTGATTTCAGTATCACCTCATGACTCAGCTGCATCCTGCATACAATTCCCGCTGCAAGCCACTTTGCAACGCCCTCCGCCCCAAATCTGTGACCTGTCTGTTGCCTTGGATACCTGCTCTGTTATGATGGAAGGACAGAGCCATAGTGTCAAATATAAATTACACGTGTTGGCAAATCCTCTTTTGGCTGAAGTCTTCCTAGCTACTCTAATGTTTTCTTATTAGCGAACTCTTTAAACTTTAAACATGACAACATCTCAGACAGCAACACTACACTGCATACTTGACATCAGGACATCATGGACATCAGAAGCCACAGTCCAAACATATCAATGTCATTAACAACTCATTTCGGCTCCATGCGAATATCCCTGTTTTTAGTCATCGTCTTGTGTTTCCTGCACCAGTTCCTGTGCCCGCGCTTTTCCCACAGTCGGGCAGACAGAGATCAGTCCCCTGCCTTTATCTTCTCTGTGTTCTTTGGCAAAACAGAGGGAAGTGACTGAGAAGATGGCGAGGACCCTGAGACCTGTTGCTCGACAAAAACAAGAAGCCTCATAGTCACAGAGCTCGCCTTGATAAGACAGGCCGATGCAGTCTGAGTCTGCTGGAACCACCATCGGAGCCGAGACAGGAAGTCCACCCACTTTGAAGTTCAGAGTGGGCCCGTGTTTGTTATCACTGCATACTGTTTGGTGAATTATGAAGCATCAGCATAGATCAAGATAAAAACAAAACTGAGAAAAACTTATTTGGAGCTCCTTTTGTACTATATCATTTAACTGCTGCTTGATTTCAGTTAAGTGTGATGTTGATGGCTGAGGTGCTAATAAAAAAATGTTTTGCTGAACTGATCCATGCAGAACAAATGGCAGAAGCACCAAGGAAAGAAGGCTGAAGACATAAATAATGTTTGATTTAAAAGACACACAGGCTCTACAATAATAACTGTCCTTGTTTTATGTATGCAAACGCCCACCTTTTCACACACACAAACAAGCATGCACACACACACACACAAGTTGGTTGGGACTCCCCTCCCTGAACAGGAGGAACTCCCATTGGAAAAACTCAACCTGTGCCAACAGTGTTGGCTGTTTTCAACCCTGTTCCGCTCCGGGCTAAACAAGCATTTACATGCTGTGGTTATTTTTAGATCCACCATTGCAGGACACGAAGGAAGTGCAAGCACATGTATGCACAACGAAATGATCACAGAGAGGTGAGAAAACATCGCCAGCTAGTTCTCAAGAAGAGGTGGGAAAACCCGACGGTTCAGCAGCAGAAATATATCATTCATATTTCTGAGATTAAAAGTGGTGGCTTCTTTTTCTTGATTTCAGTCACTGTTCAAAAAAAGAAAAAGAAAAAAATCGTGACGTCTCTTCCTCCCACATATTAACTGCAGTGTTATTTTGATGCCCTTTATCAACTAATACTTTCCATTGGCAAGCACAAAGATGTTCCATTCTGAAGAAATAGTGACAGAGAAAAGAAAGGTAAAACACTGGCCCATGTGTTTCATTTATGTACTCTGTCAGCAACGTGAGAATTTTAGAAGCAGGATGTGGCCAACTGTTGCACCACAAGACAACACCAAGATGCTATTTATAGCATCTTAATACTCATGTCACTATTTAGTTGTGACAAGTTCTGGGAAACAAAGACCTTTTAAAGAAAACTCACAGGTAATGTTTTTGAGAGAACCAAAGGTCTCGCATGTCACGCATCTTTTAAAAAAACAAAATTAGTTGAAATGATCCAGTTTTAGCTAAAGACTTTTATTTTTACTTTTCTGTCCTGAGCTTATGTATCTTTTTTTTTTTTGAGAAAAAATGAACCAGAAAGAATTATCTCTCTGTTTTTCCTTTAATACATTTTTGACTCTGTCTTACCGTCCTTGAGGTGACTAGATAACCACAAATATGCAGCAGTGGGGAAGGTTGTCAAGCATTCGGAGGAACATTTAGTTCTAAATGAAATTTGGCTTAAAAAATTCTTCTGTTGCACAACGTGGACTGGCAAGTGTGGATTATAAGATTTCTTCAGCAAACCTTGTAAATCTAAGTGTAACCTTTGAAAAAGAGTGCCAGAAGGCTATTTTTCCACTTTCGTGATCGCTATATGCAATTGTTAAAAAGAAGATTCCATGTAATGTTACAATAACGAAAGCAAAGTGGCCTGGCTTCCCTCTCAACAGCACTGGAAACTTTTTTTTTCTTTTTTTCAGTTGCCCAGGTTAATAATGGAAAGCTGGGAGGATACCCTCTCGTGAATAAACAAAAACAGTGGAAAACTGAGCTCCAAATATTCCCCTGCTGAAAAAAAAGAACGAGGGAAACAAAAAACACGTGCCCTGCTAGGCTTAGTTAAACAGAGTGGCATCCTTTATTAAGCTTCCCTGCCAACGCAATCGGCAAACCGCAGCCTGGACCTGTCAGGACCTATACTCCAGACTGGGTGGCTGGGAGATCTATTTCAGGCAGATGTGAGAGTGACACAAAAATATGACTGCACTTTACTGTGATGCCAGCCAAGGTGAACAGCTCTATGGACAATTCACCTTTGTGAGGGCCTGCCAGTGTGTCTTGGCAGGGAAAGTGGCTAATTGCTAAATCCCTGCCTCCATTGGGTGTGACTCCGGGCTGAATAAACGTTGACCTCGCTAAAATAACCAGTCTGTATCAACTGTCGTGGAAGATGTTTTTCAACCTGCTAGAAGGCGGTAATGGAGGCAGCTCTAGTGTACATCCTGAATATACCGGCATATGCAAATTTAACACGACTGCAGCTTTTAGAATAACAAATTGACCACGCCTTAAATCACACAAAGGTTCTCTAACTAGGCGTATTATTTCCAAAATTAACATTATATTGTATTAAATTAGACTTAATTTGTGTAATTTGTGATTAAGACCGTAAACTCATCAGGAGAGTGTTTGCTGGACTTCTTTTTGCAACCAGAAAGGTCATTAGAATGAATACAAGTTTAGGTCACACTGATTTGCTTTACTTTTCAGAACAGAGGCTACATGTACTATTTTACCTACATATAAAGACACAATAAATGAAGAAAAAGTAAAGCTGGTCTGTAGTTATGTTTTACTTTCATCTTTTAAAGAATCCAATCCAATGGCTTAGGTAGCAAAAACATCATATTCACTCTGCTGCTGATGTAATTTGGAGGGTACAGTATATACAAGCACTGATATAGCGACAGCATAGTTGCTATACCTCACTGTTACTTACTTACAAATTGGCTTCTTTTTATCCAGTAATACAAGCACGCCTGATATGACTTCATTTGGCTTTTCTAAGAGTTCAGTGTGAACCTGAACTGCACTGGGGATTTAGTTAGCATTGTTACGGGATAGTGCTGTGCACTGGGGTTCGATAACAGCCGGGCTTCCTTAGAGAACAGAGGATGCCCTGTGGTCTGGAGAGATGCGGAGCCTCGAGGCCTGAGAGCCTCTTGGAGGTTCCTGCTGTCGAAACACGATCCCCTGTAGTCAAATCAGGCCTGACTGGCAAACACCTGACAGCGAGAGAGAGCAAGAGACTTCACCTCACCCCGGCCTCCGTACGTGACCTCCGTACTTAAGATTGCAACAACAGGTTCCTGGCAGTGACTTCTGCTCTGCCGCTCGAAGACTCTTGATACTGAAGAAGTGGAGGGCACCTTCCTGAACTCCCCTTACTTTCACGACACGTGCTAGCTGCAGCTGTGTTAGGGTCAAGGACCTTCACACTGTAGCGAAGGTGATTGTTTCCTGTGTTTGCTCGTACCTCCTGTAGTACCACATTGGGTTTTGTGAGAGAGAAGAGGAAGTTTCCTTCTATTGTGGCCCCGAGACTCTCGGCAGCACGTGAGGAAGTTTGCCTGAGTCACACAAGTTCTTTCATGTAAACACACAAAAATCGAATCGCCACCCAATCTGTACACTACCTCGGAGTGAGTAAAAGGAGACTAGCTGCGAGGAGGACTCACAGTTAAACCTCATCTGACCTCGTACTTTCATGTGAAATTGATTTGGTGGGGAAGCCGAACTAAAGCTCAAACTTGCCGGAGAGAGACAATTGAATTTCCTGGTACATATTACTTTTGTTTCCCCACTATATCAAATCTTCTCTCAGCCTCAGCAGAAACACTTAATGGACAATTTGCTGCCTCCCACACACAGCTCAAGCGGCTGGACGGAGAGGCTCTGACACAGCGTCACTTATCTTGTGCTAATCACCAGCAGTGTCAAAAATAGGGAGGGGGGGGGGGTGAAAGGTCGGAACGCACACGCGCATAAAATGACACAGACAGAGAATTCAGCATGGAGTAAGTGAAAGAGAGCGAGCGAAACCGAGGGAGACGCGATCCTTATTCCCACAGATAAACACAAATGGAAAGAGACAAAGCGTTCCGCTCATGCTTCATCGTGATAAAGTGCTTCATAAATTCATCTGAGCCTTGCAGGTAGACAGCTTCTAATCCATTGCAGGGATCCCTTTGGGCCTAATGATGTGATGATATGTACAGACAGTATATTTCATCCCCACAGTTAGGCTGATCTGTGAAGCCCCAGGCTTTCCCATGTGGAATCGCTCAGTCTCCTCAGCTGACAGAGGAGTTGGAGAGAAGAATAAAAAGGGGGTGGGGTTAAGACAAAGCCGAGTTTACCCTGAGAACTGAGGTTTTTTTTACAGCTGCCCTGCAACAGCTGCAGAGCACCGATGTGTGGTGATCTCCTCACACTGCTGAGGTGAACAGCGATCCCACGAAATTCACTTCATTGATTTTGGACGTGGAGTCATGGCTAGAGATAATCATGAGAGAAATAATAGATGAGGAGCGTAATGGTAGGTGACACATGCCTAACCCTAAAAGTCTTATTTCTGTCTCTCCCACTTTACTATTTTTAGTTTGATTTTATTTCCTCCCCCTCCCCCCAACAAGATTGCCGGGCTATTCAGCTGCCAAAGAGTGGATTAAGAGTAAGCAAGCTATAGACAGGCATTTCTGACCAACAGTTCACCTCTCAGTCTGCGAGTGAGTGCTGCCTGCAGACACGAGGAGCCTTGATGATGTAAAAATAGTGCAAAAGGTCTGTGTCAATTCTTTTGCTGTTAAAAAGCACTATTATCTTATTACGTTGTCAGTGTGTTCCCATTTAGAGAAAAGCTACTCTGTTGTTTAGGGATCAGGTCTCTGCGGTGCATGTTTTTCTGAGACTACAATACATTTAAATAGACAGATTTACCAATTTTGTCATAGTGTGTTGTATGCTTAAATCATTTCAATACAAAAGTATTAAATCTTGTGCTGTTTTTTGTTTGTTTCAGTTTACCCCCTGGCTTCATGTGCACCCACTTCCACATTGTCCCATCCTTGAATGAATCTACTGAATCACTACTGATGAGATTGAATTAGAAGGAGTAAATTAGCTTTCTATTTTTTAAATTTTTTTTAGTGCCACAAAAAAAAAGAAATAAAGTATAGAGTGTAAACAGTAAGTGCTCTGATGTCGCTGAACAGATTTCCAATCAATATGTCTGCTGCTGTTTTTAGACAAGGACTCCTGGCTCAGTTGGATGAGAGAGCTGGAGCAGCCTTGAGAAATAATGATGACATACTCTCTGCGCCTCATGTGGAGAGACAAAGTGGAGCTGGGCTCTAATCTCCACCTGAGTCTCCGATGCGCCTCTCCCTTCAGAGCGCATGCTTTATGGCTCTCTGTAGTCAGACGAATCGGAAGAGTTCAGGGTTGCCTGCCTCAGCCCACAGTCACCGAAAAGTATCCAAAATTTACTAGAGAGGCTGGAGAACAATGAAACAGCAGCATACCAAATTAGAACCCTAAAGACAACAACTTTTACTGAAAGCCCCACCACTGATATGCTTATTTTGGCCGCCGCGGCGCAGAACCTTTGTCTTTGATCTTGTTTGGTGTGCTCTGCCGCTCCCTATCTCACCTCACTCTGTCTCTCTCTTTGTGAGCCTTTCACTTCCCTCCTCCTCCTCTCATTTCCTCCCAGGCCCAGGAGGCCCTGGGTGTACTCGCTTGAGGTCGCTCTCTGGGGAGGATGAGGGGGAGGTGTTTACATGGTTGGAGCTACTCTCTGGTGCCCTCATCACTGACTTCTCTGAATTTGGCGTGTGAGGCGTTACAAGTGCGTCACGAGGAATAACAGTCTTTGTCCGGCGTTATAGTTCACGAGCATTTTACACTTTTTAAGAAGGATAAAAAAGGATGCTGCAGTACGAGCCGCACTAGTCGATTGACAGGTGATGTCGCCGAGTGCGGCGCAGATGCTCGAATGTTTAGCACAAAAAAGTGCTTTCTGTTATTTTGATTGCACGGGTCCGCTTGATTGCGTTAAATTGCCTTTAAAAAAAAGTTACCGTGGAAGAATACCACAACAAAACACAGCAATCAAAGTGTTTATCAAACAAAAGCAAACATAAAAGCAACACGCTAAAGAGCTTCTGTGTGTACAGATCATGTGAAATCAAAAGCTCCGTTTCACGCAACTAGCAGAGCATGAATGCATAAAGCAAACACCAAAGCCTGAAAAAAATTGCACCAAACCGAGCAAAACTCGCACATCTCAGCAGCTGAGATATGAAAGGAGACAGATTAAAACCCTTTGCATGGCTCATTACCAATGGGTTTATGGTAAAATAACTCGGCCATCTGATAAACTCGCCGTGATTGATTTGGAATTAGAAACGTATGCTCCTGCCGCAGACGGCTCGGGATTTCACAGCTTTCTTTCTTTTTTTTTTTTGAATTATGGAACGGAGTCTAAAAATATGAGCATATTGAAACAATCATACTTCAAGTAGGCTGCAGTCGTTTGGGTGAGAATTTGGCAGTGCACCTGCATATAATACAATTTACAACTGCATTTGTAGTGGGCTACTTTAAATCACCTGTTGCCTGTCAGCTGAAATGTGGGATTTCAGACTTGTTTTCTTCTGTTTATATATAAATTATATTCTCTGTGTCCAAAAAGGCTTACCTCACTGCGAGCTTTTTTGTTTGCTATTCATCATAGATGGATGACTGGTTTTGGTGTAGCAGCAAGTCATGGTCTTAAGTTAACCCGTCTCTTTAGACATCCATGAAAACGCATTAGCTTTTGGCATGCTAAAGTTGGACATTTGTTGTCAACCCCAGCGTCTTATTGTTTGTTTTGGCTTGAAGGCTCTGATGAAAACAACATTTGCACTTATCTAGGATCTTGCTGAGCTGGATGGCGGGTTTGCGTAGAGAGATAAGGCACTGAAAAGTATACTAAGCTAACTAAATCTTAAAAAGCTTCTGCTGCTCACGGGAACATGGCCTCTCTCTTTCAGCATCCCCGTGGCGCTCTAGTGATCTCTACTGAAGCTGAGAGTTATCTGATTAACACCCTGTCTGCTCACCCCAACTATTGCCCCTGTAGCTTTAAAGCCTATACTCAAGAGGACACAGAGGGCGAGGCCCTCCTTGGGGCACATCATGGATTTATTCGCTGGAAGGTAGAGAGAGCCAATCGTGGCCAAATATTCTCTTATCTCCTTTCCAACACCCTTGACCTCGCTTTGATTTTCATAGACAAGCGTACATCCATCTGGAGACTGTATAGCTGTCAAGAAACCCAGACTGTCTCAGAGCTGAAGGTGAAGACAGCTACACTTTCGCAGACAGTGGGTGAGTCGGAGACATTGTTGGCCACCTGTAAATCACAGACGCACATCTTCACCTGCTTCTGTTCGCGGTGTTTAATATCTTACAAACTCAACAGTTGGTGGTGAGAGAACCTTCCACTTGAATAACTTAAAAGAAACGAGAGCCTGCGCTGCTACTCCATCCTACAGTAAATCTAACTGATCTAATTAAAGTGTACGTGATGTTTTCATTCACATAGAGCTTAGACACAGAGCTTTCCAAGTCCAGCTCCCCGCAGATTCGTCATGGCTGATTTAGTACATGAGCAGAAAGAATTAGTTTGTCCTCTAGTAGCAGGAACTGTGGGGTCTATCAGAAAAGTATGTTTGCAGTTTCTAGGGCTGAAAAATAATAGCATCGCTCTCTAGCAGGAGACTCTTTGTAAAGTATTGTAGATAATGGCTTTAATAGTGGTTAATAAAAAATTTACCAATGCCAGTTTACCACAGAGTTTTTTTCTTCTTCCGCGCACCCCAAAAGCTAAAGATTAATAGCTTATAACCTACAAGACATTAGTAAATGACCTATAAATAATTAATGAAGTCATTAGTTACACACTGTATGAAGGGTAAATTATTAAAAAGTCTTACTAATACATTTCTATAGTAACGCTTCATTGAAACTTTCTCTCTTCACCATCACTAACGAGCAGATTACGTTTTCAGAGCCCAAAGTGTAACTGTAGGCAGAATTTTCTTTTCTTTGAACCTTGAAAGAATCTTGAATCTCGAATTTCTTCGAAGTGAAATGAAGAATTTGCACAGCTGACAACCAGTGTTGGGATTAATGTTTTCCAAGCGTTACTGAAAACTTTACGTTTTTCAGTAACGCAGTAATATAATGCACAAAAGACATAAAGGAACTTTCCTTTTTTTCTTCTTGCACTTCAAAATCAGCTGATTTCAATTCATTTGCAGTAGGAAGAAAATGTTGGAGTGGTTTGCAACCTTTTAGGACTGGCAATATGGGCATTATTTTTAATGCCCGAAAAGGTAAAATACAAACTGTATCTATGACAGACAAATGCATTATACAGCTAACACAACTTTGGCTTGTTGCAAGCACCTGCACAGACAGCATTGTGCGAACACAAAGCTAGCAAAGAATCCAGAGGGACGATAAAGAACTTAATTTCTGTGTCTTTACAGTAGTAATTGTCTTTTGTTATATAATCTTTCAATACCACAAAGCTTAATAAAATGCTTCACTAAAATCCACAGTAAAGGGTTTTCTTACGCTTTTGGAAATAAGTAATCAAAGGATTTTCCTTTATGTTACCATGTTGCTTTGGGCTCAGCTGAGTACAATCTGAGAATTGGGGGGCCAGTTGAGGTGTAAAACCTCCATGGGTCATATGTCAATAGCAGGACACTCACAGTTCAGCGGTTACGATCATCCCCTCCAATGAAAGAAACCCATTCACCCACTGCTCTCTGCAAGTGGTCGCTGCTGGGGCAGGAAGAAAATGTGATCTTTCACTTTGGTTGTGTTTTTCTTTCTTTGACTTTCAGTGTCTTGGTTATAACAGTTTTAGCTGTGAAAAGAGCTCATAGTGTCCATCTGTTTGCGTGTGTGTGTGTGTGTAAAGAACAGGGGCGATGGAAGCCAGGGAAAATCACCAAGATTACATGCTACTTTCTTCCACCTCAGATTTTCCCCTCTTTCTCCTCCATCTCTGTCTGTGTCTCTGTCTACTTTATTTCTATGGCTGACCTGCTTCTCCACATGCTCGCTGAATATTCCTGGATGTGAGGGGATGATGAGCATCTCCTGGCCTAAAAAATCTGAAACTTCTGATAAACTCCTCATGAGTACAGGAGCGCGCTAGAAAAAAAGAAGAGAAAAGAAGAAGGATGAAATTATGTGCGTCTGTTCCTCTCGGTATATTTACAGTGATTTGTCATTAAACTTAGTAAAAGGAAAGGCCATGCTCGTTTGGCTTATATTCTTTTATGTGTTACTACTCTCTCCTTTCAAAGTTTAAATCTTTATCTCCCACCCTCTTATAAATTCTGTCTTGATGCTCCTTCTCCATCCTTGTGTTTTGTCTTTTTGACTATCTCCCCCACGTTCTGCTTTCTGAAGCATTTGTGCATAGAGGAGACAGTGTACTCTGCCAACTGTTGCAAAACCCAACGGCTTTCCCCATCCCACCCGCCTGGAACAAACCTCTCTGTTGACATCCGTCGCTAAAGGATACAATTTCACTGACATAACAGATTTGAGATGGGAAGCTGTTATTAAGTGGTCTGGGAAGGAGACCTGCTCCTGTTTACTGATGCCGCAGGTATTTATATCCCCTAAATACATATGCTAGGAGCAAGCATCTCACTGTGGTTACTACTCTACGTTCAAATTTAAGATCCTCGGGCAAGACCCTCTCTAAGCTCCTGGGCTGCTGTCCAGGAGTTGTTCCTGACCCCTGACCTCCCTGTTAAAAGACTAAAACAAAAAAATGCTTGCTTTTAAATCAGTTGTGCTTCTTGGGTGTTTGTATGGACTGTATGAGTTTTCCATGTGCTCATATTATTTAATGCCAGGAGGAAATATCCAAGATTCAGGGCAAATTTATGGTTTCTGTGACTGCGCAGCATTTGTGGTGTTCAGAGTAAGACTCACTATCTCCACAGAGGAACAGTGTTTTAAGGTTGGTGATGAATTATTGTGGACTGGACAAAATGTTTATGTCATAAAAAAACAAAATACCAGTCGAATCACCGAGATCACTGAGGAGGCTTGAGTTGTGCAACTGGCATGAACCCGCCTTTCCCCACGGATGATGTATACTGAAACAGCCTTGAGTGTCATAAAATGTCAGCTAGAAAATGAACAGATAAAAGCTTGGACGCAGCTGAATTCACAGCTTAAATGCAGCCTTCAGAGCTTTATGGAGGAAGGAGACCTGCTCGGAAATCATCCAGTCTGAGCCGTCAACCACACTGACATTTGTCATGTTACGATTCAGTAATGAGAGTGTCTGGCATGAGGTGGTAGCTCTATGATCACAGATATACACAGGAAGATCCCAAGCCAAGCCACAGGCCCTGTCTCAGTCCTGACCTGCTGTGATCCGTGTGGCTCGGTGGCTTTTCAGCACGTGTTTCCTAAACCTCAGAATGTGAGCCACATAAACCGAGCCTCTAAACGGCTGTGTCAGGAGAAACTATAAGAAATACATGACATACGATGAACTGGAATAATATAGCCTTAATGAATAGACTCAGATGAGTCTGGAGAAGGATGCATCTAGTGCGCCATGTGGCTTTACTCTGCTATATTTGATTGCATGCTTCGCCGAAGTCCGTTTTCCTATTGATGCCAGGTAATATGCTTCCACAGAAGGCCACACAGTGCGCGACGAAGAAAAAATAAGACACCGTTCTTTACGGTAGCAGTTCTGCGTCACGCACTTCTGATATTTGGCAAAAGAAACGCGAAACCCATTCAAAACCAGAATCAAAGTCTTTCATCTAAATGTGTCCGTGTGTAGATCCCAGACACAAAAGAAACCCAATTTGTTTAGATAATTTAGCTGCACATTTTCAGCAGACGCATTCTTTCTCGGTGACTGTGGATATTATGACGGAGCGACTGAAACCAGACCAGATCCTCTGGCTCAGCTGCAAGGGTTTGGGGTGCACACACACACACACACACACACACACACACAGGCATTAAAGCCAACCTGTTGCGGTAATAAATGGATCGAATTCGTACAGATTCATCTTGCTGCGTCTATCAGAACTATAATAATATTCCCAATGGTTTTACAAAGAGCTTAAAATCAAAGCACAAATAAGGTAACCCCATTGCCACTGTCATATGTAACCACTTGGATCCAATCATTTGCTAAACTGCGAGCAATCTTGGGCAATAGGGTCTGTAATTGAGTGGGTTTCAAAATGTGTTACAAAAAATATATTATGATCACAACCAGGAATCTACATGCTCTTATGTTCAGCCAGCGGGACAGACATAAAAGAGATGTAAAAGGAAACAGAGCTAAGGTAATCTAGAGGACTTCCACTCAAGTGCAAATGTATTTTTCTTCAGCAAGGACACCACTGAATTCCCTGGGTCCCATTAATGCACCTCCATTTTAACTCCTACACATCAGATTGTAAATCAGCATGTTTAACCACACTGTTATGTGCTTTAAGAGAATTACTTCATGTATCCAGCTGTGTGCTGCGACAGGGTCTAAAGATTATTATTAGTAGTATTATTACTATTATTTTTTATTTTTTATCACCAGCATGCTATCATCTTTTCCAGTGCTATGAAAATAACTACAATTAACAAGCTCATGGGATCAAGCAAAGCATTTACTTACACTTACACAGCTCATACCACAAGTTGATCTTCATATTTACCGAACAGCATATTCTCTAAAGTGCTTAGTAAGGCCTGTAGTATCTGATAATGGGCAATAAGAGCCAAAGCTGCTCAATTCACAGAGTAAAAATAATGGTTTTTAATCTTAATGAGAAGAAATTGAAGCTAATCTATTGCTGATCCCAGATGTGTAGTTGTTGATCCATAGCTTTGATGGTCTTAAAGGCCAAGCCAAGAGTGCACCCACCTATTAATTTTTCCCATGACTGTAAAACTTCTGCAGCAAGCCCAAACTTTTACTTATACTTCACCACGTCAAGGGCTGCCAGGAAAACGGGATTCCTAATATGAGAAGGCAGCAATAACAATAACAGTAAAATATCCACATCCTCTTTGTGGCCATAAATAATAAAAAAGCCATCACGCGTTTTCTTGTACCCGTCAATATCACTATGTGTAGAAGGAGACTATGTTCTAGGCATTGCACTTAACCACAAGACAGCCTTTCTTTCTGTATACTATTAGCTGAAGCTTGACCTGCTCCCAAAAGGCCAGCGGGTCAGAGGTGGAGTGGTGTGAAAGCACACGATGTCACTTACAGTGCTTCCACATCTAAGCCGAGTCGACCAACTAATAGCGAAAAAACACGCACGCACGTATACCATACTAATGCTGTCTAAACATACAGGAGCAGCCCTGCTTTAGTGAGTCCCATTAGGCACTTCAACCCCCAAATCTTGCAGTCTTCTGCCCCCCACCCCAATGAAGCCTTGCGGCACACTCCAATGTTAGCGACTCAGCATGTTTTCAGCGCAGTGAGGACGCACGCTCAATCATCATTAGGGGTTTTGCGGAGTCCTGGGGTCTGGGCACCTTGCCAGGATGTGTAAAAGTTTCCATGAAGAATGCTTTGAGTTGCCTTCAGAAGCACTGGTGGTGGACAGAGATCCTCGGGAAGGCTAGAATTCCGCTTTTGTTGCTGGGGGTTGGGAGTTGGGCAGCGAAGGAAGGAGGAAAGAAGGATCAACAACAATTCTGTTTTCAGTTAGTAAAAAGCACACTAGTTTTGAATTGAGGAGGAAACAATCGCAATCATCCCCCCCCCCCCCACCAACGCTCCCATCTAAAAAACTACCTTGCAACACAAGGAAACCAAAGCACATATGTCAAATGTCAGAAATCAGCAAAGGCTGGTTTGCACTCTGTGTTTTTCTTATTTTAGGGAATAAGGGCCCTCTGTTTCCCAGAGAGGCAGGTGGTAGAAATCTGGCTCTCTGATTAACAGTAGTTCCTTTGCTGCGTGCTGCATTCAGTTACATTTCATGATATCACCCATCACAGCAGCAGCTAATGAGACAGGACACACGGCAGCAGCCTCATAGGCCCCGAATGCCTCACACTGCCAACACATCGCCTCTGCTCTACTCTACTCTACTCTACTCTACTCGCAACCACAGCAAAATACCTATAAACAGCAGGAATAGGTTTCCAAGGCAAGAAAAATAAGTCTCAGAATAGTAGCTTAGGTTTGTGTAACCCGTGTTTTTCATATGTAGACCAAGATATGTCACAGGAAGCGATGTCACCAGAAGTGCGCCTTAAAATATATGACAAAAACATGCTGTCATTAAAGCTTTCTTTTCTTTTTTTTCTTTTTTGGCTTAATTAGTTCAGCTAACAAGACAAACGTAATCCTTCAGACCGAGGTATTCATAAAATTCTATTTGTGTACCCACTGATCTCATTTGACTGCATTTTTCTAGCTCATAAAGTACAGATAGCGGGCTGCGAGTAAGTACGAAATGTCTGAAATCTTTGCTTTTACAAGAGCCCCACTATGAGTTGTTTACCACAGTGAGTCAACAATGCAACAAGGCGTAGTCGCCTAGCAGAAGGGTGTTTCAGCCTCTTCTCGCCTCCATTCCCTAAACCACGCTGATATTTGGCCTTAATTCCAGGTAGGAGAAGTGAGGCTGTAAGCAGGTGAGAGCCAACATGCCACTGAGTGAAAATGGGAGCTCCAACGGTGATCTGACTGCCAACTGGAGTCTTCCCATAAAACCTCATTGCAGAACAAACAAAAAAGAACCATCATATCATGGCTCACACTGAAGTTAGTAAAGCTTCTATTGCAGCAGAGGGAAGAGTTCAGCACTTTACAATGGAGACTGTGTCTACGGCAGTTAGGGGTGTTTACATCTCAGACCCCCTCCCTGCTAACCCAGCTCCTTACGGTACAGTAGCTCACCGTTGATAAGTTGAGTGATTTCTCAGGGGCTGTGTAAAACCTGGGCCCAGCCAGAGAGACACATTTCCTCTGGCTGATGAGAGTCGGGAGGCCTCAGTGTTAGGGCGTGGGAGGTGCACTGCTCTTGGGGAAGATCAAGTGTGCTCCTGCCGACTCCAAATCACGGGCTCCCCAACTGCTTGGGAGGAACGCTTTTTCTTCATGGCCGGTGTTAAATCACCGCTGCCGCGGTGAGGTCATCTGCTAGTCTTCTTTCTTTAATTGAGCTTGCTAACACACGGCTGTAATGCGTGCGGACGGGGGAGTGAGACGCCGGGTTGAGCTGCCTTCCGATCCTATTTATTTTAGCTCAGGGCTCATTTGAGGGGTTTTGGATAGGGTCGGGCCTTGGAGCAGCAGATGCCTTGGCAGTATGCTGTTACCACCGCACACTTACCAGGACTCCAAGAGTTTACCACAGATGCTTGCACAGACGTTAGGTGATGTAAACGGCAGCACGCTGAGGTTTTCAAGGGGCTGCCTCACTGTCTTTGGTCAATCAATACACATTCCTGTGCGTCCCTAATGTAGCTATAATCGCAGGCTGGATACATTTGGCCACCGGGTCAGAGGAAGACTGAGCCTGCTAAAGTGACAGAGGATGGAGTAGCGGGGAAGAGAAACAAGGTTACTTGGATGAGCACTGCCACGTCGGTTGGTGTAAAAGGACCCGTTTGGCAACCGTAGTAGAAAACTCAAAATAAAGCTATTGTTTTACTTTATTCAATTAATGCCCACGTGAACGCTTCTGCTGCCGTAATTATTGAAAGCAACAAGAAAGGATTCAGCTTACATCTCCAGACAGTCCAGATTTGTATGAATTCAAAGAGGAAAAAGTCTAAAAGATTGATTTACTTTTGTTGTTTTTTTTAGAGGAAAGAGAAAGTTTCAAATCAGTTTATAGAGCTGATAAGGGGCAGACATCCCTCCTGTGTCTGTATTGTCTGTTTATGAGATAACGACTAACGGGACTCATCAAGACTGACAGATATGCTGACAACTGCTTTTCAACTCAATTACAGTTCCACAGCAAAGCTCCCCAGGTCCCCTCATGCCTATCACCCCTGTACTCCCAGAGCTGTTGAGTGAATGCGTATGAGCTCATACACACACATGCAACAACATTAGTTTACTGAACAAAAGGTGCACAGGAAGGGTGATATTCCTGAGTTCAATGCGGTGGCGCCTCCCTCCCCTCTCCACCACCTCTAGTAGTTTGCAGGCAGATTTTAACAGGTCAAGCTGGGTGGATGCCAGGGATGTGCTCTATGGATATATATCATAACAGCAAGTGGAGCTTCTGCTAACACAGATAACAGGTTGCTGCCCTTAGAGACACAATGTGCGATGGACACAGGAGGCAATAAACCCAACCATATGGTCTCTTGGGTGTGACTGGTTTCATTGCTAGAGGGAGACTGGTGACCCCACAGTCTCCCCTGATGACGACAGCTGCATGGTGTGGACTCCGTGGGGAAATGATGGGAAAACAAAGCCTCTGCCTCCTGTGTCCCAGCATCCCTCCCAGATATTTGGGGGTGGCGATGAGGAGGGGGTGGGCCGGCTCAGGAAACCCCTACCCATTGTTTTGCTTCCTTCATTAGTCGTTGTGTCAACAGTTTGGATCGCTACGCGTGTGCCACTGTTTTTGTTCGGCTGCACCCCGGCTGACCCCAGTGCTGTGATGTTTTGACAGATTGTTTCAAAATCCCATCAAGGCAATTTACCGTTTGAAAGTCAAGCGGCCATTCGGACAACATAAGCTGGCCGGCACATTAAAACCAAAAGCAAATAAATCCGCTGGGCCTAAAATTAAACAAATCTGACGTAAATATGCTGCCAGAATTTTTTTCAGGAAATACTCTGAGGTGCAGTAGGGTGCGGCCGTGCGTGAGGGCTTGCAGATAAGAAAAAGCTGTTAAATAAATGTGATGTGTTGCGCAAACAGCCAGTTTTGGCACGGACAGTGATCTCATAAAGAGAAACGTATAACTTTATTTAGTTATTATTCTGGATAATGTGCATACACTGCAGGAACTCACCGTCATCTAGGTACATCTGGTCCAGTTCCTGGGGCTCCTGCTTGACGGTGATGGCCATCGAAGGTGGGCTGGCATCCTCAGGTAGCAAGCTTGGTGACCTCCCTCCAGCTTGGGCTGAGCCAACTGGGCTGTAGGCCTGAACGAATGGGCTCTCCGCAGGCCCAACTGGAGTGGAAGGGTGGGACGCTGGGGAAGATGAGGGGCTGCTGTTGGTATAGATAGGGTGGTAGTTATGGCGTCCTGGGCTGTTGAGGTGGTTGGGGCTACCCTGGGAGTGGAGCAACCCTAGAGAAGAGTTGTTATCTGGCGAAGATGGGTGGGCGAGATTAGGGTGGCCAGGGTTGTCCTGAATAGGGGGTGCTACCATGGGTCCCGGTGGTACTGCTGCGTGGGTGGGGCTGTTGGGGAGGCACTTGCTGAATGCCACAGGAGACAGGTCATGAAGGGTGGGGCTTGAACTGGGGGGTGACGATGGCATGGCAGCATGGCGAGGTGGGCACGAAGGGTAGCCCTCAACCAGGCAGGCTTCAGGGTCAGCCACAGGCATGATGGGAGTGAGTCTTGGCTGGCTGTAGTAAGGAGTGGAATGCATGGAGAGCCCCACGGTACCCAGAGAATCATATTCATCGTGGGGTTCTGTCTTTATGATCGGCACTGATGGGGGAAAGTAGAAAGAAAGAAAGAAAGAAAGGAGAGGTTATAAAACGTGCAGGGAATCCACGTGGCGCAGTGAGCGTATGACTGAGGCTGAGTAAAGCATCGAGCAGGCAGAACTGCGCCTGTGATACCCTTTATAATCCAAACAAACAACCACCAGTGGATCTGGGCTCAGCGTCAACTTGGCAGAGTCCTCTAACAGAGAAATCCTTACGCCTCCTCTTTTGCCACCCATCTTTACCACACCGTGAAAAAAAGCAAAAGAATAGGGAGGAAAGAAAAATGGATGAGTCATCAGTGTGGAAAGCCACAGCTGGCTCTAATAATGAATAGGACCTATTTTCTTTGGACTCTCCTCCAGCTCTGATATCCAATAAAAGTACTTTAAAGCAGTGGAGTGCTGCTGCTGTTGCTGCTGCTGCTGCTCTGGACCCCCAGGTTTCCTCCACACTCCAGAAGTAATTGTTTCTCTCAGGACCAAAAAGATAGTGGTGGTGGTGGTGGGGTGGGGGTGGGGGGTGGGGGGGGTGAAAAAAAGGAGATGATTTGATTTTGATTAGGCTGCCTGAGCTGCTTAAGAGGTTGCAGAGCTGTGCCTGTGGTTTCAGGAGCTTCAGACCTCAGCTAATGCAGAGAGTGCAGTGACCCCATTTGATCATCCTGCCTGCTCCCTTCTAACTTCTAATCCAGTGCAGACTGTCTGCGTTGTTTCCTGATTACTTCTGACTGACAGGTATCACATACTTCCTCGTCACTGTCAAGAAAGGTTTTCTATTAATTGAAAATTTCAATCACAATCCGAAGCCTTCATAAACAGCGGTGTGTTTATGGACCGGGTTGAGTGACGGAGAGGGATCCATATTAACAAGCTCACTGCTGAGTTATTATATAAGTACACATGCACAGGCTGTGCCAGCACAAAAGTAATAGGCCCGTGTTAAGATACCCAAATGCACAGCAAAGGCTTCTGAGTCACAATGGACATACTGTTTATTCCTAGCAATTGTTAAAATGTGTTAATGGGTGTGGTGACTGTTTGGTGCCAGCCATTAAAAGTTTTTGGCTAAATGTACTTCGTAGTGACATTTACTTGAAGCTGTCAATATGAATAAGATGTCTGTGTGTATGATTTTTGTACATAATAGAACCTTTCACTGACAGAAAAAAAGGCAAACTGTCCCTTACTGTGTCAAAAAAAAAGACATCTAGGTATGTGAGAGCTTGGTCTGAAAAGGCACCAAACGCGTCTGTAGCCTCCAGGGGTGCCGAGCTACAGAGCAGCGATAACGCGGCAGGGAACACATTTACGTCAGCCTTGTCTGCTTTCAGAGCCCAGAGACCAGGCTTGGTGTCTGGGGCAGCACAGTGAGGCGAGTCCCATGATGCACAGGCCTCCTCTCCGTGGCCTGGGGAATAACAAGTGAGTCACATGCTCACATAACATCCACAGTTACTTCCCTCCAGATTGTCTTTGTCTCCTGTGCCTTTTTCTCTGGTGTGAATGGACAGAAGTGTGCCAAGGAGCCGAGGGTGTGATATCAGAGTGGAAATGTCATAAAATGAGACCATTTTCATATTTTAGCTTGGGGTCCCGATCTGCATTGCTGCCTCTAATTTGAAACACATTTAACCTTCTGCCTTATGAAATCAGTCAAAAAAACAAAAGTCCCGTTAAATATTTAAGAACATCGCGCTTAACGGATTCTGAAAACTGATATCTTGTTTCAAATGTCTCCTTGCAGAAGTTAAATGAAAAAATAATAATAATTACAATATAATAATAATAATAATAATAATAATAATAATAATGCAAGTTGCATACGTCCAGAGTAATTTATTGCATGTACAGATGCCTTTCACCAAAGATTGCTGTCATTATTTAAGTATCTGAGCACATGCGAAATATACAGCAATTGCAACCTCGCTGTCTTCTATTCTTGGATTATGACATTGACCAGCTGCCAGAAAGAGTGTTTTTACAGCTTTATCTTTTTATCCTATTAGACATTTTTATGAAATTGTGTCATAATTAGTGTATAAAGTCTGGCGTTATAGCCCAACATGTGTTTTGTAAGCTCACCGTGACCTTGACCTTTTAAAACCAAGTTCTAATCAGGTTGTCCTTGAATCCACATTTGGGCCTGGTGCAACGCCGTTCCTCATTTCGCATTCAGCATAATGGGACGGCTGTTTGACATGTTTGACTTATGTAGGAAAAGGCTGTTCATTAAGAGTAAAGGAAATTCTAAGCATTGTTTTTTACATTAAGCAAAACCTCCACCTGCCTGTTCTCCAAAGTTGCAAACATTTTCTCCAAAATTCATACTCCTCCCTCCTCGATTTATAAACAGACGTGTTTCCTCCAGCTTGGTCCATCTCTGTGTCTCATTTCAACTTTATATGAGAAATGAGAAAACAGATTCACCGGGCCCAGTGCAACTTCAGCTGGCTTCTATTTCCTCCCAACCTGTGGGTTATGGCCCACAGACTGTTGATGCTCCGCACATGGTTTTCTCTCCATTTCTGGCAGTTTTCCCTTCTGTCTGCTTGTATTGAACTGATCAGGAATGATCTAGGTATTTTACTGAGCACTTGTTTCCTCTGATGGGAATAGGGACAGTGATGTGTGTCTGTATCTGTTTATTTCATTAAAAAAAGCAAGCAGGGCTTATGTGAGCTTTATAAAACACTTTCTAAAGAAGAGCATCTGTACTTCTGGGCAAATTCAAGAGGTATTTTAGGATGCAATAGGTTCTAACACTCTTTTCCACTGGTAAAATATGATACTATTATGCCACTGTGAAAAACATTTTAAGAAATTCTGGACACACCTCATACTATTGGCATGAATCTCCCGTGACATTTAACATGGAGCAGGTGGTAGTTCATTAACTCAAAGGTACCTCGTGCACCGTGTCCCACTGTGTAGGCAATCTGGACACACAGCATACCGTGGGCTTTGGTATACTGTAGGTTAGTGTAAAAACACCCAAAGCTGCAGACCTGACAGAAACAGTTCAGTCATTGTCCAGATTTTTTTTTTTTTTTTAGAAAAACATGACTGTGCAAATATTTACAACAAAAGATCAACGTGTGGTTCATTAACTTTTCCTGTATGTGTCACAGAACATGTTTCTGGCTCTACCCTCTCCAGCTCCAACCACAGACTGATGCAGTGATGGTGGGGGAGAGTAGGCAGCCATTTGCGTTAAGAATAGAACTTGATATTACAGAGGAATCTCCAAACGGCCTGTAAAAATAAAGGGGTTCCGAGAAGTTCTTCGCCCGAGCTTTGGTCACTGCCAGCATTTTTTTAGCATTTGTTGTTTAATGTGGTTGGTGAAAACTGTTTCTTATTTCAAGAGCAACACGTCACATCTCTACACACGCAAGAATTATTGGACGGGAGCTCGGAAAAGGGAAGCTCATTCTGGGAACCAGACGACAGTTGTTCTGCATGTACATCTCATCATCACAGACAGGCACTTAGGCTTCAACCGCAAATGCTGCTGATGGTATATTTAAACAATAGCAGTCTTCTCGACTCATTGGCTAAATGCACCTATACCTCATAATCAGTTCATCCCAATGGAGAAACATTTTTTCCATAACTGGTAAAACTCTTTTTTTCTCAAGATTCTAAAAAATAATCTTTATTTTGTTCTGTAAAAGGAAAGGTCAAGTTCTTGTACTCACTTGGACACAGGCGGGGGTTGCTTTGTGTATATCATAGACTGCATATAAAAGATAGCTATCTGGTCTTTAAGTCTAACGTCATTAGCTATGTCTGGGCCCAAACACTGCTGCAGGTCTCCAAGTCAAACAATCACTGCAGCATTACTGAGAGTTGAAAAACTGTCTACATTCTTTCATCTGTAATAAAATGATCAATGTGGCTGCTCTACCAGGTGTAACAATTAAGTTTAACATCCAGGCATCCATGAAGAATTTATGAAGTTTAACGGAGTTAGAAGTTAGCAGGGAGTTAGCTCGCTAGCTTCCATCTAAATATAATATAGCATGTTCAGACTGAGGGATTTCTGAAACAAATTAAGACGTACAGCTCTGCTATCACTTCCAACATAAATGAAGACAGAAAACTAAACAGCAGTGAGTTTTGTAGGGTTACTGAAGTTTGGCTAGCTGGTATATAATGATGTGCTACGTGATCGCTAGCAACACATCTATGTTAGCATAATATAAACAGTAAAGCTGGAGGATGAATGGAAGGCTTTTTTCCACTCAATAAAAGTTGAGGTGAGGGTTCCCGATGGTTAGGGGCAAATGCAATCTCATGGCAGGATGCTGTAAACGGATCAAACTTCAGTCAGGAAAACATCTTAGATAATCCATCCACAATACGAGGTTAGTCATTAATATACTGCTGCATGGGCTGAGCTGTAATTACATTGTAAGGTTTAAAAAACTCAGCTTTAAATTGAATAGTGGTAACAAAAACTGAGAGAGGCCGACAGTGATCACTGACTGTTTTTAGGGGCTTGTTGAGATTAAATAGAACAAGATACAAAGCATTAAAACATGATAAAAGCACAACAGCGTTATTAAACGCAGAGTAGTTTGGGCCCGGAAGCAGGGTTCATCACGTCATCACTTAAAGACCGGATAGCCTTTTGATGTAAAACATGACTATATTTGGACTAGTAGTTTGGTTGCTGAATTATCAACTAATACTATGAAGTTTGGTTATCAAGGGTGTCTCCTGAGATACCTTCTAACTACAAACATATAAATAATATACTGAAATTTTACTCACCAAAACTGGAACGCAGACTTCTTAGATATGCCGTTGATGCAATTGTGTGCACAGAAAGTCATATGAGCGACACCACAATCAGGACAGAGAAGTCCAGTTTAGCCTAGCAGACAGCTAACAGTCCAGCTAGCAGCAGCCAAATGTCAGTCACAGTTGTCCCAAATAATGAAACTTTAAGCCTTAACATAATGTGATACATAAATTTTATATAATAATAACGGATTGGATTTATATAGCGTTTTTCAAGGCACCCAAAGCGCTTTACAATACCATTCACTCTCACATTCACACACTGGTGGAGGCAAGCTACAGTTGTAGCCACAGCTGCCCTGGGGCAGACTGACAGAAGCGAGGCTGCCATATCGCGCCATCGGCCCCTCTGGCCAACACCAGTAGGCGGGAGGGTAAAGTGTCTTGCCCAAGGACACAACGACCAGGAGCCACGTTTGCCCGTATAGTCAGTATAGTCAGCCCCGTATAGTCAGAAATGAGGAATTAGACATACAGACCAAAACAGTTTTTGCACTATTTCTGCTAAAATTTAAGTCTATTGGTATTACCGACCCATCAGGTTGCGGCAGACAGCCGCCCCTCCCTGAGCCTGGTTCTGCCGGAGGTTTCTTCCTGTTAAAAGCGAGTTTTTCCTTTCCACTGTCACCAAAGTGCTTGCTCATAGGGGGCCATATGATTGCTGGGTTTCTCTCTGTATGTATTATTGTAGGGCCTATCTTACAATATAAAGCGCCTTGAGGCAACTGTTGTGACTATGACTGTGTTGTGTTGTGATTTGGCGCTGTATAACTATATTGAATTGAACTGAACTGAATTATTACCTTCCTTAGCAGCCAGCCTAAAGGAACTGCAGTATTTGGCACTTCCTCTAACAGTTTCCTGCTTTGTATACACAATTCACCTCTTCCTCACTTACATAGAGCATGTCCATTTTTTTGCAATATATTAGCATGGCAATGTCTCAAAATTCCGCAGCATCCATCTATTGCTATCTTTCCACTGCATCTGACGGGCCTAATATAAACTTCTTAATTAACAACAGAGGCAGTGAACATACAGATCTGCTGAAATAATGATGCCTGTTGAAATAATATGTCTGGTGTACTTGCGGGGCAAAATATAGCAAACAGTTTGTTTGTTTTATTACCCCCCCCCCGATGTGTTTTGTTCTTCAAATGCAGGTATCAATGTTTAGCCGCAGCATTGCCAACCACATATGCATTAGTGTCAAAGAATAACAAGATGGTCACATGACCTGAATGGAAAATAAAGGTGGTTTTCACTAGCATCTGGGTCCCAGAGAGTGTTTGCTTCATCCTTCCGCTGTTTTAAACAAGTTGGGCTATTTTAAGGTTTTGGTTTGCTTTTTATAGATGAACAGACAGCAGAGTGTGAAAGAAATGTTCTTTCTAAACAACGTCAGAGACCACAACTGTGCTTGAAGTGGGACATAGGGCCGGAAGAGTCTTTTCATACGAGCGAGCAAAAAAAAGAAGAAGTAAAAAAAAGTGTCGACAGCAATGTGTGTCTATGCGTGTGTGTGGGTGTTCTCCTCCGCAGCCCACCCCGAGTACATGGCCGCAGTGTTGGTTGTTTCACTCACTGTTGACACACACACACTGAAACCCTCAAAAGCAAACAGCTTCACTAGGGTTTCCTCATTCTCTGCTGCAGTATTGAAACTGTGAAACGATTGCAGTCATCATCACTGTGCACAGTCTGTTTGTGATAATTAGAACAATTTTAACATTGTGGTCAAAAAAATAAAACCAAAGTTTTTACCAGGTAGATCACAACTATGGAACTCAAGCTCTGTGTTCTGCTTCACCTGCTATCTCCCAACAGAGTCTCTGTTTTTCATATGATCAGCTGTAGTTTTTTAATGCGTATGCTGTATCTGAAAATAGAACTCAAAAACCTTGTCGTGGTCGCTTTGGCTGTAACACTTGTAAGTTAATTAAACTTCTTTGACAAGACATGGGCCCCGCTTGTGTGGTCCACGCTGTACTTGTGGTTTATTTGGCAGCAAAGGAAAAAACACAACAAGCCATCTTTTAATTAGAGCTGCGTGCACGCTCAGAGAACTGACTTTGAGATGCGCCGTGGATGTTGAAAAGCCTTTGCATCTCCTTTTCTCTCTGTCTCTTTCTATATGAAACAGATGAGCAGCTATATATGGCCACAGTTTGTCTTGTCCCACACTTGTCCGGTTACCCACAATGCACTTGTTCATCATATTATCAGGCATCTCCAAATAGGGCTGTGCTCTATTTGTTCTCAGAGCCTCATCCAAAATCCTGATCACTTATCTCCCGAGGCCATAAATGCATCTGCTGATAATCTAAATGTCACATCTTATTAACAGCTCTGGTCTTTAAACACATTGCTTGCCTGCTATCCCAGAAGCATTAGACCCATTAGGCTCTGATCAATGAAAACAAGATACCACTGTTTTGATCTAATGGATTTCGCTGGTTATCACAAGGGGAATGCGTGCCTTGTAAAAGCATGGTTGCTGGTTAGAATTCCAAAACCGGCTCGAGCAAATGAGCTGCAGCATTTGCTAAGTCTGCCTTCAGCAACTACTGTTTAAAGAGGCAGAAGAGTTCTCCGGTGTCTTGAAAAGCTCTTAACTGCGTCGGTGCCGCTTCTCAGCAGACCAACAAGCAAAGGACTTACTATGGCACCATATTTGGAAAGCTGCGGCTTGAAAGAGCAAACCGGCGCAATAAAATAATGCTATTCTCGTGGGATGCTTGAAAGCGATACTGAAGATGATATTTCACCTGTGCCTACTGTGAAGAGCAAACAGCTCGCAATGTAATTTTGAGGCTGAACTTTTTAACTCTTAACAATACATTCTTCAAATTCCAACGTGAAAGCCATCTATAAACACTGAGGCTTGTGATAAACACACACACACACACACACACACACACACACACACACACACACACACACACACACACACACACACAGAGGTATTTCTGGGTTTTCAGGTTGCTACATGAATGATATGGCAAAGCAATGGCTGGCTGTGTGTGTGTGTGTGTGTGTGCGTGGATGTTTTTTTGTCAATTCATAAGTGTGCTGGAAGAGAATGTGTGGGGCCGGGTGTGAAAGTCAGGTCGCTGGGAGATTGACTCCTCTACATCAACAGTGCTCGGAGGCTCTGTCACTCAGTAGGTGCACCTCATGGCTGGGGAACGTGCTGTCACTGCAGAATAAACACACTTCACACCTCCTGCACTCGCTCAGAGGCTTCAGCCAAGTGCTGCCACTTACAACGTCAAAAACATTCACAAAAAAAAGGGGGGCTACAAATTTCACGTAGCACTTTAACGGATGAGGTAAAATAGGACGAATGGCTGTCAAGGTGTGAAAAGGCACACAGTTGCAATAAAGAACGCAAAGCGTGCAGCTTGTGCAAAGCATAGGAGTGTTGCAGTGTCACTGGTTATAGAAAGGGTGGGTGGATGATTATTACCATTTGGAGGAAGGTAGGTAAAGCGCTGGGACTGGCTCCTCTTCCTCTTGCCGTTGCAGACATAGAAGTTAACCTGCACCGAGCTGGATATTCTCTGGTTCCTATATGGTGGGATCTCCACAACAAGAGCGTTCTAAAACAGAAATATGATATGATAATAAAAACTCAGGTGTGAGACGTCATTTTGATTTTCACATTTCCTCTTAAATAACCAACTTCTTTTTAGTACTTTGTGCTTTGTAGTTTAAACTTTTTATTTCTTGCTTTGTCTCAAAGTTAGGCTGAGGCGTTTTTGCATCTTTGGAAAGCATGGATCACCACAATATTTTCAAAGGAAGTTCTGCAAATTCAAAAGACTGGAAAGACTACACAGCATGGGTTTATAATGACTGTACACCTGTGGGAATTAAGAGGTTAATCAACAGCTATGTTTGTTTTGCAGTTGGCCAGTATTCAGGATACTGTTTCCAAGAGGCTGGACTGGGAGCAGGTCTAAATGAGCACGTCTGGACTGTGTAGATGCAGCACGAGAGCTCAAGAGGTTGGTCCAGTGCCTGTGTTTGTCTCTGAGGAAAACCCAGGAGCTTTAGCATCGTCCCTGTACTGCACGAGAGGAGGGAGGCAGCCAGCTTATTTGTTTGTACAGCCGTGCCTTTGCTGGCTTGCCTGCTCGCCTCCTCTGCATCGCTACACCACAGAAAGTCTGTATGGATATGAACTTGCAAGTATATTGAGAACATTGCAAAAAAAATGATCCCGGGGCAGCTGTGACTCTCCTCTGGATCTAAACAGGCTCAGAGTGAGGCATTTTTTGACAGAGAGCAGGTTTCTGTTGGTCATTGCCGCACTTGAAGGAAGGTGGGAGGGACGGGTTGGTGGGGGGAAGTCGGAGGTGAGCTCAGCACCAGTCTACCCTCCAGATAATGACAAAGAAAAACATGCAGGTGGCAGACTTTAGGGTGTTAAGTGCGTGCGCGCCGCTTTCCCTCGCTTCCCAACCCCGTGAAAGTTAGCACACTCTGGATGGCAATAAAAACACAGTCGAGCAGGCAGTCAGACTGGAGCACTTTAGAGTAGTCTAGTCGCAGCTGGCATAAGAAGAGGGCCTGTTCTCGCTCGCTGTCTCTAAGTAATTGTTTATTAGATTTACAAACACACTGTAAGATTTGTGTTTTATCAATGCTGACTGCTAATTTTCCAGCATCCGGGACTCTAGCCATCACGCATCAGCCGGCCCTGCGGCACAATTAGACACCACACTCCATATTTGTCCTACTGATGCAACCGAGTCATTTACCCGAGCGAAACAGCAGCGGCAAGCCAACGACAAACATCCCGACTTGCAGACTTTAGTTGGGGATAGTTAACTATGTGTGAGTGTAAATCACCTCAGTTAGTTTACAGTGGGTTGACACAGTTGATGAAAAGAATCGGCATTTCAAAACATACTGTCATCCTGCACAAGCAAACAGGTTCTGTTCTTGACTCTGTCCACAGTAAAAAGCAGGCCTAATGAACCTTGATGAAATCTTAATTAAGTCCAGAGCTCAGGCAGCTCCCTGTGACACATAGAAAAACATTTGCCTCATTCCCTCTGTTGACGATTCCCTTTTCGCTTGCTTTTACATTAACAGTCCGACTGAGCGTCAGTTAAACGAGTACACTGGTTTATTTTCTCATTACCACCCTCATGAAAGGCAGCAGGTAGGGTGCGATTTGCACTTGGCTGCACGGTCTCAACGTAGATGAGGTGTTTGAGCCCAATTCAGCACACCTCACTGTGAACTAAACGTCTGGCTATGCTAGGAGGATTGTGTGTGTGTGTGTGTGTGTGTGTGTGTGTGTGTGTGTGTGTGTGTGTGTGTGTGTGTGTGTAACCCATACATGTGTATCTTCATGGATTAGATGCAAAAACAACATGACAGCCTGCGTCTAATTACTTCCAAGAGGATAAGGAGATTTTGTGAAAATTCCATTCAGGATTGCATCGGCTAAACATCATTGTCTATGTTGCAATTTGTAATAACTTAGCAAAGGTTACATCATTACAGGGGACAGATGAGGAAGAGACAGAGAGAGGAAAAGGAGAAAAAGTCTCACGGGAAGGTGGGACTGGAGACAGCACGAGCATTTCAAATAAATCATGCTGGTAAGGTGCACTCACTGATTTGATGGATTCCTTGTCAACTTTGGCTTCCGTCTCCCAAAGATGATGCCCATCTGTTTTGCAAAAAGACAAATGCATTATTTAGCGGAGGCCCTTACAAACTACATCAACATATAGATGAGATGGACCTCATTTGGAGTGTGGCTACAGACTTTTGGATTTGGGGAAAAAAAACATCACGGTTTCAACAGAAATTCAATAAAGAAATTCTGTTCTCTCAAGTTCTTGTTGATATGTGCTGTTTTGGATCTTTTTATTTCATCAGTTTCATTTTCACACTGTCAAAGTCATCTCATTCAAACGTTTTCGTCACTATTCTTTCCTATAATAGACCTGCTCCTGTTCTCTCTAGTGTTTTTTCACTCCCCCTTTCAGGCTGTCTGTCACGCACCCTCCTCTTTGACATCTCTAAAATTAGAAACATCCTGTGTCACAGTGATGCTGAAAAGCTAGTTTATGCATGCATCACTTCTAGGCTGGACTATTCTAATTCATTATTATCAGGCTGTCCTAAAAGCTCCCAGAATAGCCTTCAGTTGATCCAGAACTCTGACTGGGACTAAAAAGAGTTCTGGATCACATATTTCTCCCATGTTGGCTCCCCGTTAAGCCCAGAATTGAATTTAAAATTCTACTTATGACATGGAAGGTCTTGAATAATAAGGGAACATAAACAGAGCACTTGATTGTTGTGTTGGGGTTTCTTTCTAATACTGTAGAGTCTTTACGTTATAATAAAAAGCATCGTGAGACAATTGAAACTCGACCTGATCCAGGTTGTTGAGGACATCAACTCCAAAATCTCCATCGATCACCTGCTTATTCTACTCTAGCTACACCAGTTTCAATGCACCAGAGGGAGTCTGCCCTTATTTTGACTCTATTAAGTTGCTTCTAGTCGAATTTTTCAGATTTTATTATTTAATTATGAACTAAATATTTCCCTCTTCTTTCAGATGAGCTTCTTAGTGAATTGATAATTTATTAACTTTCATTTCTTAAAAACAATTTCAACAATTTTTGCAGCTCCAATGTAAGAATGTGTTGCTTATCTAAGTTTGAAGTGAAGACTTTAAGGTTTTGGACCAAAGCACAAAAAAAGGGGAAGCCGCTTTGGTATAGCCACGAGCCGGGTTGTGTTTGTTCTCTAACGTTCGACAAGGAATGCATCCTCTCTTTTCTTCATCTGTCTCTGTAAAGTCCTGCACTATTTCTGTCCCTTGATTAGATTTTTTTTTCTTTTTCTATTTTGCTCCCCCTACTTCTTTTCCTTTCTTCCCCGCCCTTCTTCTCTTCTTGTTGTGGTGAGGTTTCCCCTCGCTGCCTCGCAATAAAAGGCCTGTGTGCCGCTGCAGCTGTTGGGAGCCTGCAGAAGCTCAGTTCACATTCTTTGCGTCCTCTTTGTGATTTCACGCCGCACCTTTGTGAACAGACGCTCTGGGCTCTGTTACGGCAATCAACACCAACCACACTGCAATTTTTCGCCTTCTTTTTTCAGCAGAAACCATGAGTCATTACTGCTGTCATGAATGACAGTGACACAGAACAGCTTTTGTTTCAGTGGCACACCAGGTGACGCAACTGTATGGATGGGTAGTGTGGCAGTGCTACTATATGTTAACAGGCGCAAGTAGGAGTTTGCAGATTAAACAGAGAACTAGAGTTGCAGCGTCAGGCGCAGGAAGCCATCAGATAAGATAATCAGAGACAGTTTCCACATAAACGACAGCAAAAGCCCAGCAGCTCTGGAAGATGTAAAACCCTTGTTTTTTTCCCCAAAGCATTATGTTTTTCACATCATGCACAGAGCGAGAGAATAAAGGATTCCAGTCACGGCTGGCTTATTATTGGTGAGATGTGGTAGTGGGGGCGGGTGGTCAGCTTTATTATTCAGAGAGTGAACATCAGTAGATATATCTTTCCAAAATGGCCATATTAAAACATGGGGGGAAGAGAAAAACAGACGGTGGAGAGATCAGATAAGGGTTTTTTTGTATTTGAACTGGGTGGAAATAAGAGTTGCATATGGAGAAATGTACCTCACTGCAATGGAGATGAAGTGCATGACTTGGGGAATAGCAGTAGCCAGGGGGCACAGTGTGTGATCCTGTGCATGTGGCAGATGATTGAGGTACATGAAAGAATGAGGCAAAGGTAATGCAGTGTAGTTGTTCAGAGTATGGAAGGGCGATTAGAGCAAGCACAGGCTCAGGGAAGGTCAGAGAAAAGGGGAGAGACAGAGGCAGACAGAGATGAGCGTTCCTCATGTTACGTCTAGGGGAACCAGGAGGGAATCTCACCCGCCTCCGCTCTGGGAGACACTCCAAGAGGGAAACCTTAGACTCCGACGTCAACCCCAGCCTCCACTAGTAAACATGTTTTTCAAACTTTTCTCTCTGCCTCCCTCTTGATCTTTTTTTTTTGTCTCACCTTTGGTAGCTCTAAATCAGTTTGTTCTGTCAAACTTTTTTCAAATCACACTGCATCGTATGAAGCAAAGCTAAGAGTTTGATGGAATTGGGATGGGGCCACCTGTGGCATGCTGTTTGGGTGATAACCACAGGACTTTCCATTCTCTCCATCTTCCCTGCAACATCTGCAAAACGCTTCTGTTCCTGACAACACCTCCTCTTTCAAGCAAAGTCCACCCACGCGTAATGCACGCACACCGATGCACACATATGCACACATGCAACCACAGCATCCTTTACCTTTGTTCTGGCCTTCAACTTGAATTATAACAGGGGAAGCACAAAAACAATAAGTGGCATATAAGAGCTGTGTCTGGAGAGCTCTAGGTACGGCATAATCTTGCCTTGGTCAAACAAAGAAGTGAATGAACACATGCATGCACATGGACAAATGGAAGCACGCTTATTTTTAGACTTTGTGCTCAAATGTTAACCAGGCAGCTTTTCTATATATGACTCACTCTTGCAAATCTGGTCCACAAAGACTAGCACTGCACAACCAGGACAACATGTTCATTCATCAGGCAGCTAGACAGCACGTAGGGTGAGGCCTCTTCGAGTCATTTCTTCTTCAGTTCCTGACAACAAACAATATCGTGTACCTGCCTGGTGACAACCTGGCAACAGAGCTGCTGTTGTAAAAAACCTCATAAAGTCCAAACCTTTCATTTGTGTTATTTCTAGTTTTATATACTATAGTCCTTTTGTTACTACCTACCCAAGTTAAGAACCCTAGATAGCTGAGTAACAGTGTGTCTGACCTCCCAATGAACTCACAGGTTTTAGCATTTGAGCGTTTTCTTTTTTCCTTTTTTAAATTTAACTTTTTTTTTTATAGTGACAGCCAAAGGTGTTTTTTTTTTCCTTCCAAAAAGCATTGTGTAGTGCAAAACAGCTTCCACTGACCAAGTTCACTTCAGGATTTTTGAGAATGGAAACTATGAATCACACGCTTAAATGCGGAGGTTGTCTTGTGAAACAACCCAGACATATTCTGCAGCTACGTCTCTTTTCCAGAGAAGATTATTTTAGAGTATTTATATCTCTTTCCTGTTTACCTATGTCAAGTTTATTTTCCATTTTATTGCGTCTCCATTGCCACCTTGAATGAAAATGCTTCAGTAATTTTATGCACATTTTTCACGGCATTCGCCTTGTTGCCCAATGAGGCGCAAAGCCAAAAAAGCCCAAAAGGGATTCCACCATGACTGATCCCAGCTGCGTTTCCCGTCTGGAGCGACTGGATTCTGCCAATCTAAGACCTGGTGAAATTGGAGAAATGTGGGTCTGCTTCAGATCGAGGGGCTTCCGTATAAATTACGACTTGACAGTAGATTTATGATGGGTTTATAGCCAGGAAGTGAGTTATTCTCGGTGTATAACAGGGAAAGCGTGAGCCGACGTGACCTGGGGTTGTAGCCTGAGGAGGATGGCGGTCAGCGGAGTGAAATTTTATGCTTCTTTTTAAGAGTCCAGCTGTGTGGCGCTGAGTTTGAAAATGATCTGAAGACTCAGAATGACGGTGGGAGGATCATCTGCACTTGTACATTTGGATAGTATTTGTAGAGTGGATAGCATTAGAAAGACATCAAAGCTTGCTGCTCTTAATGGTGTGTTGCATGTTATTTCACAGCCTAGCGAGAGTCACAGCGAGAACCGCACTTAGAAACTGAGCGAATGGTGAAAAAGAATGCAGGTAGATGATCATTTGATATATCAGAGCAGGGTCGCTCCAACAGCTTGCAGCCAAATCGGTCATAAAGACCCATGTAGTGAGCCACATTTCATTAAGGTATATCACTATTCTAATCAACTGGAGGGATATTAAGATGTTTCCCTGACAAAAATGGCCATCTTTCCACAGTTCGAGAGACTCTTCTGGCAATTACATGTTCAAACATGTCTAAAGAGAAGTGTAGAGGCCACAGGACAATGTAAACATTTTTCTGCTATCACACAACTGGTTCCTTTGATGTATAGATGTTCTCAAAGCCACTGCACAAATATAGCTTTAAACTGCGGATAAGAAACTTCCATTTTCACACATTCCTCATGATGCTCTTCTAGCAAGGTGCTTGAGAGCTTAAACCAGCGGTCCCCAACCCCCGGGCCTCGGACCGGTACCGGTCGGTGAGTCGTTTGGTACCGGGCCGCGAAAGTTGAGGCTCAGGTGTGAAATGTATGGTTTTCAGGGTTTTTATCGGTTTTCAACGTTATTTTGTTATCGTTTTTATCGTTAACTCAGTTTTCCTGGGTCTTTTCATGTGTGTTATGAATAAATCTTCTTTTTTTCGGTACCGGTACTAGTTTTATTTTGTTGTATTTATCTGTGACACCTTAAAGGCCGGTCCGTGAAAATATTGTCGGGCATAAACCGGTCCGTGGCGCAAAAAAGGTTGGAGACCGCTGGCTTAAACCATTCTAGCAGTGATAAATAATTACTGATTTTGAAATTGAGGGCAGTATACCATCCTAATGAGACAGTAAGATCCCAAATCTCATGCCTGAAGCAGGGGTGGAGGTTGGTCTTATCGTGCCAAAGTGCCAGAACTATGAGCCAGTATGAGCCATGAAGGTTATTCTAGCCTGAAGCCAAAGGACAGTCTAGACATACTGCTACAAGTACAATACATCGACCAGTTTGTCTGGTGTTTAAACTTGCCCAGGGTGGAAGAGTTCAGCCAAGTATAAACAGTGCATGAATGAACTCTTAGCAGTTCAGGTCATAGCCTTCTTCAAACTATGAAGGTATGAATATCCAAACATTTCAGTCCGATGCTGAGGAGCTTTTACACATGAGGAATATTAGCTCGAGCTTACTGTAGTAGATCATGTTGTTCTAAAGTTACAGATTATGCTAGAGCTAAGAAGCCTCTCTCCAGCCTGAGGCAGAGGTAGAGAGGACCAGACTTCTCCCTGCTGCAGACCAGGCTGCATGGTGCTGCTGAGCTCCAGGCAACGCTCCAGTCCTACCAGATGTAAAAACTATCCGGCTCACCAGGGAATTCCCTTACCTCCCCTCTGAGTCAGAGTGTAGGCTTTCCCCAGCTTGCTCTCTCTCCCTCTCTCTCTCTGTTTGTCTGTCTGTGCCTCTATTTTCCCTGCCTTTAGCACTCATTCCATCCATGGAAAGCAGGGCAAGCCAGAACACACATTGCAATAGGTGCGCCAGGTATGTCTTCCTAATCCAATGCCAAAAGAGCGGTTTGGGTATACCAAAAACACAGACACAAAACGCAATACTAATAACAGAAAACTGAAGCAAAGTCAACAATGCAAAAAAGATGGAAAGTTTCACAAATGCCCATATTGTGGTTCTGGGAAAGGCACTACTCTGTGCTGAGCAGAGAGCAAAAATGACATAGATTGTTATTATTATTACTATCAACAAAATTACTCTTGAAAGGAGTTTTTAAACTGCAAAAGAAGACGAGCACCTATGTTCCTACAGTCTGAATATCGTGCACTATCTGATGGAGCAAAACCATACATACAAAAGTCACATGAACAAAGAAAACCTTTCGCTGGGGCGCGTGGAAAGTGATCTGTGGTCTTCGAGTCCACTTTGGACCATAACATCTGATCATTTCTATGCGCCAATATCTCAAGAGTTCTACGGAAGCCCCGCCCATTTCTGCACCTCCTATTCCTCTCCCCCCTCTCTACTGTCTAAGGGGTCTTGTCTTTTCCGATTCACCCCTTCTACAGGGAATCCTTTGTGGATGACTCACTGCAAACACTTCCTACCGAACAACGCAAACAGGCCCGCAGGCTAGCAGCCGCAGCGGGTACACAACAACAAACACACACACACATACTGTACACACGTGAATGCACCGGTTTGCATCAGTTATCCTGTGGGTGATGAAGTGGAGCAGTGGGGATGGACATGGCATCTAAAAAGTAGAAGTAATTATTTTTCAAGGTGCATTAAGGTTTCCCACAGTGGCAACAGCTATGAGCTCTGCTCATTTGATACTGCGGATGTCTCACGGGGGGACAGACAGACAATCAAAACAACAGAGAAGGAGAGGAAGGTTAAAGTCGACAAACAGAGCGGCGCTATGTTTTAAGAGTACATGTGGGTCTGATTTATTTATTTATGCTGTTGTACGAAACAATCATTTGCTCTTAGATGTATTACTGTGTATTCACGGCATAATATTTTGCTCCTTGTACAGAAGATAATGCCAGTGGCCACATGTGCCAAGGATTTTCTAAAGACTACTGGATGTCTGTGTGTCACTGGTGTCCTCATTTAACCACAAACTGCAAACAGCAAATCTCTCAAATGTTGATGGCATCAAGTAACAGAGCTCTGTAATTAATTGATATCTGTCTTTGTTGCGTTGGTGTTTTAGACAATTCAAAAACATCTGCGTGTATGCCAAAAACAGCTACAGCCTGCACAAAAAACCCCACAACAAATGGAAACAGTTAGAGAAGTAGATGTATTTATGATTTATAGCTCATTTGTGATAATAGGCTTTTGTGCTCTGTGTGATCTGCCCCCTCACTCCACTTGGAGGATTTTGACTGTATACAGTTATTCACACAAGTTGGATTGGTACTCCTAAAGCAGCCTGTTGCTCCTTAGGATTTGTGGAATTTTCTTGTAGGTGTTTATTGGAGTCAATTTTGGAGAGTGAGCAGCCGTCCTGACCTCTGATGGCAGCAACAGTAATGGCTGTCACCACTGAGGCAAAATCAGTGATTGGTGTTGTGCCACACAAAGGCCTTGGCTGTACGTACGCATGACTGTGTAAGCACATGTCTGCGAGTGGTAATTATTGCGGCGCAATGCTCTGTATTTCATGGATGCATTTAGTCATGAACTTTTCCAGAGGAAAATAAAACCAAAGTTATAGAATAATTCTGTAATATAATTATAATTTTATTGGTTTCTTTTTTCCTCATCCCAGTTTGGCCCTTCTAAATCAACAATCGGAGAAATCCTGAAGTCTAAAACTTCACGAAACAGCAGGATTCTCTGATTAAAATGCCAAAGGACAATCTTTTGCAGTATATTTAAGACATAAGTATTTTTCCGTGCTCATAGTTGCTCGTCCATAGTTGCCATTAGTGAGTGATGTGTGTGTTCCTGCTTGCGCACGTGTGTTTAGGGTGTGTAGGTCTTTCTGTAATGGGCTTTTTGACTTAGGAGACCCTGGAAATGGTGGGTCATTAAAGTTCACATAAAAGCAGACTAAGTAGTAGACAGACAACCTCCTTTTCGATCTCTCTCTCTCTCTCTCTTTCTCCCTTCTGGACACCACAGAGACGGAAAACAAACCACCGAGATGTCAATGGCAGCCACGAGCCCGGAGATCCCGCTAGCGTAGAGCTCCGCAGCTCCTAATGTCTTTAGCGGGTATCGGGGATAGAGGTGAGAAAAAATGAGGGATGAGGGAGAACAGAGGAAAAGAAGGAAACGGAATATCAAGGTAAAGAGAGTGGGGAAAGAACAGAAATACTACCAAGAAGGCAAAAGGTGTGCATGTATGGGCTTTCCTCTTCAAGGGATCCCCCACACCCCTCCATGACTAACTAAAACCAGGAGAAGGGATACCCCAAATTACCAAGTTCATCCACCTCTCCTTAACCCATTGCTGCTTCCTCCTTAAGCCCTTAGGTCCTTAAGAGTAGACCAATCAAACAAGCTAGGGGCAAGTAGGGAGAGATCCATGCAGTGAAGAGTAACAAAATCTTTCTTCCTTCCAATTTTGAGACTGAGTTTTATTTTTATAACCTTTTTGAGGAAAATAAGTAAATAAAGGATTCACTTTTTATTTCTGCGTTCACTGACCACTTGCTAACTTTTACGGCAGAAGTGTGAAGTGTTTTGGAAAGTGTGGGTTAACTGTGATAATCTTCAGCAATTTTGAAATTCATGGTTAATGAACTGGAAGACACAATTATCTCATTCTCACAACTTTGTTTATGTTGCTCCCTTGTCTTAGTTTGTGTGTTGCTCAGCAGCAGCAGCGGCAGCAGTCACGTCGTGCTTCAGCTGACTTCAGAGCTACTACTGCGCTTGACCTTTGTTTTGATTTATTGGGTGCAATCAAGGAAATGATCACAATCATTATTCAAACTGAAAACCTGATCACTAGTGTTTCTACTTTCACAACCCACCCACACAGGGGAGAAACATATGGCCAAAAAGTTTAGACCAAAAAAAAGAAAAAGAAAAAGAAAGAAATGGTTTCCGACAGCCGGCCAGGGTGAGCGTCTGGCAGAACAGGGCGGAAGAAAGAGTGACGGAAAGCAAGCGAGCGAAAGGGTTAACTGTCGAAAGCAGGGGGAGTCAGGGAGGTACGGATAGCGAGGGAAAGAGGGAAAGTGAGAGAAAGAGACGTTGCACATGCCCTGGTTGTGATTCATTCCTTAACTTGTGGCGAGCGCCGCTGAACAGGCAATGGAAACTTCAGCAAATGTAAATACGCTTTGGTTAAAAATATAGTGGCCTAATGCACACCACATGTGGCTCGCTGGCAAGTCTTGCTCTATTTTGACGGGAGGAGAGACTAAGAAAATGCAACTGATGAGAGTGGGGGAGAAAGAAAAGAAAGGGGTATTAAAAAGGGAAATTGAAATGCGGTAAACATGGCCCGGTGACTGCAGCTTACCCTGGGCCTTCTCCACGAATACCACCTTGGACTCGGGCAGGAAGTTGAGTCCGTTTAGAAGTATCATTTTGCCTCCCGTGGCAGGGCAACTGTCCATACTTTGCTTCTCGACCAAGGGAAGCTCTTGAGCCGAACGCTGGGCTGTTGAAAGAGACACACAAACACAGGTTTCAAAATGGTGCGCAAGATTACACTAATACACCGCCTGATCCCCAACTACCCCGGGAAGCACAAGCCCAGCTCACAGCCAGTAAAACAGCAGTTCTTGGTTAGGGAAACAGGCTTATCAACTTTATTATGATGATTTCATGACCCCCTAGCTAAGAGGTTTGCAGCCAACAGCTGCTCTTTAAATGACATTGAAAAAAAGGCGCACAAATGATCAAAACAATATTTTCATGGTTGTTATGGCCAACCACCTGCCTCTGCTTTGCATGAAGTGATGCCAGCAAGTCACCTCTGACCTGTAGAATTCGGTCACCACATTCACAGCCGTATAGATATACAGTATCACCTTGCATCTGTGGATCTTATTTATAAATCTGCGCTTTAAATAACTTTAAACTTCACATTTAAATATGATGCACCAACTCAGATTAACCTCCACTTTGGACCATAAACTATAACGCAAGCTCTGTCTCACAATCTGAGTCTAACTGGCTTCCTTGGGCGCAAATAACATCACACCCCTCATACACAAATGAATGACAAAGAGAACAGAGGTTTCTTTCAATGTGCTCACTCAACCGTGCCAAAAAGTGGGGCTGGCAAACGACCTTTGTGAAACCTGCGCTAATGGGGTAGTGTTACCAAAATAACTTGTGCATTCAGTCGTAAAATGTGAATTTAAGATAGATAGCACGTGTGTTTGGCATCGTGCACAATGCATCTATTGCTTTGGCAAAGACCTTTGATCAAATAAAGCTTATTGGGTGCAGATGCACTGAATTTGCTCCAGTAGGCAATAAAATAGTAGCTCACTTTATTGGACTACAACAATAGATGCCACCTGAGTGCAAAGCCAACAGAAAAGACATGCCAGGTTTTGTGTTTATTTCTGTGCGTGTGTTTGTCTGTGTGTGTGTGTAAGACTTACAGCATTCAATGGGGTTCGAAGTGGCCTGTAGGGACACGGTCCTGCCATTGGGTTGGTTGATGTGCACGCGAAACACAAGCCTCACACGTGTGTTTTTACGTCCGATGTCCGTTTCCCCTTTGCGAAGCTCAATGTCTGAATTACGCAGCTTCAGGATTCCCGCACAATCAATTCTAGAACGGAGAAAAGCACACGCACAATTGAAGACTATATCCCCGAGACAACATTACACAGGCAAAGGTGACGGAAAGGTGAAGTTCACTGTTTACTTTTTCCAAGCCAGAACAATTTCTATTACAGCATTTCAAGAAAGCACCAATTTCTTTCTCTTCTGTTCCACACCCTGAGTCACAGAGGGTAGCTTTCAACGGGATGCAAAAGCATGGAAAAGTGCGACCAAGGGTTGAAACAGGAGCCTATCTGATTTACTCTTGGCTGTGAAATCGAAAATAGCTGCTACGCATCGGGACCAGCAGTGAAGTCCCCACTGGTGTTACAGATCATGCACTGGAAGTTTATCAGAGCATGACTGTGTCATTATTAATCCAGCATGTCATCAAAGGAAAAGTTGGACATTAATGAGTTTGCATCACGGTTTTAAATGGCCAGAGTGGTCCAAGTATTCAGAGAAATCTGGACTGAGCGCACCATGGCTTACCAGTATCACACACGTTCTGTAGGAGTACACCGAGCCTGCCTTGTCCGTTCACACCATTCACTTCATGAGTTTTGGGTTTAAAACCGCTGTTAATCATTGCCACATGTGCTAATAGCCCCCTTTTTAAGCTGTCTCTCTTTATTTATTTCATTTCACAATTTGGGAGGTAAAGGTGTAGAGTTTCTTTCCCTTTTCTTAGTGGAAAAAGGGCATTCATTCGCAGGCATGGCCTTTCATAAATTTACATAAAACTAGTGTGGCTGGTAAAAAGTGAGAGAATACAGATGGGATATGGTTTGGCATTTAAATTATTTTACATGGTAGCTTTTTGGGAGCGATTCCTGGAACATGGTAAATGTCAGGTTTTATACCAATCCATTTTTCCCTTGACTTTGGTTTGTACAATTCAAAGAAAAGAAAAATAACAGATACAGTCATGCTGACTACCCGCTGCTTATCAGCACTGAAAAACGAGCAACATAAAGGATTGGTGTTTTGGTGTTCTAACTATCTTGCACTTTAACATAACATATGATGACAATTTGGCACTATCAGAAACTTAGGATGCCGTATGTCTGCTAACCAACCTATGGAAATCTAGATGAAATGATCGACTGACACTGAGGAAAAAGAAGATAACGAACCCAAACATATTAGACAGAGTTAAAATATGTTAAACCAAATCTTTTGGATTTTAAACAAACCCTTGTGGCAGTAGCAACCTTGTTTTTATGAAAAATCCTGCAGTGGTTGCAGATAGCATGGTAGGAAAGAGCGGAGGGACTGCAGATATTAGTCATAGCCTACAATTCCACAGGGATTATCAACATACAAACTTGATGTTTTGCCCAAATTTACTAGATCCACATCTGTAACTAGGTCAAGATGTAGTGACGGCAAAAAATAAATAAAAAAGCTGTAGCATACGACCTAAATCAGTTTCAAGCTCATCAAACTATTCAGTGAGCCCTTATCTACCAGCGACTGGGACGTTAAACGCACCATTTTCATCAGGAGAGAAACACTGCATTATAGAATTAAAGGCGATCACTCAAATGAACCATTACCTTTTAGCAGACAAGATGACCAAATGACAGCATATGAAAACCACCACAGATCCACTCAGAGTACGAGTCAAGGTTTCACAGCTTTCTACTAATATGCCACCAGTCTGTGGTTTTAAACAAGAGCAAGATGATGGGCATAATAAAGTTACTCTAGTCATAACCGTCATCCTCTTATGAACGCTTTCTCGCTTATTAGGTTATAGTAGTTAGAATCTGCAGAGGTGGTTGGTGTGCTTGAAGATAAAACATCTTAGAAGCGGAAAGGGAAAAAAAACAGATTGAAGCTTTCTGAAAGTTTGACTGCAGTTCTTGAGTGTCTGCATCCCACACAAATGATAGCTGGCGTGTGCACAGCGAGATGGATTCTGCATTATCAAGGCAACTTTTTAACAGCTTGGTGGAGAGAGAAAGTTAAAGACTTTTCTCCATCTTTCACTGTTTAGATAGTCAGGAAGAAATACAAAACTTTAACTCCTCTTCTTGTGCGCTGACAATAAAAAGAGAGAAAAAAAAAACTTCCTCTTGAACGTTTGGTTTGGTATAAAATCATAGCCTAGGGGACACATTAAGCAAAACAGGCCAACAGTATGCTTTAATATGCTACAATATGAAGGATATTGAGGTATTGTTGGAAATGATATTGTAATGTAATACAAATATTAAAATCATCTACGCTTTGCCAAAGAGGGCCACTGTCCGGTCAGGAAACTCTCATGTCCCATAAATCTTCATGATCCCCAACATTTATACAAACATGAACCTGTGTCATAGAGATGCATCACCTATATGCTTTTCATTTAAAAACACATACGCACTTAAAGTCTAAATGGTGACGAATAAACAGTAAGAGGTAATTGCCTTATGTAACCTGTGCTAAGATACAGTGGCTTTACCAACAACACACAGCTCTGGGCCACAGTCCAATAAATTCACTGCTGCCTAGTCTAAACGGAGCCCCAGGACAGGAGCTACTGCCTGGATACACTGCAGAGCAGAGCCATTGGCTTACTGAAAGTCTAGAGGGAGGAAGACAGAACCCGAGCCTGACTTTTCAGCCCTAGAAAACAGATGCTCTGCTCCTTTAGATGGAGCAAGTTTACATGTAAAACTACATCAAAAACATCGATTTTTTAATGCTATGAATAAATAGGTGATTAGTTTTTTTTTGTTTCATTCAGTACTTCTTCTATGCTGAGTTAAGCTGTAAATTTGGTCCACCTGCAGCACAGAATTTTAGACAGTGGTCCCCGTTTTTATGTTAATCAGTACAGATGGTAGAAGTTACCTGCAGTAAACTGTTTAAACTTGCCTTGCTCGTATCATCCAGCAGCTCGGTGACAAAGACTTAATCCTGGTCTCCACTGTAAGTCCGAATCACTAAACCCTCTCTTACTTTATTTTGACTTGACTCTAAAACATGTTTCACACTATTTTGGGTTTGAAACTTTTGATCAGATGTGATGAATCATCATCATGCCACCATGCTAAAGCAAACAACTTTCTATTATTTACCAATGTTAGATTAGGCCTATCTTTTCCCCTTCAGTGTCAAGATTAGTTCTTCATCCATCTTTTTTATTTTTTCTTTAACAGCCTCCAGACTTTCTCTAGAAATCCTGTGTTGCCCCAAAACCTCGTGGACTTAGTAGGCAAGTACAGCAAAACTTTGTCCTTGAGTCTGAACATTGAGGTCAGACACTTATGACACTTTTTGTCATTTAAAAAAAGCTATTTGTTTTTTTATCTCTTGGCTACACTGTTTATGTGACATATGTGATATGTGACACATGAAATAATTTATGTCCAGTTTAATTTCATAAAAATAAACCATTTTATGAACTTTTTACGGTGTAAAACGACTAAAATATAAGATGACCGGCCTAACTTAAACTTTACAGAGCAGATCTACTAGTTTCATTCATTAAAGTGAAAGACTACTGTTGCGCCAGCTGCTTCACGAATGACACTGACATATCTCTGTTCCAGAAGTTTCTGTTTGGTTATGGTGCAGTAGACGGCCACTGCTGTCCAGCAAATGACGATGTTGATTTTTCAGAAGACTTTCTGACCCATTAGAAAAACACAGGTGTGCATAAAGTGGCTTCCATGATGGTTGGATCCATTTTGTTGTTTTTTTGTTTTGTTTTTTCATTGTGCACGCCAGCCAGGTGGTCAAGGAACAATTGAAAATACAAAACTAACAATACAAAATACATTTCTAATTTTAAAATTGCTTATTTTAGTAGTAATCAGTTGACATTGCTAAATTGGTATCAGAATTGGCAGTTATGGTCTTAATACAAACAGGCCAATAAAGTTATTGTTTGCTTTGGGTACTGCAGGCTACATGAATGTGACTAATTGCCCTCCAAGCCCAAATCATTCTTTTCACCAGACTTGTTAGTTCAGTTGGGATGTTCTAATTCGCCTCATATATTTGTCTCGGTGGAATATGTTGACCAAGCCAAGTGTAACGGGACCACATTATTCTGGTGGATCACAGCACTCCAAGTGCAAGCCTCAAACTGGCCATATCCACACTGAGCCGAATTAAAGCACCCATGAACTCGGCGCTTGCTTTTTCTTTAACGTGTGTGCATCTCTTGGGGTAAAAGCATGGAACTCAAATTTGAAGGCCTGTTTTGAAGTGAAAGCTCAAGAATATTTATCAATAAGCATTCTCATCCTATAGAGATATAACAAAGAGAAAGGTGCAGAAAGAAAGAGATTGTGCACATTTCTGCTTGTGTTTTGAAGTTAATGGAAGAAAGCGTGGATAGCACTCACATAGCTCTCATGTTATTCTCAGGCAGCAGAGGGATCTCCAGAATTTTGGTGTTGGATTGCATGACTTCATGGCTGGCGGTGGAGACGGTTTTGCCCGTGATGCGGTGGACCTGGTAGAAGGCATGTGGTCGCAGGAGGCGGTCGTCTGCGGTCCCTATGAACAGCTGCAGGGTGAGCGGCTCGCTTTCCATGTAGCCATAAAGCTGGCAAGAGAACAAAGAGACCCAGGTAAAAGGCAACATCAGGTTTTAAGACCTCCATCTCAGGCAACCCCTCATTTAGGAAATCGAGACTGGACGCACATTAGCAACTGTTAAAGGAACCTTTATTGATAGCTTTGACCAGGCAGAAGAGCTGTGAACATGAGCTCTTTTTCATTGTTTGTTTTTTTCTGGTTAATTGGAGGCTCTCTCTCAGTGGTCTGCTGTTCTTTTCTACATTCCTTTAGGAAGAGAAATCAAAAGATTTTTTATTGTTTCTGGGTGTTTGAGCAGGAAACACAGAGACAAAGACTGATAAAAGTTTCACAGCTGATACTTAAGGAGATGACTGGGAAAATGTTTCCAGTATAACGGAGGGCATCAAATAGATGAAATCAAAACTCAAACTCTTACTTAAACTGTTCAAAATAAAGAAATAAACAGTACAAATCAATGGTTTTTCTGTGACGATTATCAACACACAGTTAGCTATTAAACTTATTAAAACTTTACGCCTGAATGCTCATGAAGCAGGGAGTGCAGACGTGTTCCAGCCCCTTTACCTTTGGGCAGTTATGAACATGCATTATGATTTCCATTAAAGAGCGCAGACTGTGTCCCACTGTGATGAAAGAGACTCCTGTATCAGAACCACCACTTCAAACAACTACCACTTCCTCTAGCAGCCTGCCATTAGCCGCTACTGCTTAGCTAATAAAAAGATCAAATCTTCAAAAAAAGGAAAAATAATCCATGCCTGTGCACACTGTTGAATTTGGGTTCAAATGTACTTCAAATATAAACTGTAACTGCCAATTTAAATTCAATGTCCCGGTATAATTTTCTGTCTGTGTCTAAAGTAACATCATTCGATCATTTAACCAAGTGTGTAATGGCTCAAAAACATTCAAATGCAGGCAATGCTTTAAATTCCAAGATGTGGTGAAGGGCAACTGATACTTTGTGAATGATTTCTGACCAGAATAATCCACTAACCAAGTTATTTCTAGCGTGGCCGAGTCTTAACACCATAGACCTCCCAGGATATAGTTTCTCTTTGTAATGCAAATTGTTCCTATGGCTTAGAAATCTCTCCAAACCTAAACACTATCAAGAAGCCGCTGAATCCATCTGGTATACATAAAACCCCAAAAAGCCTAACTTCTGATCGGGTGGACCTCCACAGATCCACCCAGGTGGCTACTTGACCGCATGTGACGTTTACTGTGAGGGATCAGTTACTTAAGACCAAGGCTCAACAAGCCATGACCATCTGAAAAATCCCACAAATTGGTCAATTACTCCAGCGCACCGCTTCAGACCAATTTTGTTTGAGCTCCATCCGAGTGAAAACAGTGGTAACGTCAAATGGAATAAAAGACCCCTGTTGTTTATCTAACAGACTGAGTCATATAATGAAATGAAGACCACATGTAACCTATGACATAATCTGATTAATGGGTTTATAATTACCTTTGAGAGGGCAGGCAGGAATTGGGGGGGTGGGGGGTGGTGTAAAGAAGAGCAAGACTGGTATAAGACTGGAAAGTTATTTTGAACCTGATTGGGTGTCTGTGGAAATTAGTACCACAGTGTCATCGACACCTAAGGCCTTTGATTTGAGAGCAGATTTGTCTGGATACAGTATCAAAAGTCATTTGGTCTCATAATAAAGACAAGGATTAAATGGCCTTGGTCAGCACTTGATGACAGCTCTGCTGGATGCAAGACAAGGCAGAGGATGTGCTCTTTGTGGTCTCTGTTACACAATTTTCATTATTAATTATCTTGAATAGGAATAGAATATGACCAGTCACGGGAATAGATTATATATCCATATGCTTCAATAACCTAAGCACCGGTGGTTATCTGGCTTGGTCTTTGATTCAGATATCGAGGGAGTGCGGAGGGAGTGGTAAGACTAAGGCTGTCATTCATCTCCAGTTCCAACCATCATATTTTTTCTCTTGAGCTCCCCATAGTGTCTCTAGCAGCTGTCTTGACCTGGAGCTAGTCACACATGCTAGTCATCAGTGAGTTAGGCCGAGGTCAGGAGCTTCTTGAAGTCTTGGCATCTCAAGGGACCACTTCATCTATAGAGTGATCTCATCGGCAGACGCTGTTCCCTTGTTATATTTTACTTATGGTGTCACCAGAAGTAATTATCCATAGCCACACATGCTACCAGTTACGGGCGCATTGAATCAGAGGAGGGCCACGGTGGAGCATGAGGTACAAATCTGAAACATCGGAGCGTTAAATTGCATGACGTTGCCTTGTGATTTAATAAAACGCTGGCAGTCGCACTACAAACCCGTGTCATCTGCGGCGATGGACTTCTTTGGATTTCTCTTTGACCTCCAAAACATTACCTCAGCCGCCACGTGGCGAGGGCCACAAAAGAAGCGGGAGGTAGAGGAGGTTCTCGCTCCTCTCATCCTGCTGTAGCGCACGGCAATGGCGGCGGCATCCTCGCTCAAAAGGAGGAAGTGATTAATGAGGTCAGGTAGTCCTCGTGGTGACGCTGCTCTTCCCAGCAGCAAACGAAGGCAGCGTGATCCCCCCTGAGCGACCTCACTCAATACCTTTACCATATGTGCTCCCCTGACCCTCTCGCTACAGTCTCCCCCCATCCCACTCCTTCACCTCTGCTAAACTCCTGCGATGCTCCCTCAACTGCACGCCACACGCACAGTGAAAAATTCACTTCTTCATTTTATTCTCAAAGTGGGAATTAAGACAGGGGGAGTCAAGACTGTGTAGACAGAACTTAAACACCTGCGACCTCAGCTTTGCATTTGTGTCTGACGCTGTCTGTGAGAGAGACACTAATTTTGACCAGATGAGCTTCTTCTTGCTGTAAAATATGGCCCATCGGGCTGAACGCTCACTATATGTTTATTTTGAGATCATTCACTGAAACCAGTCTTACATTGAGGCAGTTGTTCGCGGTGCCAGCTTTTGCCACTGTGTCAGCTTGTTGTATGAAACGATTTCTGAGAGCCGACGCTCAAGTAAAACATCGCGACCATGGCAGCTGAGGCATTAATTGCATAATAGCGTGCAGCTGTATTGTCTAGGTCAGTTGTGATGATAAATAGAGAAGAGGAGGGCACATTCTGGGTGCTCACCGCCATTCAGCTCCCATCTGCCTTTGGGTCTTCTCAGCTCCATCAGCAATACAGAAAGCTTTAGTCCTTGGGAGACAGCCCCAGTTTATTTCTTTTCTTTCTTCCCCCCCATTTTCTTATTTGCTTCACTCAATGAAAGTCACATGTGATCAAATAGCGACAGAGGGTGTTTTTATTCCAATAAATATAATGTATTTTTCACAGTGGATTTTATCCTTCAGCTTCTTTAGTAAAAGTGACATTCTTAATGCTGCTGCAACCATTCAAAGTGGGGATTTGAACATTTAAAGTTTAATAATGACTTGGTGGTAAATTAGATTTGTCTGGCCTGGCTAGAAATTGAGTGTGAATACACTTCACAGGCCCCGCAGTGAAGGCTGCCTTCTATCCCTCTGTGGTGATTTCATCACCGCCTGGAGAAATGTCATGACTCGTAGAAGTCCACGTGGCGCAGAGAATCGGGGGGGGAGAGGGAGAAGACAACTGGAAGCAGCAGAGGAGGGGTTGAGGGGGGAGGAGAACTACAACAGCAGATGCAGGCTTTTTCCCATTATCACGCTCTCCTCTCTGTCAAGTGCTGACACACTCACACCAGCCAGCCTTTGCTGTACCCAATTAGACGTACACTCATCCACGCTGTCTCTCCTTCCAGACTTTACTCCATCGCCCCCCTGACCCTCTAATGTCTCCCGTGTCTCATATTGAATGCATAACGCAACATATGCAATCCTTTAATGTGCACTGTTTCCATGGCTTCACATGCTGCAACTTTTATAAGCAACCAAACAGCTATATCCTTTAAAGTTTTAATTTTTTTTACTAATACTTCGAGTATTGAGGGTGTAGCTTTGAGCACAGGCCCATGTCTAGACTAATAAAGGTCCAAATTTTATGTCAAATAACATTGTTTTAAATTTTGATTTTATCAGCCATTCATAAGACCCATCATTAAAGCCTACAGAAAATTTGTGCAGGATGAAGCACAGATCACTGCTATGCCCCTAAGTAGCCAGATTACCCACTCTTATCTTACCTCATAAATCTGCGGTTTGGTTGTCACCTCAAACCAGTGAAAACGATGTACACATCCCTCAACTTTTTCCACTTGTTATTAACTTGTAATTAGTGGCAGCCCAATACCAGTGTAAGGGAAACCCCGCAGATGGAGAACCACAATTTGAGAGTGGCATAAATGCCCCTTTGGGCAGCAAATAATAGCCTTGACTAAGCTCTAACAGCACTACAGGGTACACCAATCCTTTTGAATATCAAACATAAGGCAGCGGTAGATTTAATGAGCAATTAGCAGCTACAGTATGGAGTGCTGTAGATCAGGGTGTTCTTCTTTTGAGACATTACGCAGCCAGCAAGGACCAGATCCCAAGGTGAAACCGCACATGCGAAAAACCCGAGCACGTGTTTGCTTAAGTCTTTCATGTCATCATGGCGGAAATATACTGCAAATTTGATGTGCATTACATAAAGTTGCAGAGGAAGAGAGATGAGTATTAAGTCACGCACACGTTAATAGGGATGATGGCCACATCCTGAAATTACACATGTGTGTTACTGCTTTAAACTTAATGAGAAAGTGCATGTATGTGTGTGGGGGGTGAAAGCCTTACAGGCCAGTGATTATCCTATATGAATTAGCCATAAGCAATTCTGCTCTGTGTGCTGCAGGACAGGTTTAATTCTCCACAGGTGTTGTTTGCTGTTACCAAGGGCCTGGCGGATGTCTGTTTTCCTGTCTGTGGTTGAACTTGAAAGCTGTTGCAACATCTTGATCTCAACTCATGTTAGATCGGTCACTCTATTGTCAATGAAAACTTTACAATTGCAGTTGTCTTTTTTAAATGGTCTGCTCAGTTAAAAGAAGAAACAAACAACCAAATAAATCAGTGTTGCGGTTATATTTTAAGTAAAGGTAGACCAGGTTGTTGGTTTTTCCTGAGCACGGCGTCAGACATTAAACACAGCTGTGGTAAAGCAAGGGGGAGAGTCTGGAAGAGTGTGAGAGGAACTGTTAGAGTACCCTAGATCCCCTTAATGGTGTTGTGGTCTGATGCAGTAAGTAAAGTGGAAAAGCAGCAGCGGGGGTCACAGAGTGGACCGGTGATGAGAGAGGGGGTTAAAAGGCTGGAGATGCAGAGGAGAGGAGGTAGGGTTGGTGTCTGACTTCAGAATAGATGACCTTGATTTGGAATGGAAACTGATGAGACGAGTTGGTGCAAATGGTGAAAGGCTAGGGAGTCATGGTAAGCCAGGGTTTTCATTGGCGTATGACTGGAGCAAAGACCTTCCATTCTCTGTGCAACCACCCATCACATAAACACCTCTGTGTGTCAAGGAAAAACAAGACAGCAGTAAATGTGCACACGAGCGTCTTGGTTTCACTGTATATTAGCCGCTCTCTCTACGGAGTACTTTGTCAGTGTGGAACCTGTGTATCCCTGTATGTTTTTCATCATCTTGCTGTTTTTTCTTTTCTTTTTTTTGGGTGGGGGGTTCATCCAGAACTGCTTTCCAACACACATGTCACGATTGCTCATAGCACGTGTGTCTGATCATCCATGACCTAAAAAAACAATAGAGTTGTAGATGGCTGGGTTTTAACCGAGGTAGGCCTGCTGGTGTGGATTTGGGAGATGGTTGAAGGATGAACGGTTCACAGGGAGTGACAGCCTCGGGCCCACCAGGGAGGCAGAGAGGCACCGGTGCATGGAAAGAGGAGGTGGCCTCTGATGGGTACTGACTCCCGTGCACCACTGTCATGCTTAGCCAACCTCAGGGCTACTCAGGTCCTAATCAGCAGGATACAGAGCATCTCTTGGGGCAGGCAAGCCAAGCCACAGCTGCCTGGTGACTCCCTCTGCCCCTTCTCTTTCCTTCTCTCCAGTCTCAAGAATCATGAAGAACACACACACACACACACACTGCCTTAGCTTCTTCCTACACTCGTGCCCTTGTGTCATTATTGACTCATTCTCCTTGACTGCACTTCACCCATCCAGTGCCTGCCACTCATTACCTCAGGGCACTGGGGACTACACCACGCGCCCTATCCTCCGAGATTGTAACAACACAATTTCTTCACATCACCACAACAAAGACAAAGGGAGTGCCTAGGAGTAAAAAAGTCAGGTTTTCAAAAAAACAAAAAAAAAAAAACACCACATTTTTCTTCTATCCTTTACCCTCCAGCATGTACACATGATTGCCTAATCCTCATAGATTCATCTTCCTGCCAACTGCCATGCTCGGAGTGGTTTCCACTGTTATGAAACCCTCAAGATATCCCAATTGACTGCACAGGCAATATCGGGGTCATAAATCACTCCTCACCAAGAAAAGAAAATGTGAGGTATGTGAGCAAGCAAGCAGGTGTGATGGAAAAGCATCTGTCATCGTATTTTCATATAATATTTGGTCAGGGCGCTCAGCGAGGGTTGGGAATATCCTCAGAATGTTGGCGCTAAATGGGCGATTTTAAATAACAGAATCAAATCATGAGCGTGAATATTGACAGGGCCACGTGTAAAGACACTCAGGAGTGTTATTTATGAGTTCCTATTCGGCCCCCGAGAGAGAGCAAGTCAGAAAGTGACGTGACCTAAAATCAAAACGAGCCTGAGTCTGCTGGGCCTCTTACTGTAGCACAGTGAACTGTGAGGGGTAAAGTGTTGATTCACCTGCATGTTGATATTCAAAGGCTTGTAAAGAAGCGGAATAATTACCTGTATTTACAGAAAAAACCTGCAGGTTGACAGGCGTCTTTATAACACAACATTGGCCAACAGCTGTCAAATGCATTTGACATTGTGCAGACCAGAGTGTGCTGACAACATCTATTTACAAAATAGCTGCGGCGCTAACAACATTTAAAGCTAAGGATGGACCACCAATTAAACTTTATAGTTCCAGGAACTTTTTGTGTGTGTTTTTTTAGGCTTGCAGAGTCTAGCTGCATGGAAAGCAGGCTATCTGCCATCTAAAACCATTCAATCCCCTCTCTGACAGAGCCAGCAAATATTCATATAGTTAGTAGGATAGATACAGTTTAAATGCAAATAAGCTGCTTCAAAGACAAGTTTACCTTAAGGACATGCACACACGACTAAATCCCCACCTTGTGTAAACTGAGATGTCAGCACAGCGTGATGACAGCGGAGCTGAGAAAGGAGCTCTGTGCTGTGCCGCTGGTGAGACTGACGTGTGCTCCTTAAGTGTTTGCCAAATACAATAGCGAGGAGCGACGCTTCTCCTCCAGTCAGCATGCACTGCTGCTGGTCAGAGTGACTTATTACAGCAGCAGATTCACTGTCAGCTTTAGGGAACATTTAAAAACGCAGCATACAAGAAAATGCTGAGATATACCGCCTGCAGTGTGCAAGTGCTGCACAGCTGCTGTCAGAAGTTACAAGAAAGGCCTGCATTTTTTTAAGCTAGCTGACTAGTTAGACAAATTTAATTATTTTTTTTTTTTATCTCTGTGCATGTGGTTTGTGTGTAGAATAGAGTGACCTCATCCGTAATGCCATTTTATAATCTTTGGTTGTGTAATGACATATAAAATGATCTGTAAGTGCAGAAGCTCCATCCATCTGCTCTTCAAAGCAGCAAATGGGAGGTAAGAGAGCTCAAAAGCAGAGGGAAGTTAGCTAAAACAGCTTGATTCATATACTGAGTAAGCTGGGGGGCCGTACCAGGGTTCACTGCCTGTGAATCTTGCAAATCCATTTTAGTAGTGGCTAGAGCTGAAAGTCATCATAATAGATCCATTTTAATCTTAACAGATAGAGGCACTGTGCTCAAATCACACTCATTATTCCAATATTTGGAATCTGATTTGCCAAAAACAGCATTAAAAGATTACTGTAGCTAATCATTTCTGGATGGTTTGAGCAGCAGTCGCATACAGTAGTTTGTATTTAAACACAGTCTAACCAACCAAATCTGATTTCGTTGAGAGAGAAAAAAAAAAGAAAAAAGCAAACGAACATCAACGTTGTGACTAATGAAAGAAATGTCAGGGCTGTGTTGACTTTGCTCTGTGACTACATGCTGTCATAAAATAAGCAACAGCCAGACGTTCATGTCACCAGATTGGCGTTGGATAGAAAACTGCTGTTAATCAGCATGCACTTGTTACCTCTCAGGCTGTAATGACAGCAAATTATTGCACAGTCTAAAACTACAAAGCTAACTTTGTCTCTGGGTAAATACAAAAGTGCACAGCAGCAGCATTTGTTGTTTGAACATTAGTGCTGGCAGCATACCTGTACCACAGGGTGTCCTCCAGACAAGGCCTTCACGGCTCCTCGGCTCCCCTCAGTCTCATAATGGGCCCTGTGGTGGGACTTTGGCTGCACTTCTATCTGTAGGTTGTAAGGGCCGGAGCAGGATGGAAGCTGCCAGTCAAGTGCTGGCAAAGATGGGCTGTAATTACATGACACATTGATTGTTATTAGGTGAGAATAACACTATGTATCATTCCCACCTTTCAACAGGATAGTGAATTCACATTTACACGGTCCAAAGATTTTGCCTTTCTGGGCTAAAACCCCCAGTGTCTGGCTTTTTCTTTCCTGAAAGAACAGTGAGTTATACGTTTCCACTTTGCTTGGAACAAATAAATGAAGACATATGGCAAATGATTGTCTTTTTATGTACATTCTGTTTTCTCTATTTTGGTTTTCATCTAATTTGCCAAAGTATGAACTACCATATTTTTTTTTCCTCCAAGGATCCAGAAATCTGAATCTAAACTAAACTTGCTTTAAATTAGCCTGAAATTGGGACACTTTGTTGTAATCCAACTGGCTTGAGCCCTCTCCATTTCATCATGGTCTCTAATCTAATCAATTGAAGTCATCCCCCGACTGCGTGTAATTCCTTGGGTCTGGGTAATAATTAGTGGCCCCCGCTTCCCCCCCCTTTTTTTTTTCTTTTTGTGAAAAATAAATGAGAGACAAATGTGCCCTGGTTAGAGCGCAGCATGTTTTGCATTATGGTGTGGCAGGTGGAAAAAGACGCAGCGAGTTAAGAAAGTGACAGTAGGAGGAAAGACAGTTCTGGGGCACAAAAACAAATCTCTCACCGCCTGGCAGTCAGGCAGCTTTTTTAACACACACACACACACACACACACACACACACACACACACACACACACACACACACACATACATACATACATATATATATATATATATATATATATATATATGTATATGTATGTATATATAATTCCATTTTAAATTGATAACTGTAAAATTCTAAAATACAAAAAGCTGGTGTTGAAGACAATGGTGTTATGGAACAATGTCAGCCACACACCTTGCCTGGGAGCATGATATCTCTTTCTCAGAGCTACAGCTGGCCTCCCTCAACATCATTGTTCTCCTGATGGGGAGTCAAAGCTTCCCATGTGAACACCGTGGAGATATCTAAACCAAAACAAACATGTGCAAGACAATATTTCTCTTTGCCGGATGCCTGGTAAACGCAAACCCCTGACCTGAAGAGTGGCTCGACTGAAACCAATCTCTGGCATCTTTGTGGAACTTGCGGGCTGTTTGTTGACCCAAAATGAACTGATTTCCCCCCGCAGGACTTTATCTGCCTATTCAGTGCATGACATCACTTTAGCTACACAGAGAAAAGATGGGCCGATGGCGCGACAAACCAGTGGAGCGCGCCGGCTGATTAACTCACAGGCTGCTTCCCCTTCAGCCAGCCCTGTCACCATTGCTTCCTGTTGCTCAGTATCTTAATCAAACACTTGATTTCCGACAGGAAAGTGTGTTATTGGCTTAAGGGGGGGGGGGAAAAATGCCACAAGGGAACAAAAAGAAAAAAAACCCCGCTTTGCTCAATTGACAAAAATCAATACTATTGTTCAGTGCAAGAGTCTATTTGTCTGAGTGTGTGCATGTGTGACTGTATTCGTTGTTATATTTGTGTGAGGGTTGCGATGGCAACGGCGGCACATGCATGCTGGGCAACTCCTCAATGTGAAATACGATTTATGAAATAGTTCTGATCTTCAAAGGGAACTCCTTTGGAAGTGAAGGGCGTGTAAATTGGAGTCTCTGCTTTTTGAAGATTGAAAACTAAAACCATCTTGTCCTCACAATAAATAAAAAACATTATAAATGTGGGGGAAAAGAGAACAATGGAGAAATGGAATTGATGAAATGTGATGAATTGTAATATGTAGAAAATCCTGACCCTCAGACCAAGCGTTAGGATCATAATTCTGTCTTAAGCAGAGACACGTAGACAATTTTCTTTTGGCAAAATTGCTGGCTGTTTCAATTTCTGAACATTTAGACTGTACTTGATAGAGAATTACTAAATTTATTTGAGACAGCAGGAGCTGGTTCAGCCTACCTGAGGTAAGGCTTGGGTTTAGACCAGGAGTATGGGTGCTGAGGCACATCCAGGAACCCCCCACAGTAGCTCTCCTTCTTGAGGGCCAGGCGGGAGGGGTAGTCCTCGTGGCAGAGCTCTCCATCAGGACCAAGCTCCTCGCCTCCAGGTTCCACCTTCAGACTCATGGAGGCTGAGTGGTCCAGCATCGTCTTCCGCGTCTTGACTGGGATTCCCTCCCCCATGTCTACCACCCCATCTGTGGTTAGAGCATTGATTGCAGCCACGATGGCAGAGTTGGTGTACTGGTTGGTGTTGGCAAGCCAGTTATCATCCGTAACGCTGACCCTGGGGGAGCCATGTGGAGAGGGTGTCGCTGACTGGTTGGGTGAGCAGGGCGTTTGATGGTAGGAGGTGCCGTTGAAGCTGTACTTTCTCTTCCCCATGCTGCCACCGCTGCCTCCACCGCCTCCACTGTAGGAAGGGGAGTTTGGTCTAGAGCCACGAGGTTGTGCCGGCCAGCCTTCCTCAGCCACGGCTCCAATTTGAGGGGAGGTGGATGGTGAATTGTGAGGGGACCCTGCGGGGCCACTGGCATGTGGGCATGACAGAAGCATGGATGATCCTCGGGGAGAAACACAGGGGGACTGCCAGGGGGAGTTCTGCGGGGAGTTGTCGTAGTTATAGAACCCTGACTCATAGGATGACGCCTCAGAGTTGCAGCTGCGTGACGAAATGCTGCTGGCAGGGCTGAGGCAGCTGGGATCACGGTACCCCTCTGCATTGGGGAGCGTCAGTGTGACAATGGAGTTGACCCCCCGTTTGACGATGTGGTCCTCACTGCTGCTCTCTTCAACCTCATCCTCAGGGTACTGGCTGTAGGCAGTGATCTCAATGCGGGGGCTTTCCAGGGCTGGAGCACCATTGGGTCTCAAGCTGTGCGGCAGATAATAACCTGATGCTGCATGATTGTCACTGCTGTATCCCGTCTGGTGGCAAGAGGAAACTGAGATGACTGGACTGGACTGTAAGGTATGGTACTGAGTGGCCAGACAGGGGCTGCCCATACCCAGAGGAAGAGACAGGCTGACGTTTGGTGTGTAGCTGTATGCATCTGAAAAAATAAGAAGTATATTTAAGAAACAGAGAATCACAAATATGTGTTACTTTCCAGAGCAAAGTTCAGAATGTAAAAAAATGATATTCCCATACAACTAAATTGCATTTTTAAAACAAGCATAGCATTAGTTCTGGCAGGCCTTGGAGTGAAGCTCAGTGGTCTCAAAGCCAAACAGCCCATATCAGAGGATAGCTAAGTTAATTCCCATCTTATTGGGAAATCTCAAATAGAACATGTTATTTAAACTACCTCATCTTGCATAAAGTCGCAGCTGCCTGTGAAGTCACTTTGCAAAGCCACCTCTGCCTCAGCCCCTCCATTTCAGTCTATACAATCTAATTCTGATGTATTCATGCTCCCTCTCAGTTGTGTCTGTCCCTGCTGCTGTTGTCACTGTTGTTTCTCCCAGAGGTTTCTTCCTCTAAAGAGGGAGTTTTTCCTTCCCACTGTCGCCGAGTGCTTGCTCAAAGGAGTTTGTCTGATTGTTGGCATTTCTCTTTATTATTACAGAGTCTTTACTTTATGATATTAAAAGCTTTGAGGTGACTGTTGTTTTGATTTGGTGCTATACAAATAAAATTGAATTGAATTTGTCATGTTTTGCAATGTTAACCAGTCTTCTGAAATACCACAGGGATAAATGCAAAACTTCTTGGTAAAAAAATAAACTGAGAAAACATGTTGTAGAAAAAAATTTATTTGTGAAACACACTATGACTAAACATAATTTTGGAGAAAACTATAGCCTAACTGCGAGGGAATGTAATTTCTAGAACTGGTCACATTTAAGAACAATACCCCTACACAAATCTCTCCAGTATGTTTTTCAGATTCTGACTAGCCCACTTCTTTATAAACATCTGGAGAAGCTTAGCAATCATCTCAAAGCGGTTACTGTATGAGGCTGCTGTGTAGTCGCAAGTCGAGCAGCCACTCTGTTTGTTTGATCAGTTCATCTAAGGCTTTATTTGGCACACCCTGCTGTCATATGTACTCTACAGGAATTCCTCCAGCAGCACTGATGGATGCTTTATTTGATTGATTGCATCACTCACTGAGTGAATTAGGCCCTCCCCTGTGGAAAACTGACAGCACTCTCGCATCGCTCTGAGCATGTGATTAAGTCAAGGAGAGTTTGCTTTTGCGCTACACACAGATACACCACCGGTACACACATAAACAGAGGACAAGTGCAGGCAGGTACATAAGGAAATCACGTCCAGTGCAACAATATAGAGCCCAGATAGCTTGGAAGGCAGGCATGCCTCTTCAGTTAGCCTTGACACGGGTGGCTGCTGTGTCAACAGTTGTAAACCTCACGCCTGCCTTTTATTGATAACGTCAATGAGGGTAAAAATAGCTACAGAAATAAAACCATTCAGTCTGAAACCCAGCAAAGGGCATTCCCCTCTCTGAACCATTCGATATTTGTTAACCACAATACTGCGTATCACATGAAATGACAGATCTGTCACACAACATAAAATATGTGGGTAGGCAAGGTAAAATTAGCTTATGAGAGTCTATTTTCAGAGGTAGTAACACTACGTGCGCAGGACATGTTTAATATTCCAGGAGATGCGCATGTATTGTGACAGAAACCCAAACTAAATTGAAGTCGTCCTTTTGAAAACTATAAGAGACACTTATTCACTAAATCTACAGACTTGGAAAAGTTACTTTTTATACGGGGTTAGAAGAGGCTAAATGTCAAACCCCTTTAGAGCCTACTTCACAGAATTACAATGTCATAATAGCAGATCAGTACGCACCTTTCTCCCCTTCCTTCTGGACACCTTGGCTGTACTCAAAAATGTAGTTGAAATCAAACTCTTGCTCTTCATGCTGAAAACTCATTTCTGCACCACTCATCGTAGTCTTTCAAAGTAAGGGCGAGTGAGCATTCAGCTCAGTCTTCGCCGATGCTCTTTTTCTCTGGTTTGAACAGATGATAATCTCCTGCCCACTCTAGCCCTTGTGACACACCTCCTCAGTTCAGGCCTGACTGACTTTGCTTACAGTTGCGGCTGTTTTTTTTTTTCCCCTTCCTTTTGAATGTGTGTGATCAGTGCACTGCGCTGCAGCACACTTCACTTCTTCTAACACCCACTCAAACACACCAGGGCTTTCACTCTTGTTTGCTGCATGATCTTGAAACTTGGCTTTTCCGGGTGACACGCATCACAACTGCCGAATAACAAAATTGGGAAAGCAGATCAGATTTTGTTGGGGTGAAGCGAGTAAAAGAGAAATCAAAATGAGTCACTAACAAGAGGCAGTGCCTCCCCGGTTGTTTGCAATGTGCTGAAAATGCAGTGCAAGCAGATTTAATTTGAAAACACAAATTATAGCGTGCTCTCTTTGCACTCCCCAATTTTTTTCCAATTATGCTATTGTGATCAAAACACATTCTCTCCCTACAACCAAACTAGCCTGACTAAAGAATGGACGGGTTTATCCGCAGGCATTGTGGTCTAGGCTGGGCTAAGAGTGACGGGACCTCATAGAGAGATAGGTGGTCGCCCACAAAAGTCATCTGCAGCCTCTGGAACTAAGAACTCTGGGGCCACTTATCGCACATGGCTGAGTATGAGCTATGGCAGAACACCAGCATGGTCTGTGTGTGTGTGTTTGTGTGTGTCTGTGTGCTCGCGTTTGAGTGTCTGCGTGTCTGAGTTTATGTGTGACACTAAAGCAGCCCTCGCCACACTGCTGGAGCTGTGTGTGGTTAAGCACGTCTCCTTGTCAAGCAAGCTACCCCAGCATCCCTGCATGCACAGATCACAGTGCTCCCTCTTACTCACAAACACATGTATATACACGCACATCTGTTACAAATTATAAAGCTTAGTATCAAGGGACTGAACTGAATAATAATACCGCCTGCACCCGTCCCTCTCTAACCTCAGAGACAAAATTAAATTCCTGAAATCCACCAAAAGCCAGTGATATCACCACTATGAATTAAGGCTATAAGTGACTTGTGATCAGATTTTGCCCTCTCACTCTGAATCACAAAGCTATAAATAGAGAGTTTGCTTTTGATTGCATGGGAAAGCAAATAATATTTAGCAGCCTCTGGGCTATCTGACCCTGAACTTTAACATCTCACTTGGCTCATTTGGAGAAAAAATTCAATTTTTATTTATTTATTTTTTTTAAAAAAGGAAGTAAAGTAGAGAAATTGACATGAATATCTTAACAAAGACCGCAGGTGACAGCAACAGTGTAACCCCCATCATATTTCACTGCACATAATGAGAAGCACCTGCAAAGATAGCTGGAGACACCTAATGGTGTGCATGTAAACTGAGCTTATCTGCTTCTTGTGTATTACTTGCGTGCTATTTTGTGCGTTGTTTTTTTAAATAGAACAAGGGGAGGTAAATCGTGACACCATCAAAAAGGCCAAAACGTTTCTTTAGAATTTGATATTTTTAGCTTGTTATAATTAAACATATTTACCAAAACAAACGCTTAGACAATAATTTAAGACGTCTATAAATTTGCAAACGTAAAATATGAGGGTATAATGCAGTGACAGCTCTCAGTAATCTTATCTCACAGAAGGATTAACCCCGAGTTTGCCCTGATGCGCTCTCCATTTTTGCATTAACTGCAGCACCTGGTGTCAATACATCTTTAAATAAAAAAAAAAAAAAAACAGCTAAAGCGAGGTAATACATATGTATACATATATGTATGTATATAGGGGTACAGTGCTGGTGATGCGCAGTCATGTAGGGTTCTTTACCTTCTTCTGCAGACTTCATATCGGCGGCGAGAGAAGTAAGTAACTGGAGTCCTCGCTCCTTGCCGGTTGCTGCTCCAAAGCTGAACTTGGAAGTGACGCTCAGGCAAAAGGTATCCTGCATTCAACAAGCGATGTGCAACTTTCACCGGCTGCGAGGCTGTAATGTGCAACGAGAGTATTCAAAACACCACTGATTCTCTAGACAAACCACTAAACAGGAGCATATTTCGCAAAAAGACTCGTTGGAAATCGAGTGTACAACTTTGAACCACACGGCGATGGACTGCGCACCAAAGGAAACGGGAACAGGGGGTTAGGAGAGGCGCGCAGGTACGGCTGGTTGAGGTGAGTTTTGCTCTCTTCGACCCAATGAAGGTTTTAAAGAATGTCCACAGGTCTGTGACGCAGAGCGGTTTGTCGGAGGGGCCGGCTCCGGTGCTTTTAAAGTTGGAAAACACCCTCCGTCCTCCCGTCAGTGCGCCGCCCATTGAGGGTTGACGCTGCCGGCTTCTGCAACCTCCTGGACCGCCTGATGATGTCTTTCATCCTGGGATCCCAGCGGAGGAGGTGGGAGGTGTGGTGTGTGTGTTTGTGTGCCTGTGTGTGCTTGTGTGTGTGTGTGTGTGTGTGTGTGTGCGTGTAAGAGAGAGAGAGAGTGAAAGAGAATGAAAGCCCACACACAAGGTTAACGTTGTGTCAACAAGAGGTCCGTTCTTCACATTTTTATGATAAAATTAGCCAACAAAACAATCGCAGCGAGTATTCATTTCCTTCAGCTGCTGGAGGCTCAGATTGTTTTCGAGGGATTTCAGAAGTTTTCTTCTTCTTACTTAAATGCCACTGTAGCCCCTCTTATCAGCAAACCACATTGGGTAGTTCTCCACTGTTATCTGTCATGACGACACACAGTCTTTGTTCCATGTTTTTCTATGGATAAACTTGCTTTACTTGTGAGATGTTACCTAAGTTTGGGTAGTGGAGTTGATGGGTGTATCCTACAGCAACAACAGATCATATTGTATATATATTCATATGATTATTATGGCCTTTCCCATTTACATTGGCAGTCAAGTTATTTTGATCATTAGAACATTTACTTAATATCCATTTTCTTCTTTAAAAAAATAAATAAAAATAAAAATAAAAATATAATAAAAACAATATCACATCATTTTCAAAAAAATGTTTCCCAAAATCTTGTTTAATTTAAGTTTAATCTGTTGCATATTGCTTATATTACTTAAATGTATGTTGTAATTTTGTTATTTTCTTGTCATTCTTTGAAAATCCTAACCAGTTCCTACAGGTATTTACGTGAGAGCACAGTGGAACAATGATGTAACAACCAGTGAGAGGTTTTTTCTTACAACAACGGAGAAATAAATAACTTTTTGTTACCTAAATATTTAAAATTACTTTCTGTGTCAAATTAAATCCAAGTGGTAATAGCAGTGTTCAGGTTTGATGCAGGTGCCCTAGGAAAATCTACGTATTTCTCAGTAACCTGGTCACTGCTTAGTAGTCATTGTTTAAAAAATACATATTTTAAATTTTTTTTATTATAATTTTCCACATAGATAAATATTATAGTGCACCATTGATCCATACTATTTCCCATACTACTTTAAATTACATTCTTCTGAAATTATTACTCATTTTATAGGTGCTGTATTTCATAGATGCTATGCTGAGAAGAACCATGTGGTAAATGTTGGGACATTTTTTATATAAAAACTACCAGAACTTAGCAAAGCAATTTACAGAGAGTTTACTGGGTAAATCACCGCTCATTAAAAAGCAGTGAAAGTTTTGTATTTAAATCACCACCATTAAATCACAGAATTCAGCAACATCAATGACGTTGTTGCTGAATTCTGTCACAGACTTTAGGTCAGTTATCTCTGACTTCCATGTCTTCTTAATATCTAGTAATCAGGGATTGCATTTAAATGAAATAATAGCCAGCAGAATTTCACTCTGGACACTACACGGGTATTTGTTCCAAAACTCACAACAATTGACTTTGTAAGCACAACCCAGGTGTCCAGTTCAGTGTCTCTAATCTAATCTAAGATGAAAGATGATGTCTTAGAGAAAGCTGGCAGATACAACCACCTGTTTGTCAAAGCAGTCACAAACTTAATTATGTATAACTTTAAAGCTTAAGCCTTAGACATTTCAATGTAAGCATCTAATCAATTGTAAAGACAAGGAGTGCATATAGGATAGTGATATCACTGTGTGTTGGTGCCATCGGCATGCTTAGCAATGCCTTGGATGAACTCTCCTCTAAGGTTTCTTTACTGATGGAGCAGGAAAAGCATGTTTTCCACTGTGTTTGTTGCATGTTTGACTCGATGTTGGTTTGTCTTCTTGTCCGTCAGCAACGTTGTGCAAAAGCAACCGAACAGAATTCCATGAAACCTGATGAAGAGGTGGCACGTGGCAAAGGAAGAACCCATTAAATTTTAGTGAGACTCCAGATCAATTTCTATAAAACAGACAGGGCATTGGTCTTGGCATGAGGATGCACTCTACAAGAGTCTCTCTAGCTCCTTTTGAATTAGGTCCAGTTTTTTTTTTTTTTTTTTTTTTAAAGACTCTGAATCTGAAATGTAGCTGGCAAGCTTGAGGATGATCACACATAATCAGAAGCAGACTGTCTTTTGGGAGCAGGCAGGCATGGTGTGTGGACGCGGGGGGGGGCATGTGTAAGCAGTCTGCACGAGGGGAAAGTAATAGTACGCTCTGTTTTCTTTGCCTGCAGTAGCTCTCTGGCGTCAGCTGCGGCTTGGCTGATGAGCATGTGTGAGCTCAAAGATGAAAAAGAAGAATCACATAGTTCGGGAGACGAATTATGATACAAACCAGCGGTAGGAACAACAAAAAAAAAAGGAGCTGCATAACTGATTGGCACTGTCAGCGGCATGGAGCTACGCAAGTTGTTGAACAGCTTTAAAGCGACTGTGGTGGGGCACAGTTCAGTGGCAGTCAACAGGCTTATCTTGATGGATTCCGTGATACTGAGTGAAGTGTCATTAACTGCAGTCTGTCAACAATAGTCAGAGTTAGTCAGAACATCAATAGTGACAGACAATATAACCCTTGGGTTATTAGGCAGTCTATAAATCATGTTAAAAATCTCATGAATCTCATCATGTATGCATTTATAGTAACTATACCTAATTATAAGTAACTTTCACTTTTTGGTAAATACTATTTCATGAGTTTGACTGTGTCTCTCTCAGCAGTGTAACCGATGCCCAGATTTAAGTACCCACTAGAGTTTAAGCATAAATGAGGTCAGATCTTTATATCATAAAGATCTATACTCGTTCTCTGTTCACTTGCCAAAATAAACCCTGTGGTTCTGCTTTTTTTTCAACAGAAGCTCAAATCCATATTTGTCACTGGGCTAAATAAGTTTGCAGAGTGTTTAAACTTTGTCTATTAATGCTACCATGTCAAAAAAGGAGTACTCAATCTAGAAAACATTTGAAGAAGTTGCCTTCACTTTGCATTTTCTTTGGAAAAGTACGATTATACATTATAGAGTTCCTACATCTGGCCCTGCGACACTGCACGCACTGAGCAGCCGCAACAGGTCTGCAGAGAGCATTAGAGAAAAAGCACATCTTGCGCTCAGATTTATGAGTGGCCTGCGCCTCGCTCGTGTATTTCATAGAAAATGACAATTTCTTGTGTCCTTGTAAACACACAGATGCTGCTTTTTACATTTGCACAAACTGACTTGTTGCCAGTGTATTTTGTTTTGCTTTTTCCTCCATTAAAAAAAGAAATAAATCAAAGGTATCAAGATCAGGAGCGTTCAGTGCAGGGTACAAATTCCACTCCTGTTTCCTCCTGGTTTCTTGTGTTTGCTCAAGCTTCGGTGTGGCGCAGAACTGTAAAGAGCCGGAGCCTATTTGTCGGTGCTGCTGCTGATATAATAAATGACATGAGTGGCTTTTGTAGCTGAGTTCTCTACGTAATGCCAGCTGCTATAATGTTTACTACTAGTGGTTTGGCCCAGGAGTCAGGCTACATCTTGGCATGTTGAGAATACTTTTTTTTTTCTTAGAACTCGCCATAAAAGATTTACACTTAAAAGACAGACCAAAAGTTAACAGGTATAAATAAACTCATCCGAGGCTTTCCAAGCGCTGGGCTTAGCCTTGTCATATTTGTTTGTCTAGACATCAGGGATGCTACCACTGGGGGGAAAAAGGGGGAGCCTGAAGCAGATGTTAATATGGACGTAGACACTAATAAGATGCATAAACTCAGAAAATTGTTGCTTTTCTGGGTGAATCTTTGTGATACACAAAACTCAAGGCTACAAACCCAAGCACTTCCCTCGTAGCTGCACAGTTAATCCTCTCCTTTTACAACGTATAATTCATGTTTGACATATCCGGAGAAATGTGCACACTGGCATTTTGAGTTCCCCACACTATTATTAAGTATTTTCTACGTTTTTCTATGAGCCATAACTTGAATCGGGCTGCTTTTAATAGCCGTAAATGCTCATTTGTGTGCGCTGTGTTGATACAAGTTTATTACTCAGCCGTAATAAACTGCAGCATGAGTGGCAGTTACCACATTCACAGACGTGGTTACCAGTCATCTCTTGATTTTTTTCTTTCTTTGTCTAACATGAATGAGTATGCTGTTAAATGAAGAAGTCTGTGGTTAATGAAGCCCAATTTGTGAATGGTTGCGGTCAGTTCCATACTTTGTTTTGAGCACACATACACAAATCGTACGCACTTCCCCACTTCTCCTTTTCCTTTGATAGTACATACACCCATGGAAATGCATAGTTGTGCACTCATAAAGGAGAACTGCTTGGAGCTATCTTAGGCATGTCTGGACACCGCTGTATGTTTAGCTGCTTTTTTCCCCCCCAGAGATTCCCCTTATGAACAGGAAGTAGCATAAATGTCTGGCTTGTAAGCCAAAGAAGCAAGGCTGTCATTGTCACAAGGCCATTGACTAAGTTTGAGTGTTTGTAGAAAATCAGGAAGAAGCAGTGCGAGGCCGGCACTTTATCACTTTGTTTACTCGCTATTCTGGACAAAGATCTTTCTAGCCATATGTCTCTGCTACCATTGTTGCTGTGCTATCATAAGTGGGATTAATACACCACTTAAAATGATTGCTACCTACTTAGTGCTGCACATCTTGCAAGTCAATTTATGAGACTATATTGCTTTTAAGAAAAGACAACAGAAACTCCAATGGGAAGGGGGGGAATTTTTAAACTATGATAATGTTCTTCTTCTTTGTTATTGTCTAGATTGAATGTGGCTCTATGGGGCTGAAATATGTGAACTGTGTTTTGCTAGCTAATGATCTATTACTGCGCTCCGTCAGTGCTGTTTTCTCTGCGACTGCTTTTGCTGACGGTGAAAGTTGTGATAAGAGCCCCGCCACGGGTACTGTATCTTACCCACATGTGTGGCTAATTCAAAACCTGTGGCCAATAACAGTTTCTATAGGTCAAAGGCGCACGGCCTATGAGACAATTTTCCTACACAGATAATAACACAGGCAAGACATCTGACGAGAGCCATATTGTCAGTTTCAAACAAAACAGTATGATGCAAGCGCTGCCTTTTTTTTAATTTTACTTTTTCTATCCTCAACCAAAATGTGTATCCATTCAGTTTTGTTGCAATCCCAGTAATGGTTATGGGATTATGAGGGCGGATGGTTTCATTTTTCTAGCCTATGACTGTCACATCGAGGACCATTACCGTGATTTAAACACAAGCGTATATGCCAAGGCCATTTTTACTGCAGGGCTCTCCAACTTGGCTGTTCTACATTAAAACACATTTATACAGTCCAGCACAGCCAGGGTTCTGGTTGTACGAAAGGGTCACTCACAAATCTGAGTTTGATCTCGGTGCGTCTTGAATCATCCTGTCGACTAAATGCTGAGAGATGATTTGTCACAGGCAGTCACTGTTTCCATTGTTATTCTATTTAACTTGAAGATGACAGGAGAAGATTTTTTTATGCGACACATTGATCATTCTAATTGCATGCATGTTTGGAATCAACAAAGAAAAATGAGTACTCTGCAAATGTGGATAGTATTGAATAAATGCAAGTGATAAAAAAAAAATCATTGCACTCCTTTCTTTTTTTCCGCTCCTTTTCATATGCTGATTGCCACTATTTGATGGATAATTCATTAAACCTGAGACTGCATGATGCTGCATTTGTAAGTCAGGATCAGTCATTGTTCCCACTGCCAGAGATGCTTTGTTACCGTCCCTACAAAATTTGGGATGACAATTCTGGAACACTGATAGGACAGAAATTAGATCATACCACGCAATTCATCCGAAAAGGTTTTTTGGAAAAATGCACGAGAAGACATTGCCCTCATCCTTCCATTCATTATGAAGCCAGGTGAGCCAAACTGTAGAGGATTTATTTTGGCTCTGTCTAACTATGCCTCTGTTTAAATAACATTATTGGAGGTCACTTTGTCAAGCCAAGAATTAGTGTAACATTTATAAGAACACAAATTGTTTTTGTTGTTTTTTAACTTTTATGTTGATAAACTGGCATCCTTTATTTCCAGGTTTAATACTAGGCTAAACAGCCTAGCAGCTATAGTAAATGTGAAGGAATGCATAGATTTTTAATTTTTAACAGTATTTTCATACGTTTTACAGCTTTTCCTGTTAATGAAGCCTGCCCAGCCTCATTGCCTTTCATATTGCATTAAAGTAATTAACTAACAGATAAACAAATAAAGGATAGAAAAGCTGCTGTTTTTCCAAATATTAATCAACTGACTGTAAAAAAAATACCCCCAACAAAAATCTAATTAAAAAATCTTTATAGTAAATTAACAAAACATTAAATTTTATAATTACAGAGCAGTCTGTACTATAATTTCACAAATGTATCATATTGTTTCACTGGTTCGGCCCATTTAAGATCACTTAACATCAACCTTGTCTGTATATGGCCCTCTATGTAAAATGACCTTGACTTCCCTGGTCTATACAGTATCTTTCGCTTGTACATTTCACTGCTATTATTTCCAACACAAAGGTGAACATGGTCATTATTTGTTTCTCTAATCATTTCCGCCTAGGAACAGTGTTGGGAGAGGTCAGACTGCTGTCAGAGGTTGCCCTTTGTCACATACACTGCAGGACATAGTCAGTATGAGCCTCACCAATGGCTGTAGGCTACTTTGTTTGGCTTGTGTGATGGTGATCACCAGTTAGGGACGCTCACTCACTGTAAATTCTCCAGGCCTGGTCAAGTCCTGGAGAATTTTACACAGCCTCATTACACAGCCTCTTGTTTCTTATCAGGTTGCAGGTTTTTTGTGATCTTCCAAAAAATCACTGGTATTAATAACGTGATGGACATGAAATCCTAAGAAACTCTCAGACTTTGGCATCAACAGGCCAATGTCAAGCCAGTTTACTCCTCCCCTAACACACACACACACACACACACACACACACACACACACACACACACACACACACACACACACACACACACATAAACACAGCTTTTCATTTTAGTTACTTTTTCCAAGTAACTAAAATGAGATTCATATCATTCATTGAGTCTAACAGCGTACATGCTAACTATCAGGAGAACAATACAGTTGACCTTTAATGCATATTCAGAAGTATGAATGAACGAGGCTTTCGTGCACAGACCCAGAGAAAGCGTGACACGGATCACCTCCACTGCTGTTTCTGTGATTCTGTGACCTGTCCTTGGCGTTGGTATTGACATGTCATAAAAAGATTAAAAATAGCTAGATCCTGGCTTACAGTGCTGCAGCAAGTCACAACCTTGTTCCAAGATCAGACGACTGTCATTCTAACTCTGAGAGTCTAGAAAAATAACTCCTGCTGGGCATTTACTGTGAGGGGGTGAACTGAAATACCAACCTTGTCTTCTTCCTATATTTTTTTCTCTCCTTTTCCTGTCTCTAGTCAGTGCCCTTCCTTTTTGATGGGATCCCCTCTTCTGTTTCCTGCTGTTTTTGTTAGTTGCTTAGAGACCACAGCAGCTGTCCAGTTTGAGAGGAGTTTTTTTCTTTTTACTGGTGTTTTGAGAGGTTAGAAGGTTACAAGGTCAGCAGATAGATGTTGAAGATAGATGCTGAGGGAATCTGAATAACATTATTCATTTCGGAGTATGGTTGATGTATTCCTACATACCCTGATTTCCTCTACACCTGTGTCTCACTGCTTTAAAACTGCATAAGTTAGTGTATCTGCATTAAAAATGGGTGAAATTACCTTGAAAGTGACTCGAAAAGGAGTCAATCTTGTAATGAAACCAATGTGAACTTATAACCTAACTCTGTAGAGCCCCTCAGTTCCTTACCCTGTTTCAGTTCATTGTTTTGCGACCTGCTACACTGCCATTTTGGCTCACTCTTACTACTCTCATCAGCTTTATTTACAGCCACCACAAACACCTGTTGTCACCTGCAACCTGCAAACACCTGCAAATCTGATAAGCCCACCATATGCAGCCTGTCCTGCACAAAACACAAAGCCCAGACATCATCTCTGAAAAGTTTTCATGCCTCCAAAACAATCCACAAGACCTAGTTAGCTTCTTTATGATACTGTAAGAAAATTTACCATAACCATTATAACTGACTGTTTTAGTAATAATCCTTTTGCCTTCAGTAATCTTTGCTCAGCATGTACCTGCTGTGGCCATAAGCATTGTATCATAAAGGCTATTTCAGGCTATTCAGTTTACATGCTAAAACATCTTTGTATACTGGGTGCAGTATAAGCTTTTTTTTATTTTGTATCTTTATTTTTGAATGTAGAAAGTTCATCTTGACCGAGCACACATAGCTTTTCATCCTCCATCAATGTATTTTTATGCAGTTGTTTATGTGGATCAGGCGGTAGAGCAGGTCATTTATTAGTCAGAAGGTTGGTGGTTCGATGTCTCCAATCTGCGCATTCTTGGGCAAGATACTGAACTCTGATGCACTCATCGGAATGTGAAAGTTAGATAGGAAACACTTGGATGTAGAAAAAAAAGTGTTTGTTTGAATGAATCAAAGCTGATTTCTGAAGCAGAGTAGAAAAGTGCTATACCAGCCATTTACCATTCATTTGAATTGTCTTTAACTTGAATCCAAGTTTTGGCTTCTTACAAAGTCCCCTCTCTCATTGTTGCTTATTTTTCCTTTGACAAACTTTTATTACACTGTAACTTGTTGATAAACTGATGTAAACTGCCGCTTGTTGATAAACAAAATTCACATTAGAAATTTCACAGAAACCTCTTTCAACCATTAATAATTGTACACAGAGTCTCAGCTAAGTTCTGTTAACAATGCAGTGTGATTCACACTTTACTATTAGTCAGCCATCTCTTTGATTCACCCCCATCTGGCTGTGATATGAGTGGGCCTCATGTGTCACATGAGGAATAGGCTACATAGTGTGATGTTTAAGTGCTGGAGGAGTTCAGCGAGGCTTGACCTTCACGAGCCCCACATGATGGCACTGGTAGATGTCAGGTTTAGAAATCAGGTCTTTGTTCTGCTTTTAACTCTCCTTACAAGGTTTAACAGCAACCACAGACACATTTAAAAGTACGTGTACAATGTGCATGACACAAGCCAGATTAGAATGTGTGCATCCGGATGAAAAACTCATCAGGTCAGAATGACTCATGGGTGGCTGAATAACCACGAACATATTCACAGACACATCAACTGCAAATGGGGGGGGAAAATAAATGTCTTGCCTGTCAGTCTATCTTTTTTCACCATTAAAAGTACTTTGATTAAACCCGACCTAAAAAAAAGTGCCTAACTCAGGGAGAAAACGTGTTGTGGGACGTTCTGAAGTCATTCCCTTTCCAACCTGCAGCCTCAAGTGTCTCCCAGGTTTCAGGGAACTTGATCTGGTAGTTTGTTTTTCACTTGAATGCTGCAGTGGTATTCCTGACCTCAGACAGTGATCCCAATCAGAAGGAATACCCTGATGCTGCAGTTTGGGCCCTTTTTTTTTTCTGAAACCAAATAGTATAATCGTGTAATGAGGGATCCCTCTCCAGGAAACATAGTTAAGTAGGAAAACTGGCTGCTGTTCCTGCTGATAACTTGCATGGGTTACTATAAAAGCACAATTTCAGTAAGTAATAGTTTCACTTTACAAATTACCGAAGGATCTGGGATTAATTTTTTGGTTTTTAGTTGTGGGTGCCAAGGTTACAGTCATATTTGCTTTACCCACAGTACAAATCAGCATTTTCAGTTAGAACAATGTCAGACTCTTTTTCTTTTTCTTTTATGTTTCCAAGTTACTCGAAATAGGATGATTCATGAACTCCAGTCCTTTTCCAACAAGTAAACACTGACCAGTGTCTGAAAAATCAAAAAAATGGATGTGGTTGTGTGGTTGTTGTCTAATATGCTTTCATCCTAAATTCAAGGGTTTTAACTAAAGCATTGCATTAGCTGCTTAGGAATCACAGCCATTTTAAATATACTGCCCCAATTTCAGAGACTCAAAGTTGATTGGATAAACTAAAGTAATTTTAAATATAAGGATTGTTTTTAATGTTTGGATAAAAATCCCTTGCAGTCGATAATTACCTGAAGTCTAGAACCCGTGGACAGCACTAAATGCTATGGCTTTTCTCATAGGATGTGCTGCTAGGCCTTTACGCAGCCAACTACAGTTGCTGCTTGTTTCTGCGTCTCTCTACATTCAGTTTTGCATTTAATAAAAGCTCCTGTCTTGGGCTGCGATCAGGTGGCAATTGAAAAATATTCCAATCCTTTGAAAGTCTTGAGTTGCCTTTGCAGTATGCATTGGCTCATTATTGATCTTGTGTTTGAAGCACTAGCTGATCAGTTTTCATTTAGTTTACTTTAGTTTTACCAAGGAAAGACATCTGTCATCTTTGGTGGTGATTTTTGTGTTGCTGAGTGCAGTGCCAGTGCATTCATTCTTTATGAGAACCTACCAGATTGATGATTTAGTCACCAAAGGTTTTGCTGTCTTTGTGAGAGGTTTATGGTTTTTCCATCTAATGATGGCCTCCCTCTTTTGGACATCTTTTTGGACCTCATATTGCGAGTTTTGATGAACAGCTACCAAATGCAAGTTCAACACCAGACCTTTTATCTGCTTAATTTGTCGTGGAATTACAAAGGTAAATACCTCCACTGGCCATGAAACCTCTTGTCAGTTAATTCTCCATATATTTTTGAGCATCTGAAAATCAGACGCTATGGCAGTAACTCCTGAACAGATAATGCAGTATTTTTGCAAAACCCCTTGAATAACAGCTGAAAGCTTATACTCCAGTCAGATCATTGTCCAAATACATATTGTCTTAACTTTACAAAAACATTAAAGAAAACTTAAGTGAATGAATTCACATTTCCATGCTTTTTCAAGAGGTTACTCCTGCGCTGTGCAAGTAAAAGTAAATCCAGGACTAGCTTTGACTGGACTGACTGTCAACACACAGAGCAGGATTCCATGGTCACCTTCCTTGTGTTGGGCGTTTCTTTATTGACACTGACATCCAGAAATTTTGTGATCTTATTAAGGTAACTCAATGCATACTAAAGTGTTTTCTAAGAGGGCATGGCTACACCTGTCATTTGTGTTTACTTAGAGATCACCAATTATAAAGCTCGAGGCTTTTTAAATTATCCAAAGTATTAGTGAGTTCATGAGGTTCAGTTAGAGAAAGCATATTTTTTTCTGCACATGTGGATAAAAGCCTTGCATGTAGTATAATTTTCACCAGAGCATATGCTGAAATGTGTTACTGTATAGATGCATAATGGTTTTTTGTTATTATGACACATTCCCACCAGTAAAAGAATTGAGATTGTGAAATCCCGCATGGTGTCGGTACTGGCAACAAGAGGCAGTGTTACTCAGCAGCTCCCATGTGTCACAACTGGTATGGCTTCTGAGAAACCGTCTGGATCCATAATCATCCTCCAGTAAAAGGAGATCCGCAAAGGAAAAATCCACAATCATGCTGAGAAATGGACATAAACACAAGCAAATGCTACCAACATACGAACTGATGTAAGCCACACATGTACACAGACTCACACCTGTGCACACACGTCAAGGAAAGTTTGTTGCCAAATATAATGGGTCTTTCTTCTTTTGCTGTAATGGCTGAATGTGTAAACACATCTGGACAATATAATTTCACACATCATCACCACCACCCCCTCCCTTTCCTTCTGCTCCATAAGAAAATAAAGCCCAGGTCTTGTCAGAGGGAATCCCTGGTAACCCGTCTGAGAATACACATTCCCTTTTGGCCCCCTCTGACATAATTCTCTTCCAACAGTCTGAAACCGCCTTGACCCACCGTCTAGAGTGACTCAGTTCCTCGGATTCCCGCACTTCCCAGAAGCCTTTGCCAGGCCACAAGTGAGGAGACCTCCAGACAAATGAGGTTTCCCACTTTTTCAATCGGTCGGGCTCTAGACTGGTCTCACATCGGAACACATTAGTATTATGTCTGCGTGTGTGTGTGGGTTCACTTGTGGGCTTTAAAGAACTCCAAGATCCTTACGGTGGAAAATGAGCCCTGAAAGTATTTACATGTCGCCCCATGAACCAGATCTGTGTCCTAACTTCACATTAGGTACAGAGCGCAGACTGGCTGCTACAGTGGCAGACAGGCAAACTTGTGAAGTATATAGGTTGCTATACCTACCATAGGGTTACATAAGTTGCTTTGACTGGTCAGTAAGACTAGAAAAGCTCTTCATAATGCGAGTACACATTACATGATGCAGCTGCTGAAGTTCCATGCAGAACAGGTAGTTTCACTTCGGATGATCATTGTAGGCAAATGAAACATGGCTGATACAAGCCTGTTAGAACTATTCATTACCACTTATTCATAGAAATGAGTTACCATACCTTCTTATCGAAAGGCTTGTCTTTCGTTCCTTTTGTAGGTTTTGCTTGAAGGTTTCAGTGCGATTACTAATGAGAGACATTCATTGTACCAGTTTTGGGAAACTGTCTCTCAGTTTGATTAAAAGACAAAACTCAAGGCTCAGCATTTTCAAAATGAATCCTATAGGTATTAATTTTCTTCTTTTCCAACGGCAGAAATTCTGTTCGGAATCTTTAAAAATAGCACACACACAATTACGGAAAAAGTAACTGATTAAATCAAACAGTTGTGGATTTTGATGTCTGCTGAACTTCTGAAGTCGCTCACATTTCCAATCAGCAGGGAAAATCTTGTCAAACCAAACCACGTAATTTTTTAGTCGTGCGAATCTTTCAGATTTTCTGTTTAGATAACAGTTATAGTACAGCAAGTTAAACCAGCTGTAGACTAGTTGCATTCACTGTCTAAAGTCTATAGACAGGTGGCATGGTGGTTAGCACTGTCGCTGCCCAGCAAGAAGGTCCTGAGTTCAATTCCACCATCAGTTTGGGGTTTGCATGTTCTATCTGTTTGCATGGGTACTCCGGCTTCCTCCCGCAGTCCAAAGACATGCAGTTAGTGGGGATAGGTTAATTGGTCAATCTAATTTTGCCCGTGAGAGCGAATGGTTGTCTGTCTCTATGTGTTAGCCCTGAGACAGACTGGCGACCTGTCCAGGGTGTACCCTGCCTCTCACCCTATGACAGCTGGGATAGGCTCCACCCCCCCCCCCCCCCCCCCCCATGACCCCCATGAAGAGGATAAGTGGAAGCAAATGGGGATGGGAAGTCTATAGACAGTTGGTTTATGTCATTAGCAGCTCAAAATCTCAAAATACATGAGCCTAACAAACATATCTTCTTGAAATCACTTGGTGACTGGTGCAGTAAATATACATTTGTGCTTAAAGACAGTTATATGAACAAAGGCATTTATACAGTACACAAGAAGTTCTTCTCGGCAGTTTGAGACAGGTGATGGTGAATTGTTCCACTGATAGAACCTGACATTGTATGAATCTTACAAAATGTGAGATTAGTCTATATTAGACAAAGAAGAAAAAGAACGACTAGAAGCAGCACCAACTTACTTGTGTGCAAAACACTAACTATTAATATTATTGTCGTTGTTGTTATTGATTTGGTTTTTTTTATTATTGAACTGAATGGAATTGAAATAAATTGAATTGTGGTTATAGTGACACTGGTTTGTGTGTTGTTGCTGCCATCTGCTGGGTTACTGATATATTATACCATTATTTTATCACACACAGAAATGTATTTGTTTAAAAAAAACAAAACACACACACACACACACAAACACACACACTCTCAAAAAACTACTGAAAAAACATTATAAAAATAACATCACAGGACACAGTCCCATTTCTTATTCCTTTAAGTACCTGCAGGAATATTAAAAAAATATGAGACGAAGAAGCGTTTGAGCATTGTGAGTCTTTGTGTGTATGTGCTGTTTTTAAAGGTTTACCATAAACCAGAACCAAATGACTTTGTTAGTTATGGGAGTGCGTGTTGCATAGAAAGAAGTGAAAAAGGGCGCAGTGTCTTGCGCCATCTAGTGGAGAAAGTGTTCCTTATTATCTGTCACTTTAATAGCAAGTGAAATTAGTCTGAATTAGCATTAAAGTTAGCATTTCCTAACCAAAGAAAACATTCCTCCTAGGTTAAGCGCTTCTCATTTCAAATCTGTTTATTATGGCTGCAGAAGCTCTCGGGATGAATCAAGCTAAAATGTCACTATTACTACACTTGGAATCCTCTTATATAAAAAGCACCTGCCTCCTCAGACACAGCGAACTGAATTTCTTGGCTGCAAAAACTCTCCAGTCCTCTTCTTTCTGCTCTGCTCCCAGGTGTTGTTCTCAGGGACCGGTCCCATTGGATATGCAGCAGTATGGCACATTCCACAGACGCAGCGTGTGTGAAATAAGGGAAACGTGATAGTGATTGAAATTCAAATATTTTGCTCATATTTCCTGCACTGCCATTTATGTGTTTTAATTAAAAGCAGACATAGTGATGTCATGCATGGAAAGGGAGAGGAGGAGCAGGTCTGCCTTTCAGGCTTGTGTATGTCACATTGCACAACTGCCAAAATATCACATAACTCACTATAGAAAAAAAAGGATGTGTGGTACTTATGCAGATGTAAGGTGAGCTAACCAACTGAGAAAATACCTAGAAAGGTAACAGAAAGGACAGGCGCTTTACAACTATAACAGCTCTCATAGAATTGTGTTGCATTGCTATTGTTAGCACCTATCATGCTGAATGCAGACTGAATTAATCCAATCGAATCATTAGCGCTTGCTTTCAGTGAAAGCTGCCTTTTCATCAGTTAAATATTGTGTGTCTATTCAAGTTCAACTCATGCCGCTGTCAGGTCTGTTTGCTTCTGAATGACGACCCTCACAGGGCACCAGATTGGTCTCTTGTGAAGCAACACTAACTGATAATGAGCATCCATGTCCATCAGCTACTGGTCTGATACATGACTAATAAACATGCAGCAGGCTGTGTGGGGCTATTTAAAGGCCCAGAAACGGAGGCGTTGAAGAGAAGAGGGTCTTTTTCTTGTCCTGGTGTCAGACTGTGTCAGCCACGTCGGCAGCATTCATTAGCATGGGTCAGATCAGCCCCGTCAAACATGTGATGGCATACACATGTACGAGCACATCAGAGCACACACGCACGCACACGGAGACACACAGAATGTATGCGAATGCAAATTTACACATGACTGCTGCTTTGCTGCCATCATGTGGAAATGGCATGACACATCTTCCTCATAGGTACCAATGAGATGCTGATGGATCCAAATAAAACACTGCATTTACAGACTTGTGATTACTGTGGTCTATGTAAAGGTCTTAGCTTTAAAATGTGCAATTAAGTCTTTTGTATTTTTTTATTGGCTTTGTAAAAAGGTCTGCAGGTTAAAAATGAGAATTTGGTCTCATATTGTGAATTGTGACCCCACCGACTCAGAACAACAACAAAGTTTATTTTGTTGCATTTGATTTTTTTGTACATTTGTGTAAACTACAATCAATTCTGCGTTCTATACTGTATGAAGGAAAAGCCCTACTATAAATATTATTGCAGTTGCAGCATAACTAGAACATCCTAAGATGATCATATAGCAAATTTGCTAAATGTAGAAAAATGTAGTGGGATGAATGCAGCTAACAAGCACCCACGATTCTTGAAATGTATAGTTACATATGATGAAAAGTAAACAATCACAGTGCGAGTAAGACTGTGAACACTCTCTGACTGAAGAAAGGTCAAGAAGAAATTATTCTTGAATATAATCAGCACGTTTAACATTTTAATTGTAAATTGTAGTCTTGAGGGTATCATTTATCACCATGGTGTATTTGTATTATTTCTTTATTTTAATAGAAAACACATTTATATGTAAATTATGTCTAAATAACATTTTCAAATTAATTATTTTGCATGATGATAGGTTGTCAGGTTTGGGGTGTAATACTTAATTTAAAACAAGAAAAACACAAACATCAACCTTATTCATTTATTTATTTACTTATCTTAAGGAAATGACTAAATGTCAGGTTCGCTCTGATTTGGGTGGTTTATTAATGCTACGAACATAACAGAGAGCAAAGAATTGTATTATTTTTTTCCCTTCATGCTTTGAGGAGATATGAATATATGAGCCCACAGGGTGTCATTAGTGCTGGCCTGTAAATATAGTCACATGTAAACAAAGACTATCTATTCAGGGGTTTTTTATTAACAGGAAGAAAAGAACAAATATAAAGTTAAAGGTGGTGAAATGTGTTTTATTTTGAGGCCATTCAAATACTAATCCTACGCCATTTTTCATTCTCTCTTTACAGTTTGTCAAAAGCCAATAAAATCAACACCGCGGGCACAGCATGCATCAACACACAGTAATTTACCACAATGATTAACAATGACAAACCACAAAGGGATATTACTTTGAACTGTTCATCATTTGTGCCGTTGTCATAATTATGACATATAGTCTGTACTCACTCCAGGGAAAGTAGTCTAATCAACCTAATGTATAATAGTGTAATTAAATCAACCTGCCCTGGGCTCATATTGATTCGCTAATATGGCCGATACAATATGACTGTTATGACCTGCTGCTCTCAGACAGCCATCCATATATGTTAGTCCAGCAATAATTGGCACGGTTGAATTAGACTGTAATGTACAGAGCAGCCCGATAATGATGTAGAGAGTCATATGCGCACATATGGACATGTTGTCATACATACAGTAATTAAATGGATCAAACGGGGACCACTGCCAATGCATCACCTGTATTTAACATCACAAAAGAAAACAATAATTACTGCACTCCTGCACAGTGTGTAATTTCATCCTGAGATCTCAATGTACAGTGATGCTAAAAACTCATAATCCTTTTAGCAGCTTATTAAATGCACGCTTACTGGAAGTGCGCTGGGAAAAGCCTGCAGGGGCGTGACAGTGTTGTTTGCCTCATGGGAAAAATATCACAGATTTATGTGATTAATTTTTTTTTTATGTTTTCAGAGTGTGTTTAATTCACTTAAATATGTGGGGAAAATAAATCAGTTTTGTTACAAACACTGATGCAGAAACAAAACAAAACACAGCGCAGATAGAAAAGAGATGTTACACATGTACTTTACCCCACTGGTGACTTTGCTATAGCCAGTTATTAAGGCTAAGAAACACTGAAGCTCTTATTTTACACACAAACACATTGTTTACTGTTACAGATATTCACGGAACAAAACAATAGTCCTTATTTTGTGTGTCTCTGACTGGATTTGGAGTGAGGGGATGATTGTGCCGGGGAATTCAACAGCTGCTCTGTGGCCTCCTGTTGCAATAATAACAGATACAGAGATGGAACGACTTGGTTATATGTCGGAAAAGAAGACACTCCTCTCATCAGCTGGAATATTTGATGACCATATTTTAGCGTAAAGTTTCATAGCGAGTCAGCTAAACATAAATAAGTCATCGAATGAATATACATGCAGTGAGGGAAATTTTTTTTAATACAAATTCAATTTTTATATATCCTATATTCATATATTTAGTTGAGACTGAAGTTAGGTTGTTCAATTTTTAGGTTGTGGATTTTCTCACTGCTGCCTCTTTGTATTCTCTGACTATAAGCATGTGTTTTGAATTTAGCACAGTCGCAATATTTACACTGCTTACAGTAAAAGCTGATTGAGTGAGGATTTGGTTTATGTTTAATTTTGCATGTCTAAATTTGAAGCTGTTACGTAAAACTCCTTCCCTTTCATTCTCTAAATCAGGCAGTCTACTCTGTTGTGTCATTTAATTAAATCAATTCTTTATACAGTAATTTAAAACTATAATAAAATCTAATCAGGATGTATCATGTTTATCTTGACCTACAGATGATTTGAAACCAAATGGCAGAGAATGTATCTCCATGTGTTTAAGAAACGCATACACAGGCATACACACACAGACAAGGGGATGATGGTCCTCAGCTGGGATGATACTTCTGAGCAGCGTAGCCTCGCTCTTGTTTTACACAATAGCCTCTCACAACTGTACAAGAGCCCCTCTGTGTGGTGAACGCAGCACTCTTCCTCATCACTGAGAGAATGAGCAGGAGTGCTTGTGTGTGTGCGTGTGCGTGTGTGTGTTGTGTAGAATGAGAGCGAAAAAAATCTAAGACAGACGGAGAGCAAAAGTGACAAGAGGTAGACCTCCAGCTTCTCCTCCCCTCTTTCTCTCTCCTGTGTCTCCTCAATATGAGGTCACCAGCATGCGTTCTGACATCCAGCACAGTAGAGTGCTTATTCATGTATTCCAACCTAATCCCTAAATGATTCAATCTGTAACATGATTAACCGTGGAGCAATTTAGAAATAATCTGTTAGCATTCAGAACTAACACAGCAGCCTTAATCATTATGGGACGTAAAGGAGGGGGCTGTGCCGCATTCATGACGTCACTTTTCCTTCTCTTTCTGTTTTTTTGAGCAGCACTAAATCTTTATGGGACCGGACCCCAGAGAGGTCACAGCTGGGGTCAAATGTCAAACTCCAATTGATGTCACAATGCTCACATGGCTATGTCTGATGCATGATTAGTTAGATATGTACATTTAGATAATGTGCTTGTCTCCTAATCTATTAGGAGCAGCTCTGCTCTTCACCCTAGGACCCTAATGCACTGCAATGTATTTATGGTCAATAATTAAAAGGGAAAAGCATGCATTAAAACCAGTCTCTACTTAACAGATCTTAACTAATGAGATTAGGATAATGAATAGGCCACTTTACCAGCTTGGCCCGGTACAGCGGTCATTTCGCTGACAGCTGCTGAATATGACAAGGTTAGCATCATAAGCCTTTTCTTGCCGCGGGGGTTTAAGGCATGGATTATTGCCCCAGGAACAGCGAAAAAGAGGCCAGTCTATTTGTATAAATGCATTAATCCAGGAAAAAAACAGTCATTTGTTTTTGGGATTTCATAATTCTATGAAAAATGAGTGGCATTTTGTTTTGCAAGCGAAATCATCTGGGAATGACCTTGCATTTTACAAGCTGCACCAGAAAAACTTGGTTTATGGACAAAACTTTTCAAACGTGATGCCTGACGGAGACAAAAAGTGAGAACGGGACAGCCGCAGAACTCAAAGTCAGTGCACATTCCACTCGCTCAGCGCTCCATCTTAGTCCCGATTTTCTTGCAGCAGGTCTTGAAGAGACAAATGAGAGAAACAGCACAGAGTCATAAATACGATCCGACTTCATCGCTACCTGTTTCCGGCAGCTTTTTCTGCTGCAGTTAGAGCGCCTGCAGTGCGCGCACAACATCAGCTGTGAATCATTCAGTAACACGAAAGGTTAATTTTCAATTTGCACAGTGAAGGGTTGCCATTACATTTTGACCTGCAAATTGTATCTGCCCTTTAATACCCTATCATTTCATTTTGGGGTCCCTTTGTAGTTTGAACTGGAACTGGCTATATTTGGTATTGGCCATCTGTTTATTATTTAGCTGGTTCTTGGATGTGCAGCCTGACTGCATTAGGGAGAGAGAGAGAGACGGGTAGCAGGAGAACAGCACTACCTGGCCCTGGTAGGGTCTTTTACCGGTCTCCCTGGACCCATTAAAATCCTGTTAACTTTGATAATCCCTGGCAACAACTTGGCCTCTGTGGGCCACTGAACAGGACAGGAATACTTTAAAGTGCCACTGTTTAAGAGGTCATAACATCTTGTAAAGCTGTGTGTAGTGGCTGAGGGTCTCTGAGAGAACACACAAAGGGCAAGTTGTCAAGTACCAAATATGATTTAACATAATCTTTGCAGCTGGCAAAGTCTTTTTCCAAGTGATTGTAAGACAGTGTTTTGAGTTGTCACATTTCTTTCATTAGGTTCATTTAAGTTCTGTTACTTAAAGCGTGACGCTGTCCCAGTTCAAAACTTCACTCTGTTATTATTTGATGATGTGTACAGTAGTCTTATTTTCCTCCAAAATGTTCTTTTTGAGAATTGTTGGGTCTCTCAAAGCTGAGGGATCTGGTGAAACATGAGTAAACAGTAGGGAGAATGATCTATAAACTGTCTTATTTATCTTTCTCACTGGAGAGTCACATTGAGAAGTAGTTAGTCAGCTATGAAAGCAACTTGTCAAATTACTTTACCTTTGGAACTTACCCCAGCTTTGACAAGGGCAGTTGAACTACTCCAAATCCTACAAACAAACAAAAGACAGCAAAGAAGCTGTTAGATGTTGAACTGCCAAGGGACTACATGAATTAGCACACTAAATGTGGGGTAATTACCAAAGCAATCTATTACTTTACTCACAACCACATTAGGACGTATTATTAAGAAATGTGTCTCTGCCCCAAAGTGGTCACAGCATAGGTAGTGCTACTACTTTTGGTGTCCAACATCAGAGGCAGAATCACCTGGCTTCCGCTCATGCCCGATCTGTGTGTTTAGAGGAAGACTAAGCTGAACAGTGACAGCTCACAACTCTGCAGCTGACACAGACAGAAACTGAGCAAAGACACTTATGCCAGTTTGATCCATTTAATTTTTTGACTTGTGATTGCTTCATATTCATAAAAACTACTAGACTAGACACAATGACAAAAGACAGTTTAGCAGGATTCAAGCAAGACTGCAACACTGGTTCATTGTTCAAATGTTACAAACGACCGTAAGCTGTCACACAGACAACTAACCTTTTGTGTAGTGAAAATAATAATAACTTTAAATTACTAACCAGTCCTGTTGTTTTCTAGTGAGGATAGTTGTGTGTCATTCTCAGTGTCATTTTTTCAAAACTATAGAATTTATGTGTGTGTTTTCCTGAAGAACAATCTCTCGTAGTCAGACAAATAATGACAGAAGCCGTTTGTGGCGTTGTGACGGACAATTCCTCCAGTCTGTCAAAATCTTAACCAACCTTGTGCATCTGAGCACACTTTTGGAAAGGAGGATGGAAAGGATAACCTCGTGGTAGTTGTGTTGCCTGTCTTGTGTTTTTTTATATTTGACACTCTTCACCTCACATTGTCCAAATATTAGTTCAGTCATTTCCCTTACCTTAAGAAATTATTTTTGTTTAATGATGGCCCTTTTCTGATCTTTTAACTTTGCAAATATTGTCCTCAGTTGTCACATAGCTTAGGCCTTGCTATATTTTTAATGTTGAAACTACATTTCCTTAAGTGTTCACTTTAAGCCTTAAAAAAAAAAAACATCAAGCCCTCTATAGAGACATTAACATGATCAACTTGGAGCCTATCCTAGCTGTCACAGACAGGTCACCAATCTGACACCGGGCTAAACCACTGTTCACTCACACAATTGCCTAATGTTGCTAACTACAAGTGCTTGGAGTGTAGGCGAAACCTGGAGAGAGCACGTACGGTGGGGTTGAACTCAGGACCTTCTTTTGGTGAGGCAAGAGTGCTAACCACCGCACCACTATGCAGCCCTAAGGTGTTGTGTTGTGCCAGTGTGAAATAGGATTTTGTGTGAAAAACTATTGTTGGTATTTACAGTGAGAGTACTTTGACAAGACTATGTGTGAAGGCGATTGCAGTTTTGAATGGTCTCCAAATAAGCATTTCTTTTTCATTGCAAATGAAATTCAAAAATTTTCAGAACTTGCCATGTAAGGTATACACATTCAAAAAACCAGCTGAAAAGTCGACATCAAGCCATGATGAGCTGGTCCTGATGTTTCTAAACAAGAAAAAGTAAGAATTGAAACTTCTGGGTTCATCCAAGTCTCACCAGTTAAACAAAGCTGGGACCACATCTGAGGGGTAAGAGAAATGTCTGAGGTAAAGTATTATTATTTCGCTATTTCTATTATTGTATATTCAGCACCGCATTTTGAGTTAAAGCCTAAACTTGTTGCCAAAGTAGTCTGATTGATCAGATCTGTTTATTCAGATCAGAAAAATCGAGCTTGATTAAAAAAAAATGCTGCGAATTCGTCCAGTGAACTTAAACGTGAATGGCTGACTTAAGAATTGGTGAGTCCGAAAAATAGTTTTTATGAAATATTCACACAGAATTTTGGACATCTGGTGTGTAAAGGCCTTTAAATGGCAAATGGCCTGCATTTGTATAGCGCTTTTCTAGTCCCTAAGGACCCCAAAGCGCTTCACACTACATTCAGTCATTCACCCATTCACACACACACATTCACACACTGGCGATGGCAAGCTACATTGTAGCCACAGCTGCCCTGGGGCGCACTGACAGAGGCGAGGCTGCCGGACACTGGCACCACCGGGCCCTCTGACCACCACCAGTAGGCAAACACGGGGTTAGTATCTTGCCCAAGGATATTTGGCATGCAGCCAGGAGGCAGCCTGGGATCGAACCACCGACTTTCTGATTAGTGGCTGACCTGCTCTGCCACCTGAGCTACAGCTACAGCCAGAGGTGTGACCTGAGAGATTTTTGCAACTCACCATGTTCTCGAGGTGCAAAATATGTGGAAGAGAAAATTTAAATCAAGCACAAAAACGTTTTTGCTAACGCTTGCCAATCCCAATTTACTGCAAAAAAAAAAAAAAGCATGTACTATTTTTTTGCACATGATATTGAAAAGATATTGACTGCACCTAATTTTGGAAATCACCAGTAAAACTATGCCTATGAACGCTAGGGATTGTGCTCACACCTATTGTACCATAATTAGTAAATCTGGCTAGCTAAATCTAGCTAGCATTGGTTAGCTGTGGTTAGCTAGTTCTGGCCTCAAACAGCAAAGGCCATGAAGTCAAACTTGAGGCTTCAGAATGTTACCTACTGTCTAATCTCACTAGACAAATAAACCATGTCACCCCCCTAAAAAAAACATAATCTTTATTTAACTAAAAAAAGCTAACAGAAAATAAACTGTCATGTTGCAGAAGAAAAAGGACTCATGACAGGTTTCATTGTCTTCCAAATAAGATTAAATATAAATGGCAGCTAGTGGCATGGCTTCACTTGGGATGTTTTCTAAATGACTGAAGTCTTCAGTGAGAATAACTCAGTTTGGTTAAGCAGAGTAACCATAGCAAATGTCTGTGCTGATGCTGAAGCTGGCCCTAACAGGTGTTCTGAGGGCTCCAGCATTAACACCAACACCTGGCCTGGAGCCCCAGAGACCACATGCTGCACAACACGATTAGTTAGCTATGTGGATCACAGATACACAGAGCTAAAACTGGCTGCTGCCACTTCACAGAGAGTGAGAGACCTATAAAAGAATAGCACCCCACCCCCCTTTTTTCATTCTCCTGATAACATTTTATCACTTGCTTTCAAAGGCTTTAGGGATATTTTAAAGCGATCCAGACATTCTGAGACAGGAACAACTTTGTGAGAGTAATTTCTCCTCTCTGTGTATGAAAATTTAAATTCCTCCCTTCTCAATGGGAAGCAGAGGTTGAAACGAGCCAGAAACCACCAGCATGTGCAGAGAAATTCCCTTCTGGTGGTGATTACCAAGCGGGGGTAACTGGAAGTGAGGGGGTGGGTGGGGGTATAATGAGTGCCATAGTGGCACTGCCCTCTATCTAGAGAGAGCCTCAATGGCCTGCGGTCAAAATTATCAGCATCCTTTCATGATCATCTACTGTATTGCAGCACTGATATTGCAAGGAGCAAAACAAGGATGCTTCAACTTTTTTAAGTGACTGTGAGTATGCTTTATCCACAGAGAGCCATTCAGCATTCCTCTGTAAAATGGCATCCTAAAAAAAAAATAGCTCTCTTGTGCAGCACACTGCTTTGATGCCTAAAGTGAGCTTAGACTCTGATTTGTATCAAAACATCTAAAGCCATTAAACATAAAACATAGAATCTGGTTTCTAATCTTTCCACTGTGTAACTTGTATGTCAAAAACAAGAAAGGACTCAGTTTAGTCAGTATTAAATCAAATGTATGGGTTAATTAAAGAGGGCTTTAGGGTCAGGACAATAATGACTTATGCCATTGACGACAATTCACTTGTTTCAAATACATCGACAAAAAGACATGATTAGTTGAACCTGACTAAGCAGTTGTCTCAAGGCTTTATTGGCAGGACTGGGCTTGGGATTTTTCATTTTGGAACCAGAGCAAATGATGGGTTTTCACCCTGTCACTGCTTAGAGTTTTGTTTTGTTTTTTTGACACATGCAGTTTCAATTTCAGGGCTTTTCAAGCAATCCTTTTTTTACTTCTGTTTCTTTTCCATTCTGTTCTTCAAGCCTACATATTGCATAAAGCAAGCCCTCTCCGTCTCCAAAGTGAAAAATGATCCATTGATTAGACTGCTCGGTCATTAAAGGGCATACCCAAGCACTGGGCAATGACCATATGTGGTCAAAGGTCACCAAAGGGCCCTGCTCATAGCAAGGGCTTCCTCCTAGAGGGCACAGAAACTCCCTTTATGATCCTTCATTACATTAAAGGTTAACCTCGGTCCTTTTTTTCCTACCACTGGGGTGAAGAGACCTAACAAGCACCTTTGTTCAGCATGAAGAAACAGTCGTTAACAAAGGAACAGGAAGAAGGTGTGAAAGAGAGCCAGTCTTGGAGAGAGAGGAATGGGATGAGACAAGAAATGAGGGAAGGATGAGGAAAGGGAGAGGATGAAAGAATGAAGCCTATATGTGGAGGAAGATTTCCTGAGTGTCACTGCAGCCCCGATTCCTCCCCACTACTTCTCCCAGAAAATTAAATATTGATCAATCTCACAGGCCTACTAACAATGAAGGAGATAAAGAAGAGTATTAAAGGAAATAAATAAATATACACTTGTATCACCTGTCCAAGCTGTGCAGAGGGGGGAGGTTGAGGAAGTGTAGCAGGGATGGGGGGGGGGGATGGGTTTCTGTTTAGGGAGGGGTTGGGGGGTGAAGGGGGGTGATTTCCAAGCCTGGGAAATGCAGGCCCATCCATCAGCCACACCCTGCACATGGGAAAGGTTTGGCGGGGAAGGTCTATTCTCTGGCAGACACAAGGATAGGGTCTTCTTTATCGTGCCTCTTCCTTGACAGTGAGCAAACATGCCCTCATCTCTGATCGGCTTTATCGGTAAAGCTTCTGAGGCTGCGCAGCCTTTTAAATAATTAACAAGGAGTACATTTCTATAGCTCTCCCGATGAGGGATCTGCATGCAGAGGTGTCCTTTGAAACTAGGCCTTTTAGAAGAGGTAACTAATGCAGTCGCGTAGTTTCAGCCGCAGAATAAAATACACAATTTGGACATCAGCAAAATTCCAGTCTGTTTTATTAAAACATCTGTCAATGGTGTTACAAATGTTTTAAAGTTGTTTAAAAGAGTGTAAAAGTGGTGTAAAATCATAATCCTACATTTAAAGCTGCAAGTCAGAGTCACAACCTCACATTAGAGCACTAACATCTCAAAACAAAACAGAAATAGGTACATCTGCCACATTATCTGTGTACTGCATAGGTTCAGATCCATGTTTCATACAGTCATTCAGGCCTGGGACATGTTACATAGAGTCTCTGGACTCTTTAATATCAAGAATAATACTTGAGTGTATCAGAAAAGAGCTGCCCTTGCACAAATGTTACTGTACTTGCAATGAAAGTCACCCATTAACTGTTAATTCTTCTGTTTTGACAGTTTGATTTAGTTTTATTTAGGCTATACTGATTTTTTTTAATGCATTTATATCCTCAGCATCCTCACTGTGTCCCAGGGCCATGATTTACAAAAGCTCAGGCTTTTCCTCTCCTGCTTCACAAAGCACACGTTTGAGTGCCTCCATGTTGGAAAAGTAAGTATGAGGAATCTGGCAGATGCACAGGGAAACTTGCTGGCTGCATGAGGTGGGGCCTGAGTAGCATATTCATAAATTCATGCACGTTAAGTAGGCAGAGGTGTAGAGTAAGATGTAAAGTAATTGTATTGTGGAATAAAAACACGTTTTTTCATGTGTCATTTTGATGAATAGAGATAAGGTGTTAGGGATTCAATGTCTAACATATTTCATGGCATGCTGCTGTTTGTTGAAAACCAGCTGTCTTCAAAATGTAAACTTTCCATGACTTTGAAATAAAATGCACGGCAACACGTAGATATATTTTCCTTTGAGTATATATTGTGTATAAAATGTTAGTTTCTGCATTTTTAATAGCTTGTTTTGCTAAAATCTGTTGCAGTCAGGTTAGGTTCAAACTTCAAAAAAATCTCCTCAGCTTAAATCTTTTTTTTTTAACATACGAACAGTTATGCTTTACTTTCACTTTATCTGCTAGTGATCTGAACAGACTGAAAGCATAAAAATCATATTGACAAACCCATAATGCTTTCTATCTAAATTTGAACCCTCTTTTTAACCTCTGAGTGCAATTTTTATCCCAAAGTACACGAGTCAAACACTGGACTAAACCAAGTTTATGGGCTTCAATCTCTGCTATTGATTGTCAGTGTATTTAATAAGATAAACATCACCAATCATCACAAACATGGCGCTCCCGGTAAGGATTTTTAAAACCAGTTTATATGGCAGTGTCAGGGGAAGCTCTTATGGCTGTGAGTGATCTAAGCCAAAGCCCATTTTGCTTCGCTGAATAATGAACTGTTTGCATTTAACCCCCTCCCACGCGGCATCAACAGTCCTCCAAGCGGCTACGCGATGCGGGTCCTTAAACAAATTATGACAGGAGATCTTCCTCTCCGATCAACCTTTGCTGACCTCTTATATTGCAGATATTTATTTCTCCTGATAACACTGTGCCTACACTGCCAATTGTGCGTGTGTGTATGTGTAAGGTGGTTAGTAAATTCTAGAGAGGAGGCAGTCAGGCAGCTGGTCATAAACGCCAGCGCTATAGGATTTCCACATAAAGAAAAGAATTGCAACAGCCTCTCTATACCCCCCCCCCAATGCCCCTGTTCCACCCCTCTTCTTCCTCTACTGTGAGACCCCCACCAAACCTCCCGCTACCGTTCCACTGATGATCCGGAGAGATGTTATCGCTCCATTTAAGAAAGGAACAAACAAGATTATACTGTAAGTTATCCTCGATTATGGCTACAAATCTGGTGCTGGAGCGAGGGCGCTGGGGGAGGGTGGGCAAGTGAAAGATGATAAAGTAAACTGAGTTGCTTTTCTGTTCCTCTCAGTCCATCTCCTTTTATCTGCCACGCAAGCAGATTTATGGGATAAAGAAGAAGAGGCTTTTGTGGACAGTATATCTTTCAAAAACAGTCAGGCCTTCTAGGAGGAGAAGAAGAAAAAACGTGACAATGATACATGTTTTCAGCAGCTCGCGCCTGTCTCTGTCTTATTGTGAGCGCGTATATGTGTGTCTGACTATGACATAATCCCTCACACAGAGTCAACACCATGGTGAGTATTTCCTAAATAAACGTAACCTGACTGACAGGTGGGAGAAAAAAATGGAATAAAATTATCAGGCCTTCAGACTGTGATTTGAAAGGCCTCTGTAAAGGCGCCCTGTCTGTCGAGCCGCAGCGCGTTCCCACATCTTCGGGCGACACGCGCTTTACATCTGCGCCGCCTGGCATTCTGACTGCGGCTCATCACGAGAACGACAGAGCAGAAAAAAACCCCACACACACGACACCTAGAAGTCTATTCATGTCATACAGTAGACCGAGGGGGCTTTTCCCCCCCGTCTCCTCTGCAGCTACAACCATCAATTTAGCTCTGTGGTGGCCAGTCAGCCCCTCTCTGTCCCAGCTGTGTTTGACACTATTTATCTGCTCTAGTGAAGCAGATCATTTTTGATTATTAACCTCCCACCCCACCCAAAAAAGAAAAGCTCCCGAAAAAGGTTAAGACGCAAAATGACAACCTCACACGACTGCCACCCGGGCAATCAAACACTTGACTGTTACAGCTGCCGAGCCACTCCATCAAATGTTCCTTTTAAAGCAAACACACACAGACCCACACAAGCGCACGCACACATACTCCAAGTCTTTCTTTCTCGCCCTATCCCTCAATATGTTTTCACCCCAGCCTTTTCAACTCACCCCCTTTTCATTTGACTCCCTTTCCATCTCCATTGCTTTCTTGCTATCTTTTCATCTGTCTTTCAATCTTATCTTTGTCTTCTCTCTCCCCTCTCTGTCTTAAACGCCCCCCCAGCCCTTACGTCACCCTCCCTCTTCATCTCTCTCAGTCCATGTGTGCACCCTGCCCATTAAATTACAGTCCTCTCTAATAAAAGGTTGAACTTTCTTTACCCACTCATGTGGATGAAGAATCTGCCAGTTTCCTGCTGTTCAAATTCCTGCCTCAGAATATTGAACACACACACACACACACACACACACACACACACGCACACACACACACACACGCGCACACACACACACGCAGAACAGCAAGAACAGAGAATATCCTGCTTGTGCCTCATCCTTAACATTCATCCTTCTCACTTAAGGTGTCACAGATGCTAACGTAAAAATACAAAGACGGGCACGCACGCATGCGAACTGATCACACATTTGTCACACACACCCCCACCGCTGTTTCAAACCTGTCTCTCTGACATCTTCATTCTATACACACCGGTGCCATTATGCCTGCCCATCCAATAAATTAAACCCATTTACTCTTCTGAATTATGTTATGTTTATTGATGCTCGTATAATTTAATTTCACACAAATTCCATTAAAGATTATGCTCTCTGTCACAGAGCGCCGCTTCCAGGAGAGGGGAATCTAATCGGGTTATAATGGATCTGAGACATGCATTACAGTTGGGACACACACACACACACTACACACACAGAGCACACTTCCACGCGCACAATTGTCATCTTAATAATGCAGAGTCAAGCAAACAGATCAATGATCACTGTGAAGATGCTGTCAAACCGCACTAAGTGACAGGAAGCTTTCAGAGCTCACTATCAAAAGGAAGTCATCTCAGGGGGATTATACTGTCTTCTAGCCCTGTGGGGAATAAAATATATCGCCTCAGGCGTAAAGCTGTATCAATATTTGTTCATACACAATACTAGATTAAAGGATGTGGACATCAAACACCCTGTTTAAACTTCCAGTAAAACAGGTTCATAATAAACCTCACTAATACTTATATGAAATTCCATTAAAGTCACCACATTTTTATTTCTGCATACTGGAATCGCAGTCATATTGGTTATAAGCCATAATATTAATGAAAAGGATTATTTCTAAACACTTTCCAATTATGTCTCATGTCACAATTCCCAGCTTTTCTTATAGAAATGCCTCTTTCTTATCAAATGAACGATTATGTGGGATATTATGTCTTTTAGCACTTGGACCGCTGTGGATTTGTGAAACAGATTTGCCTTCTGATTTCAGACTGGCATATGTGGACAAACATGCGTGACCAGGTGTGTAACTTATCTTATGAGTTGTTCAGACAAAGTCACAAGACAGCACCAGACGTTGTCATCAGTGCGCTGAAAATACTTCTACACTGTATATTTTTAGGCATTTCATCCCTGGAAACATGACAGTAAAGAATTAGAGTGGGAATACTGTGTAATAGAGGGTGGGGCATAACATGAAGCACAGGTCCTCATAGTGCATATACTGGGACTGTTTAACCCTGAGCCACTCTATGATTTGTCTGATTACTCATAGATGGGAAAAATGTGACCCATCCATGAGAAATGTGACCTGAACCTGACAAGTACTGACAACGGGTGGAGTGCAGGACATTTGTTGGTGTAAATCTTCAGGTGTCAGCTGGATTCAGATTTGGGGTAATTAAAGCGTTGCATGTGACAGTGTGACAGCCACATTTGCAGCCATGCAGTTATAAAGTGTATAATCTCCTGCACCAGCATTTATCAACAGCACTTAATTATTTTTTTTGTACACACATTGCATGCAAACACATAAATGGCAATGCACAGTCTTTTATTTCACAGAACGTGTTAATGTTTGGCATTTGTTTAAGATGCATTTGGTCTATTTGCAGTATGCACACTAAATCACTCTTTGTATATTCAATACTGCTAAATTACTTTATAATTGCATTCATTTCCCAAGATGGGTCTTGGAATTCAGCACTCCTAAATACAGGAAGTCCAAATTAAAATGTGCCAAATGTTGCCAAATCATGGAAGAAGGACTTGTTTTAAATGCACTGTATAATCATTTGACATTTGGTAAGATATTTAGTTAGAATGGATTTATAGTTTTGGTAACTTAACCTAATTATTGCTATTTTTTCCTTTTTGTTAGTTAATTTGTTAGTGTTTGTTTGTCCTGTATGTCTATGTTGATCTGACTGGTCAGTATTTAAATTCCCCTTTAAGCTCTGTTGTTAGTTCAGTTTAGTTTATGATGTTAGTTTGCTGTGTTACTTTTGGTGTTAACTTATGATCAAGCCTCATGTGATTTACCTCTTTTATGAACACAGAACTTAATGTATACTTTTTAGTAAACTGCAAATACAAACATTGTTTACCTGTAATCCCCGTGCCTTGTTGGTCAATGGGAAACTGGAGAGTCCGAGTGTAATCACTGCAGTGCATTAGCCTGGCATTTTAATGGACAGAAATGGAAGAAATAAACTCAACCTTTTATCAGTGGACGCTCTTAAATCCTGAGTGTATACTGAAAGCATTGCTTGCGAGAGTTGATAAACCTAACTAACCATGTAGACACTACAATGCTAATGTGACGAACTGTACAGCACAAATCTTTTCATCAGAGACACAGTCAAACTGTTGTACTGCTATAACCTGATATTTGGAAAAGGGTTACATACCAACACTTTTTTACAATTTTGAGAGCTGAAGCTAGTTTCTTTTTTTAAAAGTAATATCTTTTAACAATGCCAAGTTTTCACTGAAGTCATTTCTTGTTTGCTGTGACCTAAAATGTAGGTCCCTCATCCTTTATTAGAGAACAAACCACTGATCCCCATCATGCGACAATTAAAACTGAATAATAACTGCAATTAGGAGCCGGTTGACAATTCTGGCCTCCTGGAGCGTCGCGTCAGCAGCTCATGAGTCATTGCCCCAAACCATAATCTTCCACAACACTTCATGATTTGCCTTTCTTTGTATTGCCAGTGAGTAAGACCTTAGTCAGAAAGATGAACAAAAAGGGTTTATCGTGGTATTAGTCAGTATCCTTTAGTGGGAAATAATTAGACATTTTTGGCAGACTCTTGCGTTAACTTTCTATACAGAAAAAATGTGTAATCTCCCATTTAGGTTGTTTTTTTTGATAAACGAGTTTTGTTTTTCTTTTTCTTTTACTAAGTTTAGGAAGTTACAGTAAAGCACTGCCATCAATCAGTTTGTGTAGAAAGTATTTGTGTGCCTAGGTCCATTTTTCTGATGCTTACACTTCCCTTGTAAAGTGACAGGCTTATTAAGAATAAGTTTATCCTACATCTCCCAATAAGCCATTTGTAAGGCTTGAGGTGGATTTTATCAAGGGCCTGTAATAAGAGGCATGTAGCCTAGGTCCACTGTGGCTTTGTCTTCATTTACCTGCCTGTACATGTGTTGTATTCAGGATTAATTTGCTGCTTTGATGTATTAAAAAGAGCCAGAGGATTTCCAGTGGCATGCTCCCCAAGGTGGACGCCTTTAAAAGGAGCTTTTTCTTCATTCCAGCACTTAGGTTTATTACAGATCCCCGGACTGTCCAATTTTAAAGAAATATGCCTCCAAAATAGCAGGATAATTGTTTTTACTTTTTCCTGCAAAGCAAAATCAAACAAGGCAACCCAGTTATTTTATGAAACCTGAACAGTGGTGGTGCATGACAGAGAGGTTAGAGTTTTGCGGGGTTTTTTGTTTTTTAGTTGACCGATGGAAGCTGTTTTTAGAAGAGAACATAATCACACTTTACTGCTCCATCTCCACAAACATCATTGTCTAACATTGCATGCAAGCCTCTCAAATATTGTGGTTTGCGAAGCCCTATCATGAAAATTATATTCGCAATTATTGTCTGTCATTGCAATAACAGATGCTAGGATGACTAAACAAGCAGCAATCCAAACATTCACTTATCTGTGTACATCTCTCGCAAAAAGTTTACACAATTTCAAAACAAAAACAAGAGCAGTAACATCCATAAACCCAAATGTGATGACACATCAAACCATACACCAAACAGAACTATTCTGTCATACACTTCCTGTTGTTTTATTTGTCCAGTTTCTGTGTTTATAAGAAGCAGACACAAAGACGAGAGGAGCTGTAGAGTTTCAGACAATATGTGGACACATCTGAACCGAAAGTAAGCATCCATGAGTTTGTCTGTTCTTTGTACCTCTTTTCCCCCCTCCAGAACTGTGTAATGTTAAGTGACAAATCCATTAACAAGAAATCCATGCTTTCAAAGCACCATCTGTCTTCATATTAGTCTTGCACCTTATATTCTCACCCTCCCCAATAAAGGTGAAACAGTCCAATTTGCTAATGCAGTTCTTTTTCCTTCCTCCAGGAGCTGAAAATTGTGCATGACTTCTTTTAATGCTTCTGTGTGAACATACTGTATGTTCACTTAAACACATATTGTATACACTTTGATATGCAGCTCCTACCAATACTGACTTAGCCTTAAAAGGATAACAAATCTCCCTGAGCAGGTTACATCTTATAATATGTTATAATTTACTTTGATGATAGCATGTTTCTTCACCCTGCTGTGCTAACAAGTTGCACTGAGCCGTGGGTTTCACACATGGGTGCAGTGAGCAATAGTGCTGATGATAGTGGAACAACAGTTTTTGGTTTTTTTCCCCATCTTGTTTTCTGACACTAAATGCACATCACTAAGTACAGGGCATTCCAGTCAACTATAGTTAAAGGACAATTTCTGTGTAGTTGACTGATCTGTAATAAACTCTTTGCTTTAATTCCAGGAGTATGAGATAAGATGGCTAATAGGATAGTACACACAAAAAATTTAAAGACCTTTTATTTTCTATTAAGAAGACCAAAGGCACTACCATTTGTTATATTATAATTTTAGTTTTACTTTAGCGTGTTTATTTTGAAGTATCTTAAAGTTCCCATTACCATGCTTGAATATTGGGCAATTGGTAGTAAGCAGCGTACTCCGTGTCAGGCTGTAGCAATGAAATGCAAAAGAATTGAAGGAGTCAAAAGAAACACATGAAGCCTAAACAAAAATGTAGCGATAGCTGCTAACAGATGCTCTCAGACATGTGAAGGTAAGTTAGCTTAAAATAGTAAGCAGAGCTCAAGAAGTAAGAGAAAGTAGCTTGATTCATGTTGTGTTTATAGCGTAAACATAGTGTAGTTCATGATTATTACATTTTTCTGTGAACATGAAACTGCAACTAGCAAATGTTAGCTTGCAGGCTTCGCTTACTTACTCCATAGCTAAATTAGCCAGAGCTGTTAGCATTGTGACATATCTGCTTTGCCTTACTTTGCTGACAGTGTTCATTGTTGTTGTTAAATTCTATAAAAGTGGCTCCACTTGAGATTTTTGTATCTTAATAATGTGATTTCATGTCTGTGGATGGCTGTGCGTTTGTCCTTTTCATCTTAGTACGGGTATGCTGAATAAGGTAGAAATATTTTAATATTTAGTTACCAGATATTTGCAACAGACATAAACATGTCACACTGTCCTTTTAGTTATAAGTTTCACCTAGATGTGGTTCACCTAGAACACACTGATAATGTTCAGCCATATACAGTCTTTCATCTGTTTTTGTCACATTATCACAATTTGTCTAACTTTAAAAAAAAAAAAATCTAATGATTACTTGAAAGAGCAGTTTGACAGACATCCTTATTACTTTTATCTGAGTGGATTTTTACCTTAGTATTATTTCACCTTGTACCTTTATCTCAGAGGTAAGGTGTAAAGGTAAGTTAAATAGTAAGTCTTATAAGCATAGAGTGCTATTTTCCCCCTGAATCTTGGCACTCTATACTTCTATTATAAACCACTGATGATGCTGTTAATAATAATCCCCACAAGTGAAATGGAAACTTTGATCAAAAACCAAAATATAAGTTTGTATAAACGTTCCACCTGGTCACCTATAACTTTTATAGATTTTGTTTTAACAACTGTTTAGTTCGTCTGCCGCAGCAGTCAGTGTTAAACCTCCTAGCATGATCTCACCGAACAGATGTTATGTGTTGACATACATGTCCACGTGCCTTGCGTTATGCTTTACGCACAACTGAATGCACAAGCGCATCGCTATGGTAACTTCATTCATCTGCAAATCTCACTGGAAACGTATTTGCCTCCACCCTTCACCCACCACCACCACCACCAATACCATCCCAATCAAACCTAATTATACCATATTGCTTTTCTTGTTCAACAATAAGGAAGGTTGCTGGGGGTGTGTGAGAGGGAGAGATTTAATGTAATTATTGAGACACTTCTTTCTGTGCTCGCCGTGGCAAGAGTGAGATGCGCTGTGATGGACGCTGCTTGTCAAAATGCCTATTGATGAAGCGCAAAAACCCAATTTGCAGTCATAAGGCAACTACCTTCCAATTATGTTAGTGCCAGAGCATTCCTCAAGCCCAGCAACTCCAATCCTTCTCTCTTTTCTGAGTGGCTAGACCATTGCCCTTGGCAGACAGGTACCAAATGGGCTGCTCTCTGCATGCTGCCTTTAATGTTTTATTGATTTGCTTAGCATACGCCCCGATTCAACTCACATACTCCAACACTATTGCCCTTTGTACTCACAGCCTGACCTGCCCCACATGAAAATTACGTTATTGAAATATGTTAAATGTGTCACCCCCCTCTTGGTGAGAAAATATCTCACCTATTGATGGATCTTTCAGGGGCTAGCAGATTGGTAATATTAGATCCCCACCTCCTTAATGACTTCTATTACTACGATTCCATCACCCTCTCAACCAATCAATCATATGAACTAGGTAGCATATCAAAGCCATGAATAAAATCAAAAGGGGATTAGAAGATATATTTTCCAATTTTTATGTCAGATACAGCAAGAAGTATGAATAGCTGTGGAGATGGCGCGCTCAGGAGTTAATCTGCTGAAAGAAAGAATAAAATATTTGAAGTGGGAATTGTGAAATCACTTACCAAAGAAAAATGTCAACTTGCACAACAGCAAAACATGCTACCACAATAAGTATTCAATCGTTCCATCCTACTTAATAAGAGAGCTTGAAATAATCATTCATATGACCACTGGGCATCCAGTTACCTTGATCTAAAGATTGTATCAGTGAGCATCACAGATGTTTCTTTCAAGATCCCATTTTAAGTAGGAAAAATTATTAAATCTAACTTTTCTTTTGACCTGTGAGTCAAAAGGCATACAATAAGGCTACAACTTTACACCCGATAGCAGAAGATGCTTGCATGCATGGGAAAGTGTGCATGTCTGTGTGCCTGTATGCATCCAGGCTCACTCAGTAATGATGAATATGTGTCTGCCATGTCCTCAGACTCCCCAAGCAGAGGAAGGGACCCTCAGACAGAATACACAACAGGGACAGAGACAGCTTATTCCCAGACAATGTCAATAGCTCAAGGGTAAAATCATTTGTCACAGCAGCGAAATCCCTCTAAATGTATACATTTATTATTGTCGTGCTTTAATTGATCGCAGGGCGCCAAGAGAAATACCAAGGGTCTGTAATACTCGCCTATCTCATTTACAAATCACACTTTGCAAGGCTTCAAGGACATGTGCGGCTCCTCTAAGACAAAGAGGGAAGAAGTATGTGGTTCTAACCCCAGCTATAGTCAGGTTACACGTTAATTTGCCTGTACCTTACAAAGCGGAGCACATGGGCAGAAGGTTATGAAAATATTTGTAGTCCTTCATACTTGTGCAAATTTTTGTCCATTTTTGTAAACAGTTAAATTAAAATTAACAAAGTCTTCTTCCTGTTACTTTCCTTTGAAGAGATTTGACTTCATACCAAAGATGCAAAGCTGCTGAGTAGAGAAAATTCACATTTAAATGGTGAAATTGGTTCTTGGTTCAGTAGTTTTAAGAATTACTTGAATTACTCTGTAAGTTAGAATGAATAAAAAAAATACTTAAATTACAAAAAACAGTGTTTTTCCCGAAATGTGTAGAGAAAAAACAGACAACAGAAGCGCCTGCAGCTCAGGAGGTAGGTGGTTTGAAAAGCTGGTGGTTTGATTTCTGACTGCTCCAGTCTACGTAGGCTGCAGTCTAAGTATCCTTGGACTAGATACTGAAACCCCAACTGCACCCAGTCCAATAGGCTGATGAAAAGAGAATTTCCCGATGCTATAAAATTGCACTTAATTCCTTTCAATATGTGTAAGACATCTATATTGATGTATTTTTATTGGGGCGCGGGGGGGAATTGTGATTGCCCAATCACTAATCAGCTGGTGTGTTGTTACTTCTCATCCCAGGTTCCCACAGTTATTAGGGCGACTTCCTGGCAAGCATAAGGGCCCATTGTAAGACACTTCCATCAATCCTTCCAGCGCTGCAGGGGTTAACAGTGCTAATTTTATATTATCAATTATCACCACTGTGCTGTTTCTATATTTGTCCATGTAGTCAGATGCATATGGATTTATATGCACACGTGCACATATCATGTACTCTGGTTCCCCCCTGGGACCACCCAGGTACAAGAAATAATTACTTCAACAACTCTGGGTTACATCAACATCCTCAACCTGTGTGTTTCATACTGTAACCCCCAGCAAATATTATGTCATCCACTTTTCTGCATGTCCTGATTTATGACTGGGGACTCTATCCTCGCAACAGCAGCTCAGCAGCGAACGTGGCCGTGTATTTGGAGTCATTTCAGCTCACAGCTTTTCAGCTTCTTTCACTCCTCTTGCGGTCGAAGAAATTATTGTCATATCTAAACATGGGTGCAATTATCTCTCCCATTTGGCTGCGTTGGTAATGTCAGCATAAAGCAATAATGTGTCTGACATTCAATGCGTATAACAACATCTGTTCATGAGCCATGTAGCATCCCCTCTGATATTCCTATTGTGATCATTTTCAATTGATTCTTTATGAGTCATTTCAGAGCTAATGACTTGTAAGCAGCATGTTGAAGAGAGGACCTTTGGGAGAAGGTACGCAGACTGACACGAGATAAGTCTCATCCATAGCGAGACCAAGGGGGCAAAGGCAGAACAAAGTGATCAACAATCTGCTGAAATTTGTGTATAAAAGACCGCAATCACACAGCTCTCGTCCGTGATTATATTCTAAAGTGCCAATTATGTCGCATCAGAAAACTACAGCGAGAGGTTGACACTCTACAATAAAGCAAATAATTTCCAGTTGAAGGAACAGAAAAAACGTTAATATGAGGGGTGGAAGATAGGGTGAGGAGGATCTCAGTTAAAGGAAGTAGCTAATAAGGTTTAATGGTGCGTGTCAGGAAGCCACAGTATGCAAGGGAAACACAGCTGGCTTCATTTTGTAAACTATTTGATATACACATCTATCCCGCTCACAATTATCAGCTGCTCTCAGGCCACTAGGGACAGTTTAGCAACTCCAATCAGGAACATTTTCTCACTGCCGTTCAACTGTAAAGAAAATCATCGCTGCACCAATATAAGGTGCATCGCTGCTGTACCAGTGGCCTGTTTGGGCTGCACTCAGTGGTCCTATAGATATAATGTCCAAAACCAGTAAGAAAATATAGTCAAAGATTACTAGATGAGCGTAATTATGGATGTGCAAAAAATGAGACAAATGTGAAAAACAGGATTATGGGAAGGACTGTTTTTAGGCAGATGAGGTTAGATGGAATTTCACAGTCCAGATGTTTGACATCACCACAAATGAAGCCGTACAACAAGCAGCTAATGCTGAGTGCTATTTTAATAACCATTAGAAAAACAAATCAGTGGCCTTTACGTGAGTACGAGTATTAACACTCTGTGGCAAATTAAAAATCCTGCAGTGAATACGTTACCTAATTAAAAGTATGAGGTTAATACAATGTTTTGGCAGTCATATTCTAACATTTAAGAAGTTACAGTCGTGACGCACTGATGTTAACATACATAGTTACAGTCCATCACTGCCAATAAGTAACTGATTGTCAGTGCTCACTTTAGCCAGTCAGGCAGACTCCTGACAAAATTTGTTTAACAACAGATAAACGCAGTCTAGGCTCCTTGACAAACAGAGAAAAGTATTGGTGTTTGTTGGCTGTACTGCTAGAATGAGCAGCAAAGCTCATCAAAGAGATTTCAAATGCAAGCCAAGCGTGACCACAAGAAATCCCCTCCCTGAGCTTCAAATCTTACACTGGGTTGGAAAAAAATGATTACAAAAAACCAAAGTTACAAAGTAAAGTGCAACTTTAATAAACTCCTGTTTTTAACTTTCAGGGAAAAAAAGCATAAGCATTATTGTTGATATTCTTCAGAAGTATTTTCCATATACACACATTCTGTAAATAAACACAACGGAAATTAACCACTTAGCTTTAAATTCAACTAAATCGAACGTTAACGTCATTACAGCTAAATTACACAATTACAGCTAAATGGAAAATGTGAAGAAATGTGAAGATGATAAAAAAAAATACATTTCATTATAGTTCAAAAGTAGAACGTGATACTCCTGTCATGCAAAATTACAAAATAGCAATGTGTGAACGCCTAAAACGTCTTTAAACACTTTTTTTGGTTGTTGTTTTTCTTTATGACTGTCTGGACATGTGCTTCAAACTCGTAACTGCTTTGTCTCCAAACTCAAGAATCTTTGAGGTTTTAGTTGTTGAGTGCTTAACTTCCTCACAAGGGTCAAAATAATTGTCAATGTCACTATCAGATTTAGTAACTGAATCACTGGAGGATAAACCACTAGAGGGGACACAGCTATATTCTCTGGCTGGGAGGATTTACACTGTACTGCAAGCAAGGATAAGCCCATCATTAAATCATTATGATTGCAACCCTTGACTGCTAGGGTTCGTCCCCCCCCCCCCCCCCCCCCCTTTTTTTTTTATGTAATCCACCACAGCATGTGAAAAGAGTATACTGAACTTTAAAAATTGGATGTTGTCTAACAAGCCTCTTTCATTTGATGGGTTTAATTTAAACTATTATCTTGTGGTTTCCTGATCCTATTATAAATATTTGAAGGGAAGTATTTATCATTGAGATACTGTATATCAGCACAAATGGATTTCCTGTGCAAGCAAAGGTCAGTGATTTAGATGCATAAACATGGAAATGGGAAACCTTCAGTGCCTTGACCTGTGAATCAAAGCAGTAATAACAAAGTGGTGATGTGGCAATATTAGTGGTAACCCCCCCCCCCCATCTTGTTAGATATACTTGCCCGTATGTTGTACAAATACGCTCTCAGCTGTACTCTTAACAGCAGCTGAGAGTATACAGGTATACACTCAGGTGCTGTTCTTGGAGATTTGTGAAAAGGCACATCATACTTCAGTCAAGCCCTTGCATGTTGCCTTGCCTTTTTTTCTTTCTTTCCTTTTCTGCCAGCTCTCTACCCCACCAGCTCTGGGGAGGCCTAAACAGGCGTTGTGGTCTGGAGCTGTTCAATGGTAACACCAAGTGTTTATCGCCCCGTGCAATGTGCAGGTGACAGTAATTATCAGCAGATGACAGTGGCAGTCCCCAATGTGGACCAGATGGTGATACAAGGGTCACGCAAGTATAGCCACAGGGATGAGGGCGGGCAAGAAAAAAGGATAGAAAAGGCCAAGATAAAGGTGGAAGAATGCAAAAGCAAAGGCACATTAGGCAACATGCTCCCTGTGTGTCGGGATAATACCACGAAACGGAAGCCTGATTTGAAAGCAAAAGAACCTACAGGTGACTTTTGGATCAGTGTGACGTACTGAGAGAGGTTACATTATAAAATAGCCAGCTTCCTGTTGAGGACATTTGCCCTGCATGCCACGTTAGCTTTCAAAGCCTGTGCATGCAGTGTGTAAACTTTATTCTTTGGGTAAACGCCGGCATATACAAACATATATCAAAGCCCAGTGCAGCCATAATCATAGACACTTAGGCAGATGTGTGATCAAAACTACACAAAGCAGCGGTTGCTGTTTGAAGTCGGTGAGGGGTGCATGTAAAATGGAAGGAACAACAACAACAGATGCTGATAATATACTACTGCAGGTAGCTGGATGCGGACTGACCCTGCTTTTTGTGTGGAGATTGTCTGTTTGCTCTTGGCTGCGGGTTGACACTTAATCTTCATAAATATAAACTTGAATGTTTGGTACATATTTGTTGGGTCGGTGAACAACACTGTATTTTACTAAGCTAAAAGGTGCTGAAGCATGTTAAAGAATATTTGTACCCATACAGAGAAATAAAAAAAATCATATTTCTTTTAGTGGAGATGCATCGATTGACTGGCCAGGGATTGGATTTCCCAGCATTCTTGACCCTGAGTGGTGACCGGTGACTTATGTAGGTGAGTCTTACTGTCCTATTACATTAATTACATTACTATTATGGTTCTTTAATGTCCAGTTACAAGCCAGTTCACTTTATGCATGTACCCTAACATACAGGCAAACAGACACGCTACCTTGTTACTATCAATGGAATGCTTCACTATAAGTAAAAACAAAAAGTTTGTCAAAGTAAAACTATAGGCGGGACTACCACAAAGAAATGTGCATAACGACAAACCCAGTCAGACACTTGGGTCACACCTCCGTCCAGCTGGATGCTTTAAAGAAGCTAACAAATACAAAATGGCTAAAGCTAGCCATAGCCACAAGCTAGCCACCTAAATATGAGCAAAGGATCAAAGCAGATACGAAGAAAGTTACAGAGATTGCTGAAAAAGAGAAAATGTTTGATGTTAACTGTTTAATTTCTAACCATAATAGAAAATGATGTAAGCACTTCACATTTGCTTTGTTCTATAAATCTGCAAATGCTTGTGTTTGGTAAGCTAACATACATTAGGTAAAGGTTGGATTGCAGCAACTCATTTTCAGTTATATATTTGATTTCATTCCAGTAGTAGAGCACTTTATTTTAAGTTGTATCAATAAGGGAAAACGTACTGCACTTTGTGAGAAATTGTGACGTATCAGAATTCATTTTATTATGTAAAATTTTGCATTAAATATAATTATTACTCAACATGATTATTGTTAGAAAGAAAAATCAGAATTCAGTTTTATCATGATTCCAACACTCAAGATGAGTCATCTGATATAAGATGATGTAATATCAAATATCACAACACCAGTACTATAGTTGTGCTTGTTGGTGTCCTTCCCCACATAAGTTAGATAAACAACTAGCAACCATGTAAATTAGAGCACCTGTTGATAGAGTGGAAGTTGTCACGTGTCTTAAGTGAAAAATGGTTATTCAACCAAGGCAATCAGGGCATTTTCCAAGCCCTAACCGAATGCCTAAACCCAACCAAACAGTGAAGCAAAGTGAAAGCCTTGTATGATGACTTGATAAAATAATAAAAAAATAACAATTTTGTTAGAGGGCTTGTTCACATATCATGTTCTACTTTTCAAGAGTGTCAGTTTACCAAGGATAGGAGACAGAGCAACACTCTGACCAAGTCTCACTTTGAACTAACCACACCACTGCTCACACCTTAACTTTGTGTCACACAGTGAAACTGATCAGATGGTACAACCTAGGCACTAATGACCAAGATATAATCTAGTGCCCGTTCTATACCATGAGTCTAACCTAGGACACAATAGAGCTATTGTTATAACACTGGAGTATTAATATTATTATACTGCCTAAAATTTTATCATTGCAAATGCCCAACACCTGCATGTCTGCCATCACTGTGCATGAGAACTGTACACCAAATAAAAAATGTGATACTGTCCCTGTTCTTTCCAAGAGATTAGGTGTCTCGTTAAATGCCACTCGAAAACCGCCATTAGTTCATTTCCCTCTTGGTTAATTAACATCTACTCCTGACCTTTCCAATGGATAGGTGCAACTTTATCTTGAAAGTCAAGGTTACAAAACTATGTATCAAAGCAGATTGATTACTGATCACCAGTCTGAAGGAGAGAGACTTTGGCTAACTGCTCAGGCTCCAGTGACCCAGCCGGGGGTCAGATGTATATGACATAACTAATCAGGAAGATACAAGACGGAAATAACTATACTTGTTGCGTTGTATGTCCATTTGAAAATGCAGTTTTTAAAAACCAAAAGACAAAATATTCTAAATCAAACTGCTAAAAATGTCTGTGCTAGTCTCAATCTGAATTATATGCAGTTTTATTCACAGTATACAGAGGTATAATCATTAAAAACAAAATAGGCACATCATGAGGCAACACTGGTTGCACCCTAGGGTACTCTTGGTCCTGTAGAATGGACTTCTACTTTTGTGCCATTATACAACCATTACGATGTAGAAGGACACTCATCAGACTTAATGAACACCAGCACATTACATTACATATCCATTTCCATGCTGAACGCTGACCAACATTTGGTTGCTCAAAGACGCACTCTACTGATTTTAGACACAGAGATCAGATTACTTGTTATGACAAGTGCCAGTGACATAATGCCTTTTGTAGCACTCCAAGAGCCATTTTTCTCAAGTCTGCGAGGTTACCTCGGATTAGACGTGAAGCTTCATAGTTTTCGATAAAATCAGTGACATAGATAGGTGTTCTAAGACAACATTAGTTATCCATGCCCCACATTAGTTTTGTGATCACAGATTTGGAGCAACTCCTTTCTTTTTTTCTTTTTTTTCTTTTTTTGTGTCCTGTTTGGATCTTTAGCCATCAGAATTGTTGTCTTAAGGCCAAGAGCAACTCCTTTAAATGTAAACAGTAAGGGAGGCCTCGCAGACATTTTATTAACATTTTGACAATATTTCAAGTAGTTCTTTTCACAAAGTGGAAAAAAGTCAGAGCATGGATGACTCTCATGCTTGTAATTATAGTGTCATTCATTTAACGGGAATATGGTCAGCTAAAACATCCAATCAAATTGGAATAATAGAAAGTGTAGCATGGGAGAGCCATGGCCCATTCTGGGGATTAAGTTACAATATCTTTGCTTTTACTGGACAAGTTTTTGTTTACTTATTTCCAGCCATCATTTCTAGGAATTTCTAGAGTAACCCATTATTGTTGTTTCAGAAACTTACTTACTTTAAAAAGGACTCACTTATGTTGATTTAAATCTATCTATCTATCTATCTATCTATCTATCTATCTATCTATCTATAATCTATCTATCTATCTATCTATATTATCTATCTACATATATTATATATATCTACATCTATATTTTACCTCAGTAACAGGTTTTCTACCAGATGCCATGGTTCTCAGCAGTGTGGGAAATTTGCCCATTCTATTTATTGTTTTGCCATGTTTCCCCCCCCTTTAAAATTATGTTAATTATATTTCATTTCACTGCTATAACAGTCAGCAAAACAGCTTCCTACATCTTTCTCTGTCCTGGACTAGCCCTTCCCACCGCACCCTCGACATGAGAATAACCAGTGATGTATGAAGCATGCCGTGTCTCCATCATCCACACAAGTCGTCCTTAAACCAAGACTCTGATCCCTATTCATTACGTCAAAGTGTGGAAGAGACATTTCTATTACCACACCAGATGTCCAAATCAACCATGTTGTTTCAGCGCTTACTGTGCTCAGCCTCCCTCGTCCCACCGTTTATTTACGTAGGGGAGCTCTGGCCGCCGGGGGGGAGTCCTGGCTAATTGTGAGCAGCTGTAATATCACAGGGCCATCATTAAGAGGGCAACGGCTTTGCACATGCATTCATAATCCACACTGAAATGCAACAGCAGCAGCGTTCGCCGACCGCTACTGAATTACCAGATTGTTCGTGTGGTCCAATTTTTACGCTGTGTTTACGAAGACTAAACCACTGGACATGATTAGCACCCACAACCGTGTGATATTTCTCTGGAGAGGCAGTCGTGGGCAGGTTAGAGGCCCGATCTGCAACATACGAGGGATGTGCGAGCCATTTGTGTGCGGAGTGGAGAAGGGTTTGCAGCACTCAAACTGTGTAGAGACTGAATGTAATCGCTCGGTAGTGTTGATGGAGGTTTCAACAGGTGGATCTAAAAACAAACTTAATTATTATTTAATCTTCTTCCAAAATCCTGAAATCATGCTTGCTCAATCCTAAAATGCCCATGTCGTAGAAAAGTAGAAATGTGATTCTGCTGCTGTTGGTGGTGTACTGTGCAGGATCAAGAAGAGACTAGAATAACCCGAAATCCCCCACCTAGACTCACTCCCTGGAATTCCAGCTGTTTATAGAGCAAACCTGAAAATAGAATGATGAAATATAGACAGAAAGTGTCACAATAACCTTCAATTAATTTACTAATGCTGTTTACACGAACATTGGCAGAGTGCTTTTGGGTGCCCTTTTTTGTCATATCTCCTTGTTGATGTTTGAATTTGTCAGTGCATGTCAGGACTCCAAAATGTTTTCATAATCTGGTTTTATTATAAGCAACACTGGCCAATGTTGAAAAATGAAGTCAAAAAGACAACAACGCGGCCACCGTGGCCATCCGCTCGGCAGATCGGACCGAAGTGGACCACACACAGTGCTTCAGTAAAGCTTTGCATAAAAGAGTTATTAGAATGCAAGAAAACTGCAAACAAGCCCCGTCCCACCACTCTGTGCACTCTCTGTGCACGTTTTGATTTTTCTAAACAACGGCGTCATTGCAATAGCATGATTGCAAATGCTTCTTCTGAATTTTTTTTTTTTTTAACTTTTTGGTATTGCATGTAGACAAAAACAAACTTTGGCTATTGGAACATCAGAAGATTCACATCCTGTATTTCAAAGTGTGTTTTGTGAGTGCTGTCTGTTTGCTGCGTCTATGTGTATGCATGAGACACAGAGGGAAAGAGACAGTGAAGCAGGGACATAAAGGGGTTCAAATTCATACGATAAATATTTACAGACAGCTATTTAAATTTGTTTGATACCTGGTAAATATTATATCAGTACAGTTAATTCACTCTGATATTTTACTTTTAAATACATGCGAAAATCTGGGATGTTTTTTTGTGTCCATATTTCCAGCAATGCCAAATCACCCCTGAGTCGGTGCGATACTGAAGAATCAACTCACCAGTGACATTTAAGATATCAGCCTGTTTTCTGTTTAAGCGACCAGACATACAGAGTTATTTCAAGTGGGCCCTTCTCTATTTTCACGAGAGAGCGTATGCAGATTATCGTCTCTATCAGCATCCTGATCTCAAATCAGCCCTTTCATTACCCGAGCTTAGCTAAGAAGAGACAGCATCAATATTAGATGTCAATGATGGGAAGAGGTGGCAGGCAACTCATAAGGTTATAGGCACGTTGTTCACGACAGGGCCAAGATCCCCGCAACATGAGAACGTATGAGTCATGGTGGATGACCTGTCATGGCAATACAGGGACCATAGATACTTCAATCACCAACAGTGTTTTATACTCCGGATGTGTGTTCATTTCCCTTAATAATACGTTCAACCATGTCTCCTAACAACATAATGAGGCAACATTTATATTGAAGGTATTTGATAATATTCACTGGCACACAAAACATTTATAATGAAGTTCTTGGCAAAATATCTCCAAGACAGTACACAGAACACAACAGTAACAGTTTGTTTGTATCTCATGTACCTATCATTCATTTAACTAAGTGTAAATCAAGTTATGTTCAGTTTACCTGTGTCTTTTAAAACTTTCTTCAGTAAGAAATCATCGAGGTTTTCCTCATATTTGCAATCATTTACCTTCTTTTATTTCCACTGAGCATCAGAGTGTTTTTTGTTCCTCCTATAGCCATCTACAGAATACATCATACAGGCATGTTTATGACTTTGACATCAATTTGTCCCCCTTCTTACTCTCATTTCATGAGAGTTGTTACGCTTCAGTCCGTGTGCTCGGAATGCAACTGCAAAGTGTTCCAGCTGGGCTCTCCAGAGGCAAAGCAAGGTCACGACAGGAGTTGCAGGGGCAGTGGGACAGGGCTATGTGTGTGTTTGTGTGTGCGTGAGTCGGGGCTGGGGGAGGTAGACGGTGAGAGGGATGCCTCAGGACCCTGACGGCTCCGGTTGCCTGAGCCATGACCGCCGGGGTGGGGGAGGCCAGCCGCAGATCGATCGTCGCGGAGCTGGATCCCTGCAATAGGGGGGCGATTGGATGCAGCGCGCTGGGACTGAATGACATAAACCCAGACGTCTAAGTGTCCCATTAGCAAGACAGCCGCCCATGTCATGGTCCCTCCCGCCCTCATGCTGCTGGCATCATATGGAAAACAGCTCAGGTGTTCCCCTCAATTGCTTGAGGACAACTGCAACACAGAGGACAGCGGTTGACACGGGTCTCTGCATGTGGCACTTCTGATCCTCCATATGTAACCATAGCAATTATATCTTTATGGCTTAAAACGAAAAAAAAAAAAAAAATCAGCAGAGGAAGCGGCAAATCACAGTGCATGTGTGTGTGTGTGTGTGTGTGTTTACATACATGTGTATCTTTGTATTTGTGTGTTTGCATATGTTCAAATCTAAATGGAGCAGGAGGAACCTGGGTCACAAGTGTACTTTCTCCACATTCAGCTCACAAGATGACACACTGTGGTCAGATTGTTGTGGACAATTCCTAAACACATAAGAAATGATGACAAAACAAGGAGGCCACACACAGAGATGCTGCTGCGACACACCGCCTGCCGGGCCCAAACACAGAGGCACAGCCAAGCTTAACGAGGCTCTGGTGAAGGAACAGCCCGCATGTTTTATTACTCTTTCACTCTCGACAAATGAGCATATTTAGATGTCCTCAAAATGAGCTTCAGCTCTGGGATCGCCTACCCACAGTGTCCATCAAACTCTTTGGCAGACACTGATTATAACATAGTCACCAATACTGCGTCAAGTAAGGGATTTGTAAGTAGTAATATTCTCTGTCATAAACATAAAAAGCTGTGTAGTTTCATGAAAATAGAAGGATTTTAGCTGAGGAGCCCATGAAAAAATAAGTTGCTTGAAATGACCCTGGGCAGACCAAGTAGGTGCTAAAATATAATCCTTTTTTGGGTGTAAATTTTCACAGAATTGTTAGAAAATTATTTTGCTACTTTGATCACTTTTACAATTAATTTCATCTAGTTTTAAAACGCTTTACTTACAAGTACACATTATGAGTTCATCCCCCACACACAAACAGACACACACACACACACCCTCAAATAGGAGACCACACATTCAAAGTGTGGTCTAAAGTTCAACTTGTGCTGAATATTGAAAAATACTTCCAAACACAGTGAGATTTATAAATGGGTGCTATCTGATTTCACTGTAAACTAAGATAAGCTAAATGACTCAAATCTACATTTTGACGCAGGGCTCTTTTACAAGACGGAGCCCCAGCGTGATTTAGGTGATACTGTTGTTATGGGTATGTGTCACTGCTGCTCTTTGTGTACTGGTTTACAGGTTCATGATGATGCAAAGGTCTGCCTTAAGTTTTATTTTTATCATACGAGGGTGAATGTGAGGTTTTATGTAGACCGTTCACATGCTTCTGTTTCCTTTGACTACAATAATATTAACTTTGTTGGGAATAATTCCACAGACAAAAATGCTGACAAGCCAAACATTATGCTAAGGATACAGTGCATCTGGAAAGTATACACAGCGCTTCACTTGTTCCCCTTTTTGTCATGTTACTTCTTTGTTCTAAAATGGATTCAATTCATTTTCCACCACAATACCCCAAAAATGGCAAAGTTAAAAAAGGTTGCTTAAAATGTTTTGTAAATGCATGAAAAATTTAAATACAAGAACACAATATTGTATACTGCAGCTCATGTGGAGTTGAGTGTGGACCCAAATGCAAATGACACGGAAACGCAGGAACGAGTTAACATAAAATGATTTAGGCTGAACATGAGAGTACAAAAAGAAATACCAAAATGCAACAGTTAACCTAAACTGGGGAAACATGGAACTAGCGAGCCATAAGGACAGAGGAGAAGAGACTCTGACAAAGGACAAGGAGAGACTGTGACAATATATACACTAAGGGGTGATTAGGGAATTTGAAACACATGGGAACACAGCAGGAACAGACATAATGAGACAAAAACTAAACACAATGCACACGAGACGAGGCCTAACAAAATAAAACAGGAAGTAGCATGGACACAACATACAGAGGGAAAGAGACAAACGGGGGAACGTTAAGGAACGAAACACAGAAGACTACAACTGGCGGAACATGACAACGAGACTGACTTAGTAAGAAAGATAATAAAACAAAGAAAGGACTGAGGGACAAGAGGAAAACAGAAGAGTAAACTAAACAACCTGAAGTAATCAGAATTACCCAAGAGGCAAATAATAAGAGAAAATTCACAAACACAAGGAAATTATTATCCCAACAGTGATAAGTAAACAAGGATTCAAAAGTCCAAAAACAAAACACTGGGTGAAAGACAAAGAATCATGACAAACATGTACAAACACACAGCCTTTGCTCAATAGTTTGTTGAAGCACCTCTAGCAGCAATTTCAGCCTCAAGTCTGTGCTCTGGCTGGGCCATTCAAGGATATTCACAGAGTGGTCCTGAAGCCACTCTCTTGGCTGTGTGCTTAGGATTGGATTGTTGGCTTGTTGGATGACGAACCTCCAGTTTGAAATCCAGAGCACTCAGGAGCAAGTTATCATCAAGAATGTCTCTGGGCATTCATCTTCATTCATTCATTCATCTTTCCCTCTACTCTGACTAGTCTTCTAGTTACTGCGCCCAAAAAACATCCCCAAAGCATGATGATGCCACCACCATGCTTTACTGTAGAGATGGTATTGGCCAGGTGATGAGCGCTGCCTGATTTCTGACCATAGAGTTGAAACTTTGTTCCATCAGATTTTATTTCTCATGCTCTGAAAGCGCTTCACGTGACTTTTAGTAAACTCCATGTGCCTTTTACTGAGGAATGGCTTTCCTCTGCCCACTCTACCATACAGACCTGATTAGTGGAGTGCTGGAGAAATGGTTGTTCTTCTGGAAGATTGTCATCTCTCTACAGAGCAATGCTGGAGCTCTGTCACATTGACCATCCAGTTCTCAGTGAGGTCACCTCCTTGACTGATGCCCTTCTACGCCAATCGCTTAGTGACTTGGTGGCCAGCTCTAGGAAGAGTCCTGGTGGTTCCAAAGTCTTCCATGTATGGGAGCTCACTGAGCTCATTGGGACATTCAGTGCTCTAGAATTTTTTGCTATACCCTTTCCCAGATCTGTACTTTAATACAATCCTGTCTTTGAGGTCTTTGACTTTATGCCTTGCTTTGAAATCTGACATGCATCATCAAATATGGAACCTTATATATGTATATATATATATATATATATATACAGCTGTGTGCCTTTCTAAATCACATCCAATCAAATTAATTTACCACAAGTGGACTTTAATCAAGTCGTAGAAACAACTGCTTTATGATCAGTGGAAACAGGATATACCTGAGCTCAGTTGTGAGTCTCATTGCAAAAGCTGTGAATACCAATGTACATGTTATATATTAGTTTGTTTGTTTTTTATTTAATCAATTTGCAAGAATTTCAGACTTTTTTCACTTTATCATTGTGGAATATTGTGAGTATTTTGATGAGAAAAATTTATCTATGTAATCTATTTTGGAATACGGCTGTAAAACGTTGAACAAGTGAACCACTCTGTGAATACTTTCCAGATGCACTGTATTTCAAATTTCTATCGATTGCTTGTTTTAAACAATTTCAAGGCACAGCTACTGAACGATAAATAGAGGAATGCGGTGAACTCTTTAAACTTCACTCGACTCCACTTTAAAATCCCTGGGAAAACCAGTGTGTTACCATGGCTACACATTGGTGTTGACTTTAAGCTCTCTAGTGATCGAATTCTCTCCCCCACAGAGGCAGTGTCAGCCTTCAGGTGGAAACAAATTGTAACAGGTTGACAATACCGTCTAATATCAGGATACTTGGGGACAGGACCAGGTTTACTTTTCAGAAAGTGTTCCGTGCTGCTTGGTACTCGTGATTAATACAGTAACTGGTGTGACTACATTAATGTGGGAACATGAGAATGCCGGTAAAAAATAATGGAAGCATGCAGCCACAGGCGTATTTGATTTCTTTTGTTAACAGAGATGTGACTTACACAAATGATGGAGTGGAGAATGAATCAGTACAGGAAATGCTCTCTTGCTAAGCCCTGCGTGTGGCCAAGAGAGACGACCATAAACAAAGCTCCTCTTTGTTTCTCCCCTCCACTCGCTCACTCTCTACTGCTCTCTCTCTCTCTCTCTCTCTCTCTTTCAAACACACGGACACTTACATGCACATCTGACATCTGTCCGGTCTTAGAAGTTCCCCCATGTATCCTAACCATTTTACACCACTAAAATTTATAATAAATTGCATTAAAATAACTTGGGCAAAAAGTCCCCAAAAAGCCACTTGTATCAAGCAGTCACATTGAAGGGAACCACGTGCCTGCATAGATATGTGGGACATTTGAGAAAGCAAAGTGAAAATAAATACTGTCTGTATCTGAATTATGTAAATAATAAATACACCAAGGAGCATGAACTCCAAAATCTCTGAGCAACTGCAAACACCAAAATAGTCTGAGAGAGCTCTGATCTTGGGAGCAGATGTTCAGGAAGTTACTCTTTTAGCCTTTTGGAAATTACCTATTACTATACAGACAAATAGTTTTTGCAAAGCTGCATACAGTAGGCCCGACTGTATGAAGGCAGATGAGCATCAAATGCATTTTAAAGTAAAATAAGAGACGTGTGCGTCCAAATAAAAGCAGCAATTCTGAAAGTAAAGCTGCAATAATTTTCTTGAAGAAAAATAATTTTTAATAAAAGTGAATGTATCCGTAAGACCATAACGAATAGTACTAAGTATATACTGAGGTTATGCTGTCATCCCATTATGAAACTGGGTTATAGGTAAAGTCATGTTTGAGCATCAGTTTAATTTCAGGCTTGTAAAGGTGGCTGTCAGATAAATGCATCAGAATATATATTAGTTAGTGAGGTGGTTATGATATACAGCTCTACAGTATTTTTAGAAAACTTTAATAGACTGATATTTTGCATATATATTTACTTATTTGAAATTAGGACGTCTTGTTTGGCCCTACCATTTGCTTTCTTTCTAGTTTAATTTTGCATCTCAAGGAACTGCAGTGATCTTATCCTTTTTTCTGCCCTTAATTGACTGATAAAAGGCTATGGAGCGTTGAGTCAGTGCAGGTATTCCTAAAAATCAAGGGCACAAGGAGAGAAAAAACAGTAAGTTGAGAGCCAAATAGATAATATTGCCTTGATCCTCTTCGTCTAACACTGGCATAATGCATTCTCCCCCTCACTCACTGTAATTGCAATACAATGATGTCAGCATGACAGGTGAGACTGAACGCGAGACAGCGTTGAATAAGCTGCCACCACAGTATCAAGAGCACAAAACGTATCTGAGACACTCTATGGGGTGTCAATTTAATCATGCTTAAACCAGGTATCACCTTCCTCCATGAATCTGCCATTGACAAAGAATCCAGCATACTGCGTTGCACTGAGCAGAACTAGGGCCTCAAGCTTGATAAGGTATCTGTGACTGACACTCACACGTACACACAACACTTCCCAGCAAGCAATTGACAGATGGTGACATGGTGGATGCAGCCAAGCTCTACGTCAGCAAAATCATCCCATGAAAATACCAGAATAATTCTTCCCAAAAAGTTGATTCTGTTACGTCCAGGTCAAGAGTATCAAGTTTTTGGATTTTCCTTACTTAGATGGTTGAGCATGCATAATTACAAGAATAATTAATGTTAAAACCGCTCTAAATTGTTAATCAGATGCAACTAAACAAATTAATTAATTAATAAAAACAACCAATACAGCTTTTAAATAATTCAGTGATGAGTGTAAAGTCACCAATGTGACTCATAAAAGTAATCTTAGCTATGCTTTGTGCTCCGCTGGCTCTATAATACCTGTAAAGTCACCTGAGTCATAGTCATAGCACCACCAAGTTACCTTCGACCCATCCCCAGCCCCCATAGACAGTAGTCCAGGCAAACAAGAAATAATTCATACAGCTTCCCACACAAGAGTGGGTGTCCTGTATCTGCCTGTTCGCTCCACTGCCTGTCTGTTATCACCTGCAATTGAAGTAATCCACAGGACTATTATACTCCAGCTTATTGTACAGGGGAATATAGCTGCTGCACTACCTCCAGTGTCACCACCTCCCAAGTCACAGCTGAATCATACCTGTGGAAAGCTGACACCTACATGACCAATACACTGTTGGCATGCATTGGCTCCGGGCTATTGCACATGTATTGTGTGCTTTATGCATATACAGATATATTTATAAGTATTAAAGTACCCATCGCATAGCAGTGTGATTATTATTATTATTTCAGAGTCAGTCCTCTATTATTTCACATGTGCAAATAGGCACATGAAAAAGGAATATACTATTAATAATTATAATTGTGATTAATTATGACATAAATATTATACGTATTATTATTATTTATTATATTTACAATTATTATCAAACCTGGAAGTATTTTGGTATAAGGTGTCAAAAAACAACAACATACAGAACTTTTGTCCTCGCAAAACTTTGGTGTTGTAGAGAGCCGTAAAAATGGTGAAAAATGACAAACTAAAGTCAAAGAAGTTATGCTTCGTGAACCACAGTTTTAACATTTGAGATTCAATACAGCACAAATTTACACAGTTTTTATTGCACTAGTACGTTTGGCCATCCTACAGTATTATTTTGTCTGTGATTTTAGTCCATCCTTAGGTGGTTGCTAGGCAACACGATGTTAGATTATATTATGCACGACAAAAGTTTGGTGGATATAATTTACATGTTATTGCTGGGACGTTAAAATATTTTTTTATAACGTGTTACAGGTGAATAAACACAACAAATGGGTCATTTGCTAGGCAACATGATAACGTCACAATATCTGATATAGATAGGAAACTTCAGGTGATGTATCAGAGTAAAAACAAACAAACATTTATAAGATATTATATAGCCCATAAACTACAGACCTGACTGTAAAAAATATATTGTTTTCTTATGATCTCGATAAGTTTTGTAGCTTTATGTAAAGTGTTAAAAATCGCAAGGTTTTCATTTGAAATATAACCAGTACAGACAACAAGGTCCTAGAATATGTAGCACAGCTACATGTGACTTTGATTGACTATTTAAAGTATGAAAATTTACAGATGTTTCAATTCTATGTGTAAACAGTAGTCTAGTTAGGATGCATTTCTCTGTTAGATGAACTAGAACTAGATAACTATTTTCCCAATAGTTTCCTATATCTTTAAAAATCCCTTTAGCCTGGACGCACAAAAAAAATGACATGTTCTCACTCTCCAATAAAACAGCATTTGAGGGGTTTAATTATTCAACACACTAAGTTGCAAACTCACACATATCCATGCTCACACAGCCTCTCATGTTGCCACAGGGCCAGAAATGCATTGTACTGGGAATTGTCAACATTCCCATGATGAGCCTGTAGGCCCTGTGGTCCGGGGAGGTGTCGAGATGAGGTGGGGCCAGAATTGATTGTAAATGCTGAATTATTCAACCGAGCCCTTCGCCATTTGAGGGAGTTTCTTCGGTTACGTTCAGAAGAGCTTTCATAGCAAAACAGGAGAATATTATCTTCCCCAGGCCTCCGTGGAGGCCCTGAACGCCGCTCATTAATGAGACAAAGCATCTAGAGCCCAGACACTGACACAAATTTACAAACGCACACAGGGAGAAATTCTGACACACGCATGCTAACATGCATGCCGAAAGTGCTGCTGACACTGATATCTCACGGCTGTACTTCTATATTGGCCAACTTCCAAAGTATGCAAACCCACTGCATAGGATTATAAAGAAGAGGGGAAATAAATGAGCGTGAAACTGCTAAATTATCCAATTTTTTGAGCTGTTTATGAGCATTACAAGTCTCTCTACACTAATCCCTTGAAATACATAAAAAGCTCATCAAAGTGTCGCTACTTTGATATGCTCCATTCATTCAAGTGTAACTGAGAAGCCTCTTGCTCACTTGAACAGCAGATAAATTTTCAAAGAACAAAAAAAAGAAGAAAAAAAAGGAAAAGCAGAGATGCCAGCTAATCCTTGGCCTTAAGCTGTTAAAATATCCTCAAAAGCGTTGCTGTAATGTCTGTATTTACATATTTACAAGACTCTCGCCATCTCTTTTAATACAAAGACGTGAAACAGAGATATCACAAACCCAATCTGTCGGTTCAAGGACAGCGTTTGTGGTTTTTATTTGAATACCATTATAATCTGCACTCAGTGACAGGAGTGTTTTATTACAAGTAAAATGAAGAGGGGCTCAATAAAAGTAATTAAATGTAAATGTTTCTGCTTTACACTGTTGTAGGACCTGACTCCAGTTACAAAAAATCCCGATGACCTCATGGCCCATAATAAATCTATCTGATCACATTCAATAGTGAAGCTTGCGAAGCATTCACGGGCGCTGTAATGTACTCGGCGAACAAAATGAGAGGGCTTTGGGTGCCAGAGATATGACTGCAGAACAGGAAACTCTAGCTTGGCTTTGCTTGCCTTTGGCCTGGGCTGTCATTAAATGACTCGCTGAAATTTTAATTCTCTGATCACATTAAGTGCTTGGGGAAGACAACAAACTCTGCGACACAGATCTTGGCGGTGTCATCTGTTCGCGAAGTGGAATATAAAGGTCCTTTGGTATAAGGGCAGTCATTCTGGGTTTTTTTCTTTTCTTTTTTTAGTGCTGGTGTCTTATGAAGGTTTTGGTTACACCTTTGCATAAGATGACAGCTTATTTCACCACCCAGACATCCTCACTGTCCTTGCCATCTTTCAGCAGCATGAAATCAAACAGATGACAGGTTGCACACACACACACACACGCACACACCCTTTTAGACACACGTTATTCTACTTCTGAATCAAATTTTAAACCCAACCCAACATTAACTGTTATTGTGACCTGAAGGCAGATTCCTACAGTCTTGTACAGCAGCGGTCCCCAAACCCCCGGGTCACGGACCGGTACCGGTCCGTGAGTTGTTTGTTGAGGCTCGGGTGTGGAATTCATGGACATAAACTGGTCCGTGGTGCAAAAAAGGTTGGGGACCGCTGTTGTACAGTCCTTACGGTAGCAGACTGTAAGGGTTCATTCTTCCCACAGTTGCCAAGTACTGCTCATAGAGGATCGTGCAACTGTGCATACAATTTAATAAATGTAAGTAATCTGTAGACTAATTCAAAGACATCATCATGTTTGCATTGTAATTATAGGCTCTATTGTGCCACGTCATAAAACTTTGATGCTAACTCAGCTCTCAAGATGCAGCAATTTGTGATTGTAATAAACATATAAGCACAAAAAATATGAAGATCAGAAGAAACTTTCCCAAATGTAAGATTTATGAAGTACTTTAGTGATTTATTTCTTGGTTTGTTTTTTTTTTTTTTTTTTTTTTTGCTTAGTGTTTTAGTTTTACAACCCTCAACCGTCTCACCTTTCCCATCAAATCAGCTTGCAGCTGCTTCAGGTACCAACAAGTGCTTTTAAACCCACTTCAGTGAACTAGAAAAAACTGGATCCACACTCACCAGGTGGCTAGAAACCAGAAGCTGTTAGTGAGCGGTAGTGTTGTTGTAACTGGCTTTTATTTGCTTACATATTTGGCATACAACTTTAGGAAATTATGTTAAGAGGTGTTGTTTTTTTTAATAGCTTGTTCGAGTGCCCCCAAAAAGTCAAACACATTAGTTCACATTGTTGTTATTCTTTGCGATACACTGAATTACTGGTCAGGCCACACTTTCCTTTTGCCATCTGCACTGACCTCATCAGTAATTACAGGTCAAGCATTATTGAAACTGGTTTTGTGTGTTTTAAAAAAGGTCAATTTATCTGTCAATATTTTCTACGTTTTATCATTCAAGGTCTTTCAGTAGCTCTCCATCCTCATTCCAGCAAACTAGTTTAATAAAAAGGGAAGATAACTCGCCATTGTCCCCATATTCTCCTCACAACAAATGATGCTTGGCAACTGCTGCCAATTCAAACATAAACAAAGCAGAGACCTCTGCACCCTCTGGCAACCTGATGAAAGCGAGACCCACTGAGGTCTCAAGGTTTTTGGATACATCGCTTGTAGGGGGAGTTTTTTTTTCTTGACCTAATTGATACTAGTTTTATCCTGTTTCAACCTACTGGGAAGCCAAAGGTGATGTTTCCATAAGAAGATCATGTAAATAAAGCCTACACAAGGAGAGGACCCCTACCAGCAGAGCATCATGGGAAGGGGCTACAAGCAGAGCCCACACAAGATGCTGATCGTGCCACTAAAAGGTTAAATATGGACATTGTGTTTCTGCTTGACTTCCCCCTGACCATCTTACTATTTGTTAATTATGGAAAGCATGGTGCTCTAATCTCTTCTGACAAGCAATCAAATGAGTTTGATATTACAGTATAAATGTTCTATAAGCAATATTTTTGAATTTTCTTTGGTTACTTTTGTATAGTGAGATAAATATGATTACGTATCTTCAGAGCAGATGGAGAAAGGCAGTCAGATGCAGGAATGGCATCGAGAATCCAATCAGTTTCCAATAAAAGACCTATTTCTGAAATAATCCAATTGTGATCTGAAGCTGTGTAATGGACAAAACAAAACTGCATCAAAGACACATGTGCAGTAGTCCTGGGGTTACACACAACAGTGATTTAGGCTATAGGTTGTGTTCACCAAATTGAGTTTGCCAGTAGGTAACGTATTACAAATTAATAGATAAATAAATAAAAACAGGCTGATGGGAGTGTGAAATCGGTGAAATACAAATGATATCCATCCATCCTTTCCAGCTGTCATGATTCCTTAGAGAAGTCAACATCACGAGCAAACTAACTGAGAAAAACAGCCTTTCTGTCCAATCATCAATGCTTGTATTTAGAAGAAGAGATAATAATAAGAAAAAGCATCTTCCAAGATTATAACACTCTATAAATATGTGACTATGCGCAATTTAAAACAAACATTCTATTTTCAAAGTTGGAGAAGAAAATTTCAAAGTACACTTATGACTCTTGTGGTTGTTTTTTTGTAAAAGGTGACAGAAATCTGAAGCTAAAGCTTGCAGTGCTTTTGACCTCTCAGTGGTATTATCTGATTACATTGCTGGCAGCCGAACAATACTACACCACAGAGGAGCCAGGACAGAAGCTAGACATACTGTACACACATTCACTAAGTTCAGCTGGCGAATGCCTCTCAGCTCAGTGGAAAACAGTATGGGCGGTAGAATACAAACTGGAAAACCCTGTGTGCAGAAACTGGTATAGAAGTACTGTATGAAGAAACAATATGTGCTCTTAATTTATAATTACTTTCAAGGAGTGCAGTACATGACACTCTAAATACATTTGCATGTTTACTTTGCTAGTTATTTCGTCAGTTCTTGGCAAGTCTGGCAGGTCTCATTGATTTGGAATGCAATGGCCCTCAGCACCTGGCTTCTGTTGTTTGAACTGTGACAAAATAGATTTTATTTGTTCATATGTGAGGACATAATTAGCTTTTTTTTTTTACAATTAATTTATTTCCTTCCAGGTCAAGTTTAATTTCAAGTTTATTCATTTATGTAGCACTTTTAAAAACAACAGTTGTTGACCAAAGTACTTTACAATAACACAGTCAAAGCAGAGGACATACCAATTCAAATAGAATATAGATTAAGAGAAAATAGAATCATGGAAAGAACAATAGAAACAGACTCATCTCGATTTAAAAGCTGAGTCAGAGCTGAGTCATCTTCAAATGGGACTCGGTTAATGAGCAACATAGAAAACTGAGCTTTAATCTCTTAGGCTGTAGTCGTTTGACTTCTACCACATTCTTGCCTCCTGATGTAGACCGTGTTGGTCTTTCAAAGTGAAAGCATTACAATTTGTGTCCATATAACTAAGCAAAAATATAGAGTTTTGTAACCGTTTCATGACCTGCTGTCAGATGCTTACTGCTTCTTTTGTATGGCTGTACTAACCAATAGTACAAAAATGAATGTCCATGAACAGATGTAGATATAATACTGAGACATTTCAACTACATAAAAGCGATGGCTTTGGTTAACTTGACAAATATATAAACTACTATCAGATGTTTTCTGAAATAACAAATTTCTGATGACTAAACGATGCACTCATAAATTTGATATGTGGGATTAGCTCAGCTTTTTTTCTAATTTATTTGCACACTGGACTGTACACACACGTAACTTTGTAGAAACAACTGAGTAATAGTTTTGAACTTTTTAACATGCAGTTACATTTGTGCAGTCACATGACTGATTCTCTTTTCAGTCATTAATAATTTAAATATACCTTATAGGACAAAAAAAAATGTATTTCCCTCCATGTATTTCACTTTTTTTCCCAAATCCCCTTCATTCAAACATATAGTTTGGCTGGAATATTTGGTCACTTGAAAATAAGTAAATTTACATGCAAAACGCATATTCTTCTTCAGTCTTAACAACTCTGTATTACATTATTCTTAGAAATTTTAGCACAGTCCCTGAACTGTGCTTGTTCAGTATTACCAAAGCAACGTATGATATTTAATGAACAATAAAAAACTGTTTTTGGAAATATAATTACTCATGTCTCCTAGATTATTTTTGATTTATAGTTGTTGTTGAGCGTCAACCTCAGTATGATATGTGCCTGCATCACCTGTCATAACTGTAATAATGACATGCCCCTGAAAAGAATACTGCTTTTGTCTCTCCTTTTCATCTTGCGAATAAGCTAATTATCTCTGTTGGCAGCTGAATAACACTGCTGAGTTCAATCGGACCACAGCGAGATGTTAGATTTGTCAGAACTCCGCTGGGTGGGGGATAGCCTTCTCTTGTGGCATTGGAGAACAAACATAAATCTTCTTCAACAATCTATTTTCCATCATACTTATTCACAGGGGACATCTCAAAGTGGTCTTTACCCTTTCTGTCAATGGCTGCCCTCATCCATCAATTTCATAGAGAATTATACCTCAGATCGATGTAGTTCATGACCGCTGAGCATTTGTCGAGGGGTAGTGGGGGCGGCTGGGGCGGGGGATGGCCGTGTGCAGAGGGCCGGGCGTTTGCGCTGCAGCTTGCTCTCAGAGCTCTGATGGCTACTTCATGTCGGACGTACGCTCATGCCCAGATAATTCACACGGCGGAGTGCGAACAAAACAGTGTTTAAGCGCCTATTTTTCTCACAATTGAGAATTAGAAGTGATGCAAAGAGACTAAGCAAACGCAGAAACACTCTCAAATAAATGGAAATGACTGACTGAATGAATAGAGCCATTCTAGCAAAAATGTTTTAATTTTCGTCACAAGGAATTATGTGCAGGAGTTTATTTTTAATTAGATTAAAAACACTTTGGCTGCCATTATTCCATTATGTGCAAATTAAAACTCTATGTGAAATGGATGCATTCGCACTACAGCTCATACACCAGCAAACAGAAGCCACATCAAACAAGGCTTTTAGTTTGGCAAATGGCTTTTTTTTCTTAATATGAAACAACAGATCAGAAAAAAATACAAATTCAAGCTTTAAAAAAAAAACCACCCCAGCTTTGGAGTGGAGACTAACCCCTGAAACTTTAGTCGTGTCCATGTTATCTGCTATTGTCACAAGCTATTATTCAAAAAAGCAGTTAAATTTAGGGAGAAGGACACACTAATAATAGGTGTGAGGGACAAGGCCCCGTCTAGCCATTATGGAATATTTAGCAATACCATTACACACCCTCTGACAAAGATATTGAGGCTGGATAATGGAGCTATGAAGAGCTGTAGCACAATGCATAATTGCTCCTTCTGAAACATTGATGAATTAAATTAGAGGGTGGGTGGGATCAAATTCATAAATCAAATTACAGTACCTTTGCTTCTGCATGCTTAAACAGTTGAGGATTCTTCAGAACTCACTTTCAAATTTCAGGGGGGAGGGGGGGCTAAAGTAAATCAAGTAGATGTAATTATGTCCATCTTCTCACTCCGGCATTGTCTTCAATTAATTTTTTACAAAGGCAACCATTAGCTACAAACTAATACCAGTTAAGCCTGAACAAAGCTGAATTATTAAATCTGTCAGCCTATATCCTGTTACGGCCTACTTATGAATAGTTGATTTAATTGACAAGGCTTATCGTACAGTGAGGCCTTCTGTGGCAGCTTGGGTTTTGAGATGCAGCGATATGTATAGTCCTGCGGTACAAAAGACCTGCTCACATCAGGTTCATTTAATGCGGGTCGCTGATTTGCTTAAATGAGGGATCTTATGACTGTCATAACTGCTTTATGGAACAGTAGAATATCAGCCATCATGGGGGCATACTCTGCTGCTGACCACGATTGAATGCCCAAAAGAAGAAATTAATCAAAATTCTTATGTGGAAAATATAAAATCAAAGAGAACACAAATGTAGCAGAGCTGGAATATCAAAAACATTTAACTTCAGTTGTTTATGCAGTTTTGGCAGATACAAACTACAAGCTTAGCTAAACGCAATAAAGTAAATAAGTTCACACAAATATGTAGCTCTATTTTAATTCCTTACATTCCTTTCCATTATGCAAATTCCTCTCTCTCTCTCTCTTACACACACACACACACACACACACACACACACACACACACACACACACACACACACACACACTTAAGACATTAAGTCCTCAACCTGGACCAGGCTTGTGAAGGATATTGGCATGTACACGAGATTGATGAAAATTACTTCCAGAGCATTTATTTCTTCTAATACCACTGAAAGAAGAGTGTGCACTCAGGAGATATTTGATCTGAATTAGGGAAACTGATGAAGCAATTGATTAATTGGAATTTAAGCCATCAGTCACTGGAGCCATCAGCAGCATCATTTACATTCCAAACAATCAGCTGATGGCCCAATAGGACACTAAGTATTAATACACAGCAGTCAATGTGATACTGCCACGCTGCCACCGGCCCTTATTGACAAGCACAATGACACTTTTAATCCCCACTTGATCAAGTTGCATACATTTTGGGATTTTCGCTCCAATTCAATATATTGTATTAATTTTTAATCTGGTAGGAGGAGAAGGGGTTTTAGGCAATCTTATCCATTCTCTGTGGCCAAAACCACTGAGACAGGGGAAGAGAGGAAGCATCTGTCTTCCTTTTACTTGATGTCAGATATTTTGCATCATTAACTGTTTTGACTTGCTTATGAAATGCAGCCAGGCCACATGAAGCACAAGTACAGCTTCAGACATTCTGACTTGAACTGAGCTGAAATGCACTAAAGCAACAATATTTAGAATGTATTCATGTCAGTTTGTACATGGCAGTTAAATTCTTTTTCACTACAATACATACAATATATCTGTAATGGCAGAAACTGGACATTTGAACCACATACTGTGTCTTTAGCTACGTGAAATCACTACCATTTTCCATCACCTCTCTAACGGTTCAACTAAACAATTTTACTGTTTTGTGTGTTTCTATTTCAAATATTATCTGTTACTTTTGGTCACAACTCCAACCGGTTAGTATGGCTGGCTATTTATGCTATTGCTAATCTCAAGAGTTTCACTTCCTGGTTAAATAAATGCTGTACCCCTGAGAGGTCAAACGCACTGCAAAACACCAGCAAATAGGAAAATACTGCAAAAGCAGGTGAAACAATAAGGTGACGGAGCAGCTGCAAAAGTGACAAGCTAACAGTAAACAGCTATAACAAGCATGTATCTACAGTATTATGTGGACCATGTGATTTAAAGCGCACACCTGCATCTTTCTCTGCCTTATAACACTGATGAATCCTCCGCTTCCTTTAAGCGTGCAATCCTTTGCATGTTTTTGTTTCTGTCACTTCCGCAGCTGTTCTGTCAGATTAGCATCTCATTAAAATGCTTCCGTTGTGTTTTGTGATATTTGTGTTTTATTCAGTTCCCCTTGTGTTTTGCATTCCTTTGCAGCATTTTCCTATTTGCTGGCGTTTTCTTAAGTTGCATTGCAATTGACCTCTCAGGGCGACCATAAAGAAAGGATTAAAAGAAATAAATCAATCAATAAACACCTACAATCTACCAACAGCTGAAGCAGTTTTGTTGTTTATTTCCAAAATATGAACTTTTACCACAGAAAGAGTCAGATTAACACTTCTATTGTTAGATCAGCACTGACCTATCATTATTTCCAGGCAAGCCTACAGGTAGTGGTTATTTTTAATAGCCACCAGGACAGGCTCATAATGTTCCCAATATAATATATTACATTACTGTAAATACACATGAAGTGCTTCCCAGGGTGGGCCTGCAACAACATATTTGACAGTAAAACAACAAAGTCATGTAACAGGAAATTCTTTGCATAAAAATAGAGAGTCTGAAAGGAAGCCAAAAAAATGAAACATTAGTACCACAATACATGGAGATCTGCTGTGAGTCATGCTATGAGCCACGATGCTGCGGCTCATAAAAGGACGTGCATAACCTTTAGCTTAGTTTCCTCAGACTACAAATAGTTTTTGTTCTCATGCTTTGGCACAAATTCACAGACGCAAACATGAATTACATGCCGGGCTATATGATTCACAGAAGGCACTGATTGTTCTTTCAAAGTGCCCATTACAGAGGCCTATCATTGCAACATCAAGCCCTCCTTCCCATTGACAGTGCTGACGTTTTCCCACTTGGCCTGAGCCCCCTACTGACAGCAACACCAGCAATGCTCCCTCCCTCACTTCTTTCTCCTTCCCTCTCTCCTTCCCTCTCTCTGCTGCTTCCACATCGTTAGATTTTGCTGAAGAAGTTAGTCATTAGTTGAAACAGCAGAGTGTTGTAATGAAATCTGCCGGCCACATCAATAGTGTTTACTGTTGCCAGTTTGCTTTGCTCCATGCTTTTTTTTTTAAATTTATTTGTTTGCTGTGCAGCAGTACAGCATCACTGTAATGACATCTACCCCCGTGGACGTGTGGGGCTGCACGTGGATCACATGTAGGTAATATTTAAAAAGGTACTTATCGTCTACCCTTTTGGTTAATCATTTATCATCACTTCATCAGATCTCACTGATAGATTGTTTTCAATAAAAGCACCTCTCTGTGGTTGGTTAGCCACATGGCTGACTGACTAGCTGAAACACTCTTCTCTGACTGGATACTCTTTTTTTTTTTCTCCCCCTAACCTAAAGCGCTAATTAAGTAGCCAGGGTGCTAAGTTACAGGGAAACAGCCAGCGGGAACCACAGTAGACAGACTGCACTGCTACAGCAGCGGCAGCAGCAGGCCCACTCACTGCAATCGTTTCCTCAGACGGGTGTCAAAACACCCCCAGTCTGCCTCCCGTCAAGTCCCCTGCGCAGAAATAGGAAGTGAGCTTCTGAAAGGAGAGATTAAAGTTTTCTGGAAGCACTGCTGGCAGCTGCACATGCCCTAAAGATAAACTTTATCCGACCACATGTGCAAAACTTTGCCGGAGCCATTTGTCATCTTCCAAAGTAATACATTTCCAAGTGGCTTGGATTTTAGACAAGAACATGAGACTGGCCACCGCAAAGTGGTCTGCTAGTGGTCCACTGTTTTGATACGGAGGGGAGAAATCTAAATTCTACCACATGTTTTCAAGAAATGAAATTGCCCTCGTGCACCTTGTTATGCTTTTCTGATTTTTAAGCTTTCTATCCCATCATTTCATTTTTAAATCGTAAACACGTCTTTTAATAAGAATCTTGTCAATAAGAGTGCTCCACGATGGATTTATGAAACACGTTTTCACTCAGTAAACACCACAGGCACATAAGTTGGTGTGTGTTATAGCAAGTAGCTATTTAATGTTTCTCAATGTAAAAAAAAAAAAGAGTAAAAAGACTTTAACTGCCATTTTGGTCAGTGTATGTAGTTGTATTAGTGAAGCTGAAATAACTGCCTTAATAAATATTAAGGCAATGAAAATAATGACTGTAAGAGAGCATCAGTATTCAGCATGTCCATAACAACTTTAATGAAAATGTAAAAAAAATATACTGATGACAATTTTTTTAATTTTTTAAGTAAATAAAAAGTAAACTTTACATAACAATCTATCTAGAACTGATAGCTTGATTTGAGAACATAAATTGGGCCTGTTGTACCACTGCATAGCAGAGATCTATGGTTGTTCTCCGAAATGACAACTGCCATCTGAAAATGCTTAGGAGACAGAGAAATAAAAAACTCACAAAAGTTCATTAATTCACTAATGAAATGCAGACTTACATTTTGAAGTTTGCAAAAAAAATAGCTTATTTTATTAAACTATATAAAGTTTTATTTTCAAGTATTTTCTGGACACGAATGACAGATGCTGGTCCTGATTTTGGTTCCAGTAAATCTGCATTAGCAGAGAAAAAAGCCTTGTTGATCCACCAGCTGTGGAAATCTGTCCAGTTTTAAAAGAGTGGCAGTGCCTACATTAGAGGCTGGATGGGTGACACTAGCATCACTCACAAGTTTTCAGCCAGGACATCGTGACAGTGTCCTCTTTAGTGTTTGTATATTCACTTGATTCTTTTTTTCATTTCAATTATTTTCCTTTTTCACTCCCTTTTTATTTTTACTTTTACTTGCCAGATGGGTTTGGTCACCAAAAACTACTTGGTTAAGAGAAAGAAAAATTGTGGCTTGGGATAAAATGTACTGCTGTAAACATTAAACCCGCATGTTAAAAAATGATGCCTACAGCACCCTACTGTGTTTACTTATACACCAAGAGGTCCTTAAGAAGTGCCCATATGTGTTGAGTTGGAGGTTTTACTAATTTCATAAACTGGTACTCTACAGCATTACTGCCAAAGGACAGTCTGTCAGATTTCTTACGTCAAATACTGACAGCGTGGCAGCGTTTGACGCAAAAACAGGCCGGTTCAGACTGAAAACTAAATTCTAACTCAGAAAAACTGATGTAGTCGCCAGAAACTAAGAATCTGTTTGTAGGTGTTGCTTAAAAAAAAAATCTTCATCCGACCTACTCTTGTGAGGCCTTGTGTGTGTGGCTTTATATAAGTAAAATTTAAAGATATGTATCAAAATGAGCAAACGCAAGGATTTGCTGTTTTCACCCACTAAACCTTCCCTGGCACACACACACAAATGAACGTACACATCCTTCCAGTCTAAGCCCTTGTGCCAGCTAGCCATCTGGTCAGAACATGATCATCATATGCAATCTGCCCACCCAGGCTGGCACTGATTCACCAGACCAACACTCCAATTACCCTCATCATGCCAACAGTACAGCAGAAAACCAAACAGCACACACATGCCACAATGGGACCCACCTGTGCAGGGGTGGAGCGGTTGCCAGATAGACTTGTAAAGGAAGGTCAGTGTCAGAGAAATCGAAACGCTAAACTCCACAATTATATAGTGTAATATATTATATGGTACATGGCGCAATTAGCATTTGTATCGTGAAACTGAAAACTCAAATTATACTGTATGTCATAAAGATGGATTCACCTTGCTTTAAATCATTTGTCTATATCATCACAATGAATTAGGGCTGTAAGGTCATGACCTTTGAGCGATCAATAGCAAAACATAGCCTGTGCCCACCCATGATGCATATGTGGTTGCTGATGCAAACATAAATGAAGAGAAAGCTCATTCATGCATCCAAGCATAAGAAGCTGAGGAAGCTTTTAGTGCGAAATTGAGAGCAGAAGTTTCTAAACGATGGATTTTGCCTCATCGGTGAAGCCTGACCATTACCTCTGTGGCCGACATCAGCTGATAAGCCCAGTGGCTCAACAGTGATCCATCTCTCGGAGCGTCTCCCTTTTCTTAATTTTAATTTTCCCATTTCTAACCAATGCTAATTCACCCCCTCTGCTGTATGATCCATAGACCAGGGCCTCAGCAGTGCAGAGTGCCAGGAAGGGTCACTGTCAATTATATCCATTTAATACCCACTTATGTCTCCAACGACGTCTTCTTCCCGAGGTCACGCAGACTTCGCCCTGCACTTTATCCAATAATCTCACAGAATATAGGCTTGGATATTCCAAAAGATCAATGTCATTAACAAGGAGCCACAGCACGCATTTGATTATGGATGTAATTAGTACAGGCTTGAGGGGGCTTGCTCCCATGCACAAAGAGGCAAAATCCATTTAGTATCAAAATTGCCTTAAAAATGGACACCACTCTGAGATCATTTTTGCAACTGATGACCACTATAATGCAATTAGTATCACTAATGACAGAGAATTAGGGCTCATATACATAATACTGAAATCTAACTTTGACAGATAGAAAAGAGTATTAAGAGTGGCTGGGCGCAAGTCGTGTTCCTAGTTGCAGTGAGAGGCTTCAGTTTACAATCACTAGTCTCTGCCGGTAATGCTGAATTGGGTGCTTGTTTATTCAGTGCCATTTTACATGTGGAAAAAAAAGGGCAGTCCTGTTGTTCAAGTGTCTCGGACCTGTGAAAGGTGACACTGTGGATGCTGCATTAAGAGGATGAGCTTTTAATAATTCTGTCACAGAGCCGGGAAATATCAGACCTGGATCACTTTACAGCCCTGCTGAAGAGAGCATGTAGCCTTTTCTCCATTGAGAGGCAGGCTTCATTAAAACTCTGGCCCCTGCTGACTTTATCTCTGCACATCAGATCACTCTCCTCCACTCCTTTTCTTTCTTTCTTTTTTTTTTGGCTCCAGCACGATCTCAGTCAGCTTTTTGACATCACAGACACACCTAGAGGTGTTGCTGTCCATCGGTAATGCACTGGTGTCAAGCAACTAGGTCAGCTGCAAACAAAGCAACCATCACTTATTGGTACCATATCATTTATAAAACATCCTTATTCTGTTTTTGAATTAACTGCAATACACGGGTTTCCCTTTAAAATACATGTCAAGTTTACTATTTGAGTTCCTTTCAGTATCAATAATGGCTGCAGCTTTCTGCTAATGTAGGTAAAGCAGCAACACATACCTCTTTACTGAGAGCAATCTTGGCCTTCGGTGGGAACCTGTTGCAAGGGATGTGAAAGGGAACAGACAAAATGACAGCACTGAGGAGAGTTACCGTGGCATGTATAGGATTGCATTGCCCTGAAACTCAAGCCTGTGTGGTAACAGGGTCAGCCACTTAAGATGGCAAGATAACCATGATGATGGACAGTTTAATTTTTTATATAATATCATCAACGGGTCATACTTCTCAGAGGGAGAGAGGGGAGCGAGAGGAGAGACAGAGTTTGCGCTCTTATGTGTCAAACAGTCTATAAAATGGAAAATAGATATACTCGCGGAACGATGTATTTTCTTTTTCTAGTTGAATTTAATGTCAGTCGCTAGGTAACTAACGATCTCTCCAGCACGCCGGGTATAAATGATGTAGTAACACACTGTAAAATGTTAATTATAGGCATTAACAACCGATAACATGTGTAAATGCCGTGCACACGTGTGCTTTGTATGTTAACAAAACCTCCCATACTTCATCAAACATTTCATGATGCTCAATTATAGGTCTGTATATTTCTTTCTGGATTAGAGGACCTCTTCAAACAATGGTAAAAGCAGGAGGAAGACAGCTGTATAATGTCTAGCTGAATTTTCTTTATAGCTGACTACCGAACCACCGTAAACGCACACATGCTAAAACCCTTCTCTGTTTTCCATCAAGTTGCTGTGTAGTGGTTATGTTAAATGTAGGTGGTAAGCTCATATATCTAATTATACAATAGCCAAACATTTTTTGTTAATGAAATGGAGGGAGTGTAATTGAAAACTTCAGCATAATTATTGCTTGGCAAGTGGCTGGCTTCGGAAAATTGCACGTGTAGGAAGAGGTCTCAGCAGGGGTACTTATGAATCAAGCCATTTCAAAAATCCTTACAGAGGGCCACATGCACACTCGCATGCACACAGCCTCACACTTTATTATCATTATTATAACTGTAAAAAATTGCAGCCAAAAACAGCAACATTACTTACAGAGTACAAGAAAGAAAGAGACTATACAAACATTCATGCTTTCTGTTCTTTATAATATGTTAGTTGCACCTTACTTCCTTAAAAAGACAAAACAAATTCTCACAATTATATTTAAATGGTCCTTAAAACTGTAACTATTGCGGGTTAAAGAGTGTAAGGATGTGAGCAGCTCAGGACATCACCTCATAGGTCCAGAGGAGCCAAGACATATATAGCCAGGTCTGGATGGTTTGGCAGTCGTGCTAACAATGTTTGTCACAACTGCCCTCTTTCCAGCTCAACCTCAAATGAGAGAAGTCAGAGAAATATGGGATTACCATGAGTTATTTATGATGCTGAAACCCAAGAGCCCTCTTTATGAAATCATCTCCGTTGATTGGGCTGCTCTGTCGGAGGGCAGCATCTGATATGATTTCAAATGGTTTAACATCAAAGTGGCTTGTGTAAAGTATGAGTAGTTTTGCACACGTTCAATCAAAATACAGATCTTTATCGGCATCACGCTGATTGACACGAGCGGACTGTTGTGAAACAGATACCGCGGCTGTCATAGTCATTATGGATTTTTCTGTCTAAAGATACAGCTAGTGGGGAAAAAAAGCATGCGGCCTCCAAACTAAAACGCTCCTCAGCCAGCCAACATGCGCTGGACTCAGAAACCTCAAACTTTTGTGAAGTCGTATCCTAGATCAAGGTCTAACTGCTGCAGTTTAATTTCAAGAAGGTATTTTAAATTTACATGTTATGATAAAGTTAAAATTTGACATAATTTATAGATATAGATATATAAATATGTGTGTGTGTGTGTGTGTGTGTGTGTGTGTGTGTGTGTGTGTGTGTGTGTGTGTGTGTGTGTGTGTGTGTTAGAACTAACAGGCTATAGATGAGGAGAGTGGAAGTCTGTCCTTAAGTTGTGCCTACTCAATGAAGGGGATAGAAAACCAAGAAGAGAAACACACAATGATACAATCAATGGCAGTCCATAGTTAATGAACTTTGTGACCTTTAGGAAAATGTACACTGCTCAACCAGATTCTGAGTATTTAATAATTCAGTTAGAGAGTAAGAGAGCCAAACAGAGGAGCATCTCTCACCCCATATAGTCAAGAATATCACTTTGTCCTGAGACAAAGCTTGACGTTTTATTGCTCTGACCAAGAGAACAAAAAGAAAAAAAAATCATTATGGAGACATTTGTGGTGGTTTTAATAAAAAGGCAGCATGAATGGACTAATGGGATAATCTATGCTAAAAACTAAACCCCCAAATGAGAGTCTATGACATTTGAAGCCATTAGTGTGGAGATTGTGGTCAGCGGCATGAATTTACATGTATGGGCATTAAAGAAAGTATGTGCTAGAAGTGGTGAGTGAGGAGGAGGAGATACAAGAGTAGCTTGATCTGCCATTGAGATCTTCTGAATGGGAGATCATAGGTGCATTATTGATGAGTCTCAGTTTGAGTTTCAGCTCCAGAGGAAATGATAAGATGTAATGCAATGGTCTACTGTGATCATGGACGCCATTGTCCTGCAGACTCCATTGCAGGCTGCTAAGTTTCCAACCTGCTGCCACAGCATATCTCGTTTTACTCAACACAGCCTAGCTTTATTTATATAGCTTTTATCATGCACATGCGCTGCTCAAAGTGCTCCACGGGGAAAAAAAAGAAGATATTCATGCATATAATTTTGCAAAACATACCTCTTTTAAATTACTTTTAAAGTACTTGCTTAGGCCGCTATATCTTTTACTACCTGGGTCTCGGCTGTGTGGATCTTTCACAAAAAGAGAAGAGTTGTCTCTTCACTTAATTTGAGATACAGTAAACTAAAGGGGAACGTAAAGGATTAAAATTGCTATTTAGTCTACTAATCCTCTTCTCCAGGAGTTAAAAGTTTCTAAATAACTCTGGTCAATGGTTTACATTCAACACATAGGCTAACTTTTAGAATTAAATTGTCAGAACTACATGATTTTTGGAGACAATGAACTCATGTTAATTTGACATCAAATTTTCATTTAGTTTTAGTCACAGTCTTTTGACTAAAAAGTCATTTAGTTATCATTTAGGCATCTAAATTCTTTTATTTTAAGTTGACTAACTATCAAAAGGTTATACTAGACTAAATCTATAGGTTGACTAAAATATAAAGTGTATACGTTTGATGTGATTTTATTGATGAGAGTTGCTCCACATGGTTTACTAAGAGTCTTATTTTTGTTGACATGTGAAATGTGAAATGTGTCCATATGTCTGCTCCACTCTTCCTCCCAAGCGTTGACATTTTGTTGTGTTTTCATGAGTAACACGGAGCTAGTTGTACTGTTTCCTGGTGCAGATCAAAAGTGTGTGTCTGTTACAGCACAAGGAGATTACTTCTAATTGGATAATCTGTTGGAAAATCAAGTTTCATCATACTTTTTGTCCTTGGGTGTTAGTTTTTATGTAGTTATTGTCTTGTTTTTGTCAGAAAAAAATGTTGTTGACTAAAAATATGATAAAAAATTATTGGTCAACTACTTTAACACTGCATTGAACACCATCTGTAAACATGACCACGGTAACACATAAGTACTTATTTAAAATAATCTTGGATGCAAGCAAAAAGCTATGAAAATATTATAGCCTGAACCTGATTTATTGAAAACATGAAGGGCATCTATGTAACACAGATTTTTTAATGATAACACATGGTTAGCACTGTCACCTCACACCAAGTATGTCCTGAGTTCGTATCCACTGGCCACCTGGGGTCTTTCTGTATGGTGTTTGCAAGTTTTCCCATGCATGCATGGAAAAACATGCAACCTATGCATGCAAGGGCTTTCACCAGGTGTTTCGGCTTCCTCCAACAATCCAAAGACAGGTATGCTGGCCACTTGCAGATTGCTACAGTTTGCATAGTAAACATTGACTTGCCTGCAAACACCCACCAACTACTCTGGTTTTTCACTTACAAGTTTTGCATCTTCCATTAAAGAGTACAACCTGCTAGCAACCAAAATAATCTCACCGATGTTACCGAACCACTGTCAGCAATCTCCTGGAATACTACCAATAATAATACCAACTGGTTGCCGCACAAATTTTTTCCTTCAACACCTGTGGCTGTGTGACGGAGAACTAAAATAGTGTGAACGTGAGGGTGAATAGGTATCTGTTTCTATTCTTTAGCCCTTTGATAGACCTACAACCTGTGAGAGCTGAGACTGTGTTCAACCTCCCGTTGACCTTGAAATGGATAAGTGTGAGAAAAGTGTGAGAAAATAGATGGATGGATTGTTATAAAAATAGAAAATGAACTATGTTTTTGAGCAGAGCTTAGGTTTTTCTTATACTTCTTAGTGCACCATCGATTTCTTTTGCAACTGTCCTTACAATAACGCTAGATTACATTTTTTTCAAATTCCACTACAACTTACATCACTGCTATGGTTTCATAAGGTTGGTAGTTCTTCAAATTTAAAAGCATTCTGGATGCTACAGTGGTACTAATTTGGTCAAGTGACTAACTAACTATGGAGTGTAAATGCAATGGAAATTTAAAACAAATACCAAAGACAAAAACAAGGGGAAGAAATCTGACCCCTCAGCTAACTTGATTATTATTGCAGTGCTTACAGTGTTTTCTGTGCCTGCACATATAATCAATACCACTAGGCAATTTTAAGCGTGATCAGTTTGGATGGATTATTGCTTGGCAGGAAGGCTTTAACATTGATCCTCTCATCATGTCAATCACCAACAGAGACAACTCTGAAATCTTCAAGTTCCATACATCAGCAAGAACTGTTCACGATCAGGACACATCAAAAACATTCTGAGTCATGACGGTTTTAAAGGATCTGCTGAGGCCGGGGTTTTTATTACCCATATTGTAAGGTTTTTTAGGGACTTGTGCAGTTTCTATGCTCTGCATCTATTTGTTTTCAGTATAGATCCGCTATCACTCTTTTAGGAGACAATTTCCAGCAACGGTGCGAAAAGACAGACTATGCAGCAATGTACTACCAAGAGAAAATACAGTTAAATTGTAAATGGTCGAGTAACCTGTAAAGAGAATGTTCTGTAATTCTGTGAAGTCAGAATGTGTCTATTGTATCCTTAAAGGGTTAGCAGTGTCATGAGCTGTTAAACTAACATGCATGTCCCCCTTTTGGTAGTGAGAGTAATTACACAAAGGATGTTGACTGGTACTTAGTATAGCCTTGCAATGAAAACAAGTGCTATCATTTATTTATTTTTATCTCTATTCTCAATATGTCCCAGAAACATGTTTTGGCTACATTGTTGTTGTTGCTTCCTTAGTCTGAGCTGATTTAGCTTTCGGTTGCTCTCTTTAGCTCTAGCCAACCAATTGAGCCTGGTTGACCTAGAACACATCACTACAGGTGGGCCAGCCTGGAAATGTTGGAACAGACATCAGATTTATAACAGAGATTTACCCAGCGCTGATAGTTGTAAGAAGGCTAGAATGTGATTGTTGTTTGATTTCAGTTGGAATCAAACAAGTGCCCTCTCTGCTATATTTGTCCAACTGCTGGAGCTAGTTCCTTCATTCATTCCTGCTGCTACGGGGGCTGAAATCCCATCTAATGAACAGCAGATAGCAGAGACTGGCTCAAATCAGTGTTGGGAAACTGGGACTGGCTGGTGAAACGCAGAGTGAGTTGTAATATCCTAATTTTCTCCCAGCTGGAGCAGGCTTGAAGCATGTAACTGATAGTGTCCGCATGCATATTTTACACTACAGCTCAGGTGTAGTGTTTCAGCACTTGCAAAGAACTGAACAGATTTGATAAATATAGACTACAAGACCCATAAGAAAATAAACATATATGGACCAAGCTTGCTACTGTTTTTGCTTCATCATTTAAGGAAACAGTATGATTGCATTACACTGTACTTGCCAGTTATTCTTTCAATGGATCATACTTTTACCATTCATAACCCTAATGCTACATGTCCTGTAGGCATCACAGGTCGCCCTATAAAAGCCCTTATTTCCACAAATTTACTTTTTCTTGCTTTCTGTTTGATTCCCTTTTACATCTTTAGTGGGTTTTTTGCAGGTAAAACGCTGAAACACTCAGTACTACACTTTTGCAAGTGGGATTGTCAGCTGTGTATATACTGCATAACAGGCAATAAACATAAGATGTCAACTCTATATACACACTACATCAAAATCTTACCCAACATTTTCTGTCTTAAAAAGCAATAATTCATAAGTCAAACATTACATCAGAGTATGTGTATGCCTCATTTGGCTTCACAAAAGAATGAGAGATTAGGTCGGAGGAGTGGATCACAATGCACATACTAACAACACTACTGTGGCGGGGTGTGGCTTGTGGCTCAGCTGCGGGGGAGGTGAGAAGCAGTGGGTTCAGGGTGTAGTGTCAGGGGAGGCTGACCCACTCAGCTGTTCTCCATCACCTGGTCATGCCTTCCCTGTTTCAGTAGGATGAGCGGGAGAGCGGCGTTCTGTAAGGGGACAAGGCAACTGGAAAGCTGCACAAGAAAAGAAAATATTGTAAATGAAAGCATCCACATGCCTACAGCGCTGTGGGTCCTTCATACCACAACTACAATTACTGGCAACTCTATAGGCCCCATACACCAATAACACAGTTAAACCAGCCGATTAAAACCGAAATAAGTCAATATTTATCATTGCATAACTCAATTGCAAAACTCCATTTTCTCATAATGGCCTCTGATAATGAGGAAGCTCTTCTTTGTCATGTGACTGAAATGGAGCCGAATCATTGGATTGTTACAGTAAGTCATGACAGTTTATTGGCATAGAATTCCATAATGGCACAAATCAATAGGAACCCTGGAGGCTTTCCCCTCAGCCGGATTTGACACATTTGAATAAGTGCCGCTGAGGGGGAGCAGGCTTGTATTGAGAGGATTCAATCACTCAGCAAACAGTGTCATGTTAACCAGAGTGATCTTCATCTTCCAAGGAATAATCCCCAGATGAGGCAAACTGCGGCAGCAGGTACAAAAACAAAAACCATCAAAACTTTCCTGCTGGAGGACAAAGCTGGTCATCAAAAGCCATGAAAATCGTTTGAACAAATAATGCTTATGCGTTCTGAGAATAAAAGATACAATCAGGCCCGTGCCCTTCTCACCCCTCCTCCTCCTTTGAGATCTCTGTGTTGGGAATAATATAAGGCTTGAGGGAGCGGGTTGTGAGATAAAAGGCCACATCACGATGATGATCTCTATCGATCGGCAACCTTGGGCACACAGAGGAGGTCCGGCATTTGTCACGTCGAAGCTGAACCCAATAGCTGATCCACACCGCTCTCTGATGAATTGGCCCTGTTCACCAAGTTTGTTTAATTGATGACGTGTTCACTTTCAGGTGCACCACCACTATGTTCCACGCACTCATTGATTTTCCAAAAAACACCCCCACCGTTCCTCGTACTTCTTTTCCTTGTTTTCTGTAGGCACCTTACTGCACACTATAATCGCACCTTGGCTAGCCCTCAGTAGCATTACAAGGGGGATATCCTTTCCTGCATCCTGCATTTCACCGCTCACGTAGTTTTTAAGAAATGGATATGTAAAAGTGAAGGCGAGTTTGCCCACTCTGGAGGCGTTTTGCAAAATTACACCCACACAAAGATCCACAAAACCGTTTTTTTTTTTTTTGTTGTTTGTTTTTGTTAACACACTTGACCGTGAATGTCGAACCTATTAGTGCAATAATTCCCATTAAAAGTCCTTTTTTTAAACTGAAATTAATTGTGATGTTTCTCACTTTTCTGAAACTTTCTGTTGCACTCGTTGTGGTAGGTGGTGCTAAATGGAGGGTATAATAACCACTGACTACAGTCAGTAGAGTGCATTAAAAATAATTCTGATGTTAATTTAGGACTACAAGCATCTATGTTGGTGAAATAGCCAATTCTTCATTGCAGCAAACTGTTAATGCCCACCAGGCTAAAGTGCACCATGCTTCATCAGCTCTTAACAATCCATACAGGAAAGAATTTGAGGTAACCACACAGTCCTATTCCAGGGGATCTGGGCTGCGTAACTTTGTCATCTTGAGAGCCTGCATGAAAACTAACACTTGCTGGAGCAGCCAAGCATCCAGTCAAGCGCTAGGTAGGCAGCTTTTGGCCATCACAGGGAAATTCCAGCTTAATGGGGGTTTCTGAGTTTCCAGTGTGTCCCTCTGCCATCCACAGAAAACACTGATTACCTGAGGTGTGCTATCACACACACACAGGCGCGCGCACACACACACACACACACACACACAGCTTTCACACTCTCTTAACTTTGGAGTTTTTACTTCAGGTGGATGCACATGCTTTAGACGAGCAAAAACAGGAGAAGTGTGGGTGTGAATTTGACACTGAAATGAGCACAAAGCTAAATTTGTGGCATCATTATAGGACTTGGAATTTAAGCAAATATAAAGGATAGGAGATGAAGCGCCTCAGCAGGCCACCGACCGACTCTCGAGCTGAGATATGGAAGTTTAAAAAAAAACCCCACAAAAGACACAGCATCAACACAGGCAGAGAAATTGTGCAAAAAGGCACACTTTTGGATTTAAAGCACCTATCTCAGATCCCAGAGCCTTGAGAATGGGATTGGATTACTGTCGGCTAGATTTACTCCTGTGGCTCTTCGCCACTACATCATCGTAGGGCCCCCTGCCTCTGGATCAATGGGGATATTTACTGCGCCTGTTTCAGGGAGACTTTCACAGTAGGCAGGGCATTAAACAAACAGCCGACAGCCCCGTCCCAATGATGGCCTGTCTGTTCACACTGTGCCATGCCCAAATGTCACACATTTTCACTTCAAACAGGTAGCACACAAACATGAGTCAAGTGTAGATGAAACAAAAGGGGGCAGGCAATTTGCTCTGTGTGCTGAACAAAGAGGGGAAAGAGCCACATTTCACAAAAAGAAAACAAACTAAAGAAACAGAAAGGCAAGTCATGTTTACTTAGATAATTAGCCTTGTAACCCGCTCTAAAATTATACTTGTTAAAAATCTCTTAAATGGACACACCTCAAATAATGCCTTGTCTGCATTCCCCCGGTTTCTCATAAATGTTCTCTTTTTAACAGTAAAATAAAATTGCACTTCACATGTCGAGCATTCCATTGTATTGTATTGCTTAATGGAAAAAAAAAGGACAGAACTGCAACAAAATATCTAATTCTCACGGGGGGTGGGAAAGCAACCCTACAGTGTGGTAATTTATAACCTCATATAACCCTCTAACTGCCCTCCTTTACAGCGCATCACTGTGAGCAGCAGCAGCCTGTTGAGCTATACACTTGAGAAGAAGAATCCCCGATCAGGGCCTGAAACAAGCGTCTTTACATGCATCTATTCTGGTTCTTCGCAAAACGCGAGCACATGATTGCAGGCACGAGCGGAATGTCATTCGTTTTCCTTCAAATATGGGCGAAATGAGCGCGTTCACAGAGGGAAACAGTCAGTATGAAATTTCTTCATTACTCCACAATTCCACTGACTAAGCCTGTGCGATCAGCTGACAGTGAAATGTCAAACAATGGGCTGGCAAACGGCAGCACGCATTACCGAAACGGAGAGAGAGAGCCCCCGAGGGCGGCCTTGGCTCACGTCCGTCAACGTGAAAAGTAATATGCGTGTAAAAGTCAAGGAGGAAAAAATAACAGAAAAATAAACACTTATGGCTCAGCGGTGAAAGCTCACCAGATGAGTTGTCACTTAGCTGCATTGGATAACGTGTTGGCTCCCTTACTGATTTCGCTAAAGAACCAAAATAATACATTTCTCCGCATATCTATTATTAAATATTAACTGTTTTGAGTTTCCAGGCATAATAATTATATCTATGAGATCTATGGTTGTAACTTAAATGTATTTGCTGCTCATTTGGTAGAAACTTTCCATGTAGCCTTTTAGTCTAAATGAATGTGTCCACACAGCAAATTGTAAAGTTACATCTTTAGATTTGGTGATTTTGAGTGACTTCATTTGTTTTTTGTTTTGTTTTTTCCCTTAGAGAATGATTTATTGTCCAGCTCTCCAAACCGATATGAGAGTGCCTTTAAAGCTATGGTTATCTTACTTTATATAGGGAGGAATTCAAGATCAAGGTTATAGTCACATCTGCCAGCCAAGTTGCCACAGATAAGCATTAAGAAAAAAGTCTTTTGTTCCAAGTGATTAAAGTTAGCCTCAACTTTCATCTTGCACCTGATGCGACTTAATGTTGTTCACAGCAGGAATATTTTCTTTTCTCCCCCATCGCTAAGAATATTTGGTGTAATTCAGTCTTGTCTTTTTTATGTTGGAGAAAGTGAGAACATAGGTTTTTATGTGGGAGTGTGAAGCTGTGTGTGTGTGTTCGCACACATGTGGACCATGTGTCAAATGTCCCGCAGCAAGAAGGCTGCCATCGTTTTACGGCTCTCACACAAACACACACGCACGCACACACACACATAATAAGTTCGCTGATTCCCTCTCAGATGCAGCACTGTCACTGGCAGACTGCAGCAGGAAGAGAAGAGGCTTTAAGGTATAAAGTGAACATTGTTTTACACATTAACACGTGATTCTTTCATTTAAATTACACAACAGTTATGGTTTGTTTATTTCTATTATGTTATTATGTTATGGTTCATCATGGGTTTTGCATGTGCTTAGCTAAAGCCTTGACCCGTAGTCACAAATTATTTGTAGTGTTCTGATATAACAATTCAAACTGAGATGATCTAAAATATACAAATACAAGGACATTTGCTTAACTGTGTGTGTGCGTGTGTGTGTGTGTGCGTGCGTGCGTGTGCGTGTTTACCTTCAAATGACAAAGGAAAACAAGGATTGCAGCTTTAACAACCTTCTCTTTGCATTACAGACAATGGGATCATTTTAAAATTGTGTGTATTATTACAAATTGCTGCATCTTTTATGTATTTATTAATAATTATAAATGTGCCTTTTTCTGCACGTGCAGAATAGTGGATCTCCATCAGTCGCATGCCTGTGTGTGGACAGAAGAGCACACACATGCACACACATAAGTAAAATAAGTAAAAATATGCAGACAATTCAGAAATATTTTTTCTTATAAATTGAAAAGCTCATTGCTAAGTAAAAACATAAACAAAATATTAATGAATGATTTTTTTTCTTGAAGAGCCTCTTTGAAGAAAATGCTTCCCAGACCATTATAAAGCATCTGGAAATGATTCCTTGTTTTTTTTTCCACCCATTTTTTATGACCCAAAAGAGGAAACATATCTTTGCTGAAAATCATTTTAGGCTCATCCAAAAAGCACCAGTTTGTTTTGGCAGATAAGATAATAAGTAATTTCTTACTAACATATCTGCTATAAGTGTGGTGGAATTTCAAAAGCAAAGTTGTTGTTTTTGCAGATATTTAAATAGCAATGGATTTAAAAGCTGTTTTCCACACTCACATGGTGGCTCACACTGCAAGACCAAATTTCAATGGTAATAATTAGGATGACTAAAAAAAAAAAAAAAAAAAACAAAGAGAAGGAGAAAGCGTATTAAAGATAAGGAGACCACTGCAACACACACACCTGTTTTCTTTTTATTTTATTTAAGAAGGTTGATTGAGTGATGAGTTTGTACTCTGACGAGTAGCACAGATGCAATAACAGAGAACTGACTCTGCCAATTGTAGGAGTGGTATGCTGAAAACAATGAAAACAGCACGTGATAGATAGCTCAGTCAAAAGGTTAACGGTAACTCACAGACAAAACGTCTTGTTTTTAAAAAGTGCATTCACAAACATGACAAATACTCTCAACTCATGATGTCTATTTTTTTTAAGTGATACAAAATATGCATACCTGTTTTAGATTTGTCTGTATTTCTATACATAGATATTTATTCAAAAGGGTCACTTTTTTTTGTTTTTTACAAAGGTTAAAAGCAGGGTTGTGGTCATAGCAGCTTCGGATATCTCTAGCTTCTTCACTGTGTAATGAGATAATCATAGTCTCAACCGATATCCAAATAAAACCTACTGTTTTTCTCTGTTGTTCAACTCAAATGACATATTGTCTTCATTGAAAGAGATTTTCATGAGTGAAGCCTGCAGTTTAGAAAAAAAGATCAATAAAATGCTTGGGCCATTAAATATATTTTTGTATACCCGCTTTTTTTTGTCAATATCATAAATACTAAAGACACACGACAATAATATAAGACAATGCTGGGAGACTAAATGTAAAGATTAAAATAGTTCAAACATTATTTTTTTCAAGTTTTCTAGATCATGAAAAAAAAAATCAGGCGAACACAGAACGTTATACTTCAGTCTTTTCTTCAGTCTATCCATGGCCCTTTATATTTAAAATAGCAACCATAAACGAGGTTGGCAGACATTGTTCAGACTGACTTTGAGCTAAAACTCTGTCCTTTTTGTGTTTTAGTCCTGTCCAGATAAGATGCTTGCCAATCATAACTGAGGCAGGATCCTGGTTTTCAAAGGAATTCATAAAAGCAGTCAAACGTACTGATAAAAACCAATAAGTACCATGCAAATCTTGCAAGACGACATATTCTCAAACAAGAGACAAAGTATTCTTCGTATAGGCGAAATATCAAGTGAGCAGGGAATGGGTGAAAGGCAAAAACCTCTAATCAATACTAAATACTATGTTTCCAAAAACAAACAAAAAATATTTAATCTGTACATAATATAGTACGCATGAGTTCAGACTGGATCAGCAGTTTCTTTCCTCATAAACAGCCTTGTAGTCTTTGCCTACCTGGAATTATACAGAAAAGTCTCTTTAATTGATCCCAATTTCTTTGTTCTCCTCCATAAATCTGGAGAAGGGACGGTTAGCTGTGACCTCCAGACCAGTCTTTTCCATACCCGTCATGGGAGGGCTGCTGCCTGTGTGAACGCGGTCCATCCCTCCAGGCATTGCTCCCAATGAAGTGATTCCTGCGCCACCAAGGCTGACGGGCAGCTGGGGGATGCCTCCATTCTGGATCACAGAGATTTCATTGTTCTTCATGGCCAGGCCATTGGTGATGGCGGCTGCGTACTGGTTCCAAAAGCCCGGGTCAACGTTCATGGCCCGAGCAGCAAGATCTTTCTGAAACATCTCGCTGAACTTCATGGCGTCCCCACCCAGCAGGGCCATGGGATTCTCCACAGACAGTCGTCGACCCCTTCGGGCTGGGGCATTGTTCCACATGTGCGTTCCCATGTGAACCTAAAATTATCGACAAAATGACAAACAAATGAAAAAAATAATGACTCTGTAATTGTAAATGGAAAATACTTGAAATAGAAATTGTGTGGGATGTACTGGAAAGGAAAACTAAATGTAAAAACATATAAGGCCACATTTTTGGAAGGCTCTCTGTTTTGTGCTTCTTTTTTCTTTTTTTTAATTGATACATAATTTTAAGCAAATAAAATGTATTAATGTAGTACTTTTCAAGAGCAAAAAACTGTTTGTTGGCAAAATCTGTAAATATTACAGAGCTTTGAACCTATGTAAAACTCAACTGATGCAATGTACTTTAAGCTGGGTCATACCTTGAGATTGCCCTTTGTGGTGAAAGCCCTTCCACAAATAGAGCAGGCGAAAGGTTTCTCCCCAGTGTGTGTACGCTCATGGATTTGCAGAGCACTGGCTGAGGAAAAATTCTTCCCACACGACTGGCAGTTGTGCTGCTTAGGAGTGCGTCGTGGAGGTGGGGGAGCCAACATGGGGTTGATGCTAGGGCTCATGGTGGTTGGGGGCGCTGCAGCTGGAACCTGAATGCCCACGGGCAGGTGAGGGTTGTCGCTCAGAGACATTGACTTCCCATGGCCGTTCATTTCCATTTTAATCATGTTTGATGCAGTGCTGGCCAAATTGGGAGTGCTCAGCCCTGAACAAACAAAAGTAAAAAAACAGAACAATTCGATTTATATTCTATTAGTAAAACACCAAAAGCTTTTGAACAGTCAGAATTTGACTTGAAAATGTAAAAAATCCCTGCTGAAATCTTAATAGTTATTTGGTCAAGGTCCTTATTATTCATAAACAACTCTTTTCTATTTTTTCATTCTCTTACTGTCAACAATTTTTCATCTTTAAATTATTATGATATTGAGATGTTGTTATTAATTCATTATTATGAACTCCCAAATGTGCCCAGATAATGAATTCACTTTAGATTTGTGTTTTTGCACATACACACCTCGATCTCTGTTTAGAAACAGCACGTTGAAGTGGCTCTCCTCTTTGATAAAGTGCCTGCCTGGCTGAGTGGCAGTCAGGTCAAGGGCCCCAGTGCCTTCAGTTGCAGGAAGCGGAGATGGCGTCTCGGATTTTTCCGACTTTACTGTTGCCAGGCCAGCTGTATTGTTGTCTTGGACCTCCTCTGCTGTCATGGCACTGCTGATGTTATTATTGTTGAGTGCAGCAGGGGATTTGGATCGCTGGCTCTCAGAATGACTGTGGGCTGGGGACAAATGCTGGATAGAGCCAGAGGACTCAGACAAAGCGGGGCTCCCCAAGCTTTGACCCTCAGCATCCCCAACTGCAGACAGAGAATCAGTGGTAAAGCAATCAGTCTCCCCTCCAAAGCTACTGCCATTCTGCAAAGGCTTCAGACCAAATGTACGAGTCATGTTGACGGTAGAGTCAATCATCTTCATCTGGTTCTCCATTGCAGCAATGCTGGAGATTACAGAAGTTGGTGGAGAGCTCCCAGGTGAAAAAGGTTTGGATGAGTCCATATCTCCCTCTTTTAAATCAACTTCATCATCTATGGCCTGCTCCATTTCATCCAGAAGGTCATCATCATAATTGCTCATGGCATCTAAGCTCTTCTCATCAAAGGAGGGGTCAGTATCCATTTCTTGCAGGCTTTCGGGGATGGGTGTGTTGGGAATTTGCCCGCCCATGTGCATACGGATGTGCTGCTGTAGTACAACTGCATTGGTGAATTTCTTTTGACAGATAGGACAAGAGTGCTGAACCCGAAGTGGAGGTTTGGACCTGTGGACACCAAAGTGTGTTTTCAGATTTCCCTTGGTTGTAAATGCCCGCCCACATATCTTACATTTAAAAGGCCTTTCACCAGTGTGGATGCGATAGTGCATCTTCAGAGCACTCTGGCAACTCAGAACACGGTGACAGATGACACACTGGTTGGGGTCAGTCATCTTCTTGTCAATATTCTCAACAAGCTGCTGCAACTTGGATGTCTCTGATGTTTGCATAGAGTCTAAGAGGCCTCCAAAGGGAAACTTGGCCTTAAAATGGTCTGAGAGCATGGGAAGGACAGGATGGGAGACAGAATTAGAGGCCGAGTTGGGGCTACTGATGGGTTCAGAGACCTGTCCACTGCTGGACGATGATGTGGAGGTGACAGTAGTGGAAAGAAGCACTTGAGTTATGGTCGTTGTGCTAGTCGTGTTCTCTCCCGGTCTAGTAGAGCAGCTTGCGGGCAAAAGAATGCCTTCGGGTTTCAGTAAAGGAGGTGCCTCACACCCTAGGCTTGGTTTTGGGGATGGTGAAGTAGTGGTCATGCATGAGTCAGTGATGATATTTGGGGACAAAGATGCACAGTCACTTGAGGGTGGGGATGGCCTCTGAGGAGACCTGTTGAGCGGAGTGAGGCTTGGAGACTCACCAAATCCTCCCATCATACTCGGTAATGTTGGAGGCAGCTGGAGTCCGACAGAGGTGGGAACTGTGGGAAGAACTGGCTTACTGTCTAGCCATGTGGTAACAGGTTTTTCTGGGGGCAATGACATGCCATATGGGATGCCTGAGCTTGTGGGAACATTGTCCAGGTACTCTGGCACAGGGTAGGGGTTCATCTGTATATGTGGGTATTTCTCTTTGTGCCTCTGGAAGTGGACTTTCAGATTCCCCTTGGTGGAGAAGCGGTTGCCACATATGTTGCATTTGTAGGGCCTTTCTCCAGTGTGGGAACGCAGGTGGATCTGTAGGGCACTGTCACTGCCAAACACCTTGGCACAGAACCGACACTTATGCTTGAAGAAGGGGTCCTCAGAGCTGGGCTTAGTGTCAAATACAGACACGTTTGGGGGCTTCCCCTTGCGGTGCTTCATTAGAGCAGAGAGAGGATCGAGTGCATTGGCTGTGGCTGCTATACTGGCCAGTGGATTAGGGAAGATAACACTGCTCGAAGAGCTGTGAGGTATCAGCGGTAGACTGGAAGAAGAGCTCAGGAGGGTGCTGTGAGTGAGGGAAGGAGGGGTGCTAGAGTTCCTGGAAAGAGTTGAGCTGCTGCTAATGCCACTACCTCCTGTTATACTACTACTAGTGCTAATGCTGTTGTTTGTGACAGAGGATGAGCAGGGGGGAAGTAGAGATGACAATCCAGTACCACTTGGTGGAGGAAAAGCTGAGTTAGTTGAGGATGTGATCGGAGCTGAAGAGTTAGATTGCTGACTGCTGCTTTGTGGTGTTTGAGAGAGAGGCCCTTCTATTGCTGAGGTCAGAGGTGAAGGTCCTTGACCATTGAGAGTGGCCGGCAGTCTAACAGGCAGCTGATGGACTGGGGGAGTGATAAAATTATGTAGCTGAAGCTGACTTGCAACAGGAGGGACACAGGAGGAGACGGGCCCCTGGCTTCCAGTAGCGTTGCTGTGATGGTGGTTAAGAGCAGGCTGTGGGGCAGACTGTCTGTTCATGAGAGCCACTTGACTGCGAATTTGTTCTATTAGCTGCAGCTGATGAATTTGCTGCTGTTGGAGGGCCATCAGCTGGTCCAAGATCATGGGAATAGCCATGGTGGAAACCCCACTGCCCGCTGCTGCCCTTACACTCTGTGAAAACTGGGCAACTGCAACACGGGTGCCATGAAGAGTCTCTAAGGTAACATTGGTGCTTGGCATGGCGTAACTTGTAACAGCAGAGGGAACGACATCATTGAGCTGAGGTAGGGAGCCATCTGGCTCAGGGGATGTCACATCTCTTTCTTCAGGATCCACATTTTTTTCGGGAGAAAGCTCCAGCTCCATCTGCTCGTCCTCTTTTTCCAGGACACTGACCCCATTTAAGGTTGCTGTCTCTGGGATGTCATCCCCCTCACCAGCAGGGCTGTGGCTCCCCTCCCTGGGGTCCTCACTGTCAGCCTGCTCACTAGGGCAGCTGGGTACAGGGGAGGGCTCTGTAGGGTACTCCTGTGAGGGGTTAGGTGTGTCCTCATTGTCATTCACTATAAGCACCAGGGGGTTCTTAGTGCAGCTCTTTAAATGTTCACAGAAGTCTGACCATTTGAAGAACTCAGCACAACACTTCTCACATACATGGGTCTCCTCACTGCCACTGCGGCTCTCATTCCCGCTGTCGGCATCATCCAGCACATCACCTCGGGCTACAAAAAGCAAAGGGAGGGGGGTCAGAGGAGTGAAAAGGGACAAAAAGAAACCAAAGGGAGGAGGGAGGGAAGAAAGAAGAATTAATGAATAAATAATCAATAAAGAATCCACACATATTTTCCAGTGCAGTGCTGCAAAGATTTAACCTTTGATTTTTTTTCTCTCTTTTAACATAACCAAAATCAATATTATTTTTTTTTTCACTCTGAACAAATTGCCCTAGTTCACCAATTCTCAAGACCCAGATTTGTGCATTCACACCCTCTCCATAGGGCCAGGTAATAATTTTCTTTGTGCAATCCATCAAATTATGAGGGCCTATCAGTTGTGGATACTGCCACTTAATGAAATTCCATAGAACATATTGATTTCCAATATTTCATACAATTCACAGCTGCCTCATCTGTTGGGTACAAATCAGGACTTTGATGGCCCTATTAGGATTCCCCTCTGCTATCAAGCTCAGTCATTTCCACTTGAATTTCAAATGCCTGGCTTTCCATTTAGCATCGCAAAGGTAATGCTAGAGCCCTGAATCTAAGCAAATAACTATACTGAACTTTTGCCACATTGTCACAAAAGTGCATTATCATATGTAAGTGATGATATCTGTTGACTTTCGACTTTTTTTTTGTACACTATCTACAAATAGAAAAAAACCCATAAATCTTGACCTTTTACAATGTGCGTAACAAATCACTATAATTTAAAAGTTTTCACAATTTCATTCTTTTTCAAAATGTTCCAAATAGAAAACATTCCCTTTAAGTTAGGCAACACTCAGTGTGTTACTCCTCTCTCTCCACTGGCCATGCTCTCTGACATAAGACTCAACAAATTACATGCTAGTGCCATGGCAGCAAAGTCACTGATTAGTTACACATGTTTAATCACAGTTGTAGGAAGCCACTTCCTCTTTGACATGCAACCATCAAGAGTCAAACAAACCCGTGCGAGCTCCGAGCGTGGACCAAATTCACACCTGATATAAACCATGTAAAAATGGCCTCCTCTTATTAATCCCCCCCCCCCCCCCTTAGTTATAGCGTGCGGGTCTCTCTGTCGGGGACGTCTGCATAAATAAAAATGTCTGAGTAGGAAGCACACTCAGTCACCACAAGACATCTAGCACGTACTTTATTTCAGAGTCGTCTCCTGTTCAGTTTACATTTGACGACCAGCGAATACCTGGTAAACTATTTATCCACAAATTAAACCACTGTGTATACACATTTAAAATGTTAAGACAATTTCATGGGCAATTGCTGGAAATAAAAAAAGATTTACTTCATGCAAAGGCTGCTATAAAACAAGGTTATGTTCTTCAGTGATCCTATATTGTTTAAAAGTAGTTAATAACTAAGAAAAAAGTTAAATTCGGGTTAATTATTACTGTATGTGTATGACAAAAAAATCCCAAAGCATAAAAGTTGCATGTCTGAATTTAGCTGCTTTCACTTGTGCATATTTTCCTTTTTCCTCTAAGCAGCTCACCCAGTGGGCTAAACCAGCTTGTTCACTAAATTTTAAAAAAAGAAATCAGAATCAGAAAATTCCTTGGAACATATAGTGCACATTTCCTTATCATTAAAAGACCCGTTATGCTTTTCAAGTGAGCAATAGAGAGATTCATACATTGCTTGTGCTAACTTCAAAGGTTAAAGTGGAGTAAACCATAGCAAAGCAGAAATGAAGCATTTTTGCCAATTACAGTGACTCATTAGGAAAGAAATTCATCACTCCTCCTGTAATTTGTGGCCAAAGGGGCCATGCGCCATCGTGGTCTGGTGTCTGTGACTTAATTAATTATCAGCAGAACAGTTTTGGACAGACTCCGTGCTCTCATCCTCATTGGGGTTAGAGCTGACAAAGTAAGATATTATTTTACTAAATCATGGGTGCTGCCAGTTAAAAAACATCAATTAAGGAATTAAAGGAAAAGAAAATGTAAAATCCTTATGGTTTTATCCCAAGACATACATTGTACGTTGAGGCCTCCGTATTAAAAAAAATCCATTGAAAAACAAATTAGTCATTTAAGCTCAAATACAAAACAGAAATTGACAAGTGAAAAGGAGCAAGTGACTGGAAACGTCAGCGACACGTGACGGCAGGCTAAAAAGCTCCTTAGCCCAGCAGCGGACAGCAGAACTCATTTCCATAATTGAGGGTTGAAAGGTCAACACAAATGAGTAGGCATTGTGTTGAGCTGATTAGTTATTAGAATGGTATTACTGTCAATCTCTTTTATTCATTCATACAATTACAAGTGGGGGTCTTTGTATGCCTCTGACCTCTCGCTCTCGCGCGCGCACACACACACACACACACTGACACGTTTCCTAAGACGGACAAAGAGAATTCACAGATTATGTGCATATGTACGAGGACAAACACCTAAAAAAAATTACGACACGTAGACCTGCAAAAGCATGCTTTTTTGCCGTTAGTAGAGTGTACCAGTCACTTCTACACATACACAGGCCTCTGCTCCTAAATTGACTTATTTTCAAAAAAACAAAAACAAAAAACCAAAAAGGAAAGAAAAGACTCTTATAAATTACATTTTGTCCATTAAAAAAAATCCTTCCTGTCTGATAACTTTAGTAACTTTAGAGCGCTAATTATTATTATAAAATAAAAAAAATCTTATGTCCGATGCTGTTTTTAAATTCAAATCTGAACGCTGTGTAGTTGTATAAAATACACTGCCTCTTTAAAAATGTGCACGCCGCTAAAAAACAAGAAAAACACACGAAATTGCCGTTTTCAGGTTTACTTTGACTAATGCTACAGTTAGTCAGCATTAATCATAGAAACACAAATTACAGCTGCGTACATTACAGATTATTGTCATACTTCCCGAGGAAAAAACAAACAAACAAACAAACAAACGAGCATTAGGAAAGCTCATAATCTTAAAACAACTGTGTTGCTTTAACCTGTACAGTGCTTTTGTGCTGTGGAGCTAAGAGGCGACATTTTGTGGTTGCTTTGGGTTTGCAATGCAACACAGTGGAAAGGGATGCATGCATACGTGTGTGTGTTTCTATATGATTTTATGTGTGTTTGTGTTGGGGAAGGGGCTAATATTGATTTTCCTATAGTATGAAAAAGAAGGGGACGGAAAAAAAATCCCATCCATTTTTCATTGCTTTAAGAGTCTTCATTTACGAATATTAAGTTGAAGGTAGTCAATAGGGGGATTGTAGACATTGAATCTGTGTGTCCGCTATCTTGCTCAGCTATCTCTGGCATGCCAACTGAAACTGCTAATCTGACATATTATATCAGATGAGGTATTCATGCTTACCACGGATTCTGTGAAAGTCACAGAGCCGGGCATTGAGAGAAGCACCGAAGCCTTGGCCAATTACAAATTTTCCCATTCTTAACAATTTCCAGATTCACATAATGAAAACAAACAGCAATGACAGTGGGAGCATTTACCCTACGTCGAGGTATTTCAATCTCAGTAAGTGCAGGGTATTGTAATTTAAATGCGCAATTAAAAAGTCTTCATCATACCCCGAGAACTTACATGTCATTTACACCAACAGCAGTCTGTGAGAGCAGTATATCGTGACCAGCCTCTGTGATTGCGCTCTTCCTAAAAAAGGCCCCTCCTTCTGCCCCCTTAAAATGCATTCTTCTCAAGAATGTGAGGATAGCTTAGGACCCTTAAAGAGAGATACATCCCTGTTGGTCCTGCTCAAGCTGGAAGTTGAGGGGGAAAAAAAAAAAAAGAAAGAGGCCTGCTGCGTCCAACAATGTTGGAATTTGTGGCCTGATTAAATTTTTCCATTACACTTTTTGACACACTTCCGCAACTCTAATCGTGAGTACAAAAAATAAATAAATAAATAAAAAATAAAGACGTTTCAAGTTATTTTAAGTTGTTTGACGAGACATTTTAACTGAGACACAGCGTGCACTCTGCTTCGTTCTAACTGGGACATAATCTGCACCGGAAGAAGACAAATGTCACTTAAATTCTGAACATTTGTAGTTAGTTCATTTTTGTTTAAAAGAATGACTCTTTAGCATACTGGTTAAGCGTCATAGCAAAGTTAAGATTAACTGCATGTTTGCATGATTTAAAAAAATAATAATAATCAAGATTCAATAAAAAAAGGAAATCTAAATAATTATGCTGTCCTGCTGTACCCATGAAGCATATCCACGAATGACCCAGTGCATCCTCGGACTTGCAGAGGCTCAGTCGTCCTCAGCACAGCGCTGTGAGTGTGTGTCATCGGCCTGGTCAGCCCTACTGCAGAGTGGTACAGTCATATCTGCCCCAACAGAGAGGCCTTTGTCATGGCCTGCAGATGTGGAGCAGCCAAAACATTAACGATTTGTTTGTGTAAGCATTTGCAATACAGTATTCAATGACGACACTCTGTCCAGATGACACTCGCCAAGATGCCTCTCTGCCTCCGGATTTACAAAAAGAGTCCGAGACGAGGCGCTCTCGTTCTCTAACGTCAAAGGAGATTTTTTATTAATCTTTGCTTGGGGTTTGTTTAAATCAAATTGAACTCAAAGCTATATGTTTCCTGTTTTACACAGAAGGCAGAGCTGCACATCTCCGCTCACACGTTGCTCCTCCGCGTCCCCACTTTCTGGACAAACTGGTGTTTAAAATCATCTGAATAAGCCAAAACCAAACCATCGAAACCAAACCATTTAAAGGAGAAATTTACCCCTTCAGCTGACTATATGTTAGCTTTTTACCTAAATCCTCCAAATCTGCTGTCTTGTCTAACATTAAATAGTTCTTCCCTTCCCTGTCTAGTCCTTCCTCTCAATCAGGATCTCACTTGTTCGTGTGCTGAGTGGTAATTAAGACACAGCCATATTTGAGTGCCTTCTTGAAGACATCTTTGGCACAACTATGTGGGTGGTCCACAGGCCTGCACCCAATGGTGAGAGTGGATTAAAACAAAAGGCAAACAAAGCCCCGCTGCAGGGGAAGTGGTAACAACCATGTTGTCACTACCAGCAGGGATTTTCTCACTTTATTACATTTTTCTGGATTCATAACCATACACGCCCGTGCCTCTGCTGCTATGACGAAAAGAAAGGAAAAGGGCTCAGCCCAGAATGAACTCTGAGAAGATTTTGACTTCAAATAATTGCGACTGTGACCTGAGCCTTGTTGTTACCTGTTCCTCAAGTCTCTCATGTTTTTCCAGAGTAATAATTTTAGAAAAAGAAATCTGCCTTTCTTGCTTGAACGATGCAGTGCATGTCCACTGACAACTGAGGAAATTTACCTTTGAAAATTCTTCTAAATCTTCGTGTGACAGCGCAGAGTTTGGCCACCATTGCTCCCCTGCACATTCACACCTTGAACGACACTGGATGCCGAGAAAGCGGTGGCGTGGTGAAAAGCCTGCTGCTGCTAACGCTTTCTAGGACACGAGGAAACTGCGCTGCCAAGGTCAACGGCACACATGTTCTAATTGTACAAGGAGCTTGACATCTAGCGGCAGGATCTGGCTGCCGGGGGCTACACAAAGGTTAAAACAGCAAGCTTTATAAAAGCACTTCTAAGCAGACCACCCCCTCCTCTTCCCTTTCCCCATCCTAGCACACACACACACACACAAACACACACACAAACACACACACAAACACACACAAAAACCCTCCCATGCCCCCAGGAGGAAAGTGTCCGGAAAGCCTGAGGGGAGATGATATGCCAGACAAGGGCTTGTTGGCACTTGATTTTAGTTTTTCATGTTTTCATGGATGCGGCACATTAAAGAGTACTCAGTAAGCTGCAGAGGGACAGCAGTCATAAATGCCACATACAAAGGAGACAAAATAATATTGAGAATATTTAGGGAAAATGAAGGTGTAAGCTGAAGCTTTCCAGGCACAGGGTTCGATTTGGCTGATTCTTTCCTTGTTTTCTTATTTGTAAGAAATGGTGAAGATCCCTGAGCACAATTTGAACACCACATTCTTCTTGACGTTCTCTTCAGCACTAAGCTGAGCAAAAATGGATTTTAAGTCTCAGTCGAGCAGCGGCTGACGACTGGAACTTTTGAATCCCGTCGACGTTAATACGCGGTGGTTATGTCAAGGCCAACAATCGATAGTGTTCGTCGCAAGCTGCACCACACAGCAACAGAGAGCGGAGAATCCGATCATGCTGCAACGACACACTGACAGGGTGACATTCGTAGCTCATCATGTAAGGTAGTGTTGGTTGAGGCATGGTATTATTAGGTTTATTTAAGTATGTATGGGCTCACTGTGCTCTGCCAAAGGCTTGAGATTGTTTCACTGCTACGTCTTTCCTGAAAACAAGCGAGCCAGTATAGTTGCTTCAGCAAGGAAAGAACATTCCACGGACACTTCCAGTCTCGAGCACAATGGCACTGACAGCATACAGTATGTTACCGATAACGCTGTCTGAGTCTGTGTGTATTTTAATTACGCCAGGAGGTGTGTGTTAATCTGTGGAATAAAATTCAGAATAAGTGTGTAGAGATTTTTTTCTTTTTAAATTCCTCTCTTCTTTTTTCCCCTCTCTCTGTGGATCTGACTGTTTTCTGTTTTATAAATTGCAATCAACATTTCAAATCAAATATTTGTAACCTAACCTTGAAATCATCCAAACGTGAGATTTGACAGGAGCAAAAACAAGTTTGATTTTCAATCCACAATCCTACAGGAGTGCAACCTGATGGATGATTATCTCTGTACAGAATCTGAGCAGGGTCATCTGAAACACCGAATCAGGAAAAGTGTCTGTGTTTGTCAATTAGTCAGAAATTATATTTAAAAAAAAAGGAGAGATCCAAAGAGTAAACTGAACAAAAGAGTCGGGAATCATCAGTGTGATCCCCCACCCACCCACCCACCCCTCACACCAGCATTTCCCCATGCAAAGAGAGCTTCTCCCCAGAGATTACATCACACATTTCTATTCTAAAGAAACCCTGGAAAATGTGTGTGTGCGTGTTCGTGTGTAAGTGTGTGTGTGCATGTGTGGGTGTCTGCGTCTGGGTGTGAGTGTGGGCCAACATGGGCCAAGATAGAAAGGTATAAATAATAGCAGTGATTTGTTGAGAGCTCTGAGCTTCACTGATACCCAAAACACACACAAACATAAACACGCACACACACAGCTTTCTAAGTTTAAATAAGAGAAATGAAATTGACAAATTGTGATTTTTTTTTAAAGTTTTCAAGTAAATTACAGTATTGTTGTTAAGATATGCTGCAGTAAATTGACATATTTTGTCTTATCCTCATATTTCCAATACATAAAATGATTTTTTTAAATGTTAGATTTGCCACAATTTCAATAATAATCTGCCAAATAATGTGGGACTTGTGCTCTGTACGTTTTTTTGTTTTATAGAAATCCAGTCATATTATTCCTGCAGCACTTCATCTGCCTTCGGACCTGACTTTAGCCCTATAATGATAGTGTTGCTGCGCAAAAGCGCAGTATAAAGGACAAATAATCCTTTTTTCCCCCCACATGGCGAAGACGAGCTTTGTCAACCGATCTTGTCGATACTGTGCGCAAAAAGGAACAAATCAAGTGTGCTAAATTTATGTGGGGTGGGGAGGTGGGGGTAAACAAAAAGCATTTCCATAACAAAACAAGTCTTCGACCTGCAACAGATTCCGCAGGCGCTCAGGGACAAGAGACACACATGCAAAAAAAAAAAAAAAAAAAACTAAACAAAAAAAAAAAACAAGATAAAAAATAAAAAATAGAAACGTATAAATTAAACGGCTTTTTAAATGAAGTGATTTTTAAAAAAAACTATTACGACCCATTGCTTTCACATCTGCGGAATAAATAATTCTAAACCTCTGGGAGAAAAAAAAAGGCAAATAATTTTCCAACTTCTTTCGTGTGTTTGTTACAGTTGTGCTTGCATTTCGGCGCGTGCGCGTGCACGTCCGAAACCAACTGCAAAAGTGTTGAAATACACTATTTTGCAGTGTACAGAGCTCCGAGATTTTTGTTTTTTAAACAGGCCTTTAAAATGGGCCTCCGGCACCTAATGTAGACGCTGTAACCAAAATGTAAACTCTTAACTATTATTAAAATTAACCTGCCTGACAAAAGACGATCATATGATGCAGGTTTAACAGTTTTTTGGGGGAGGGAGGGAGGGGGGACAAAACAGACACAAAACTTCTAAATCGTCAGACTTCCTCTTCGACTAAGGTGACACGTTTGACTTAATATTCGCATCGTTTTTTGATTTATTGCAAATGATTCCGCCTATGCCTATGAAATAAATCCAGCATCCCCACTACAAAAAAACAAAATAATAATAATAATAATGATGATAATAATCCAAATGACTTTAAACCTATTTAATTGAAAAGAATGTGTTAAAACGTTTGTCAAACAAAGTAAAGAAACAAACGTAAATTGAAGAGCAGAGCTGCGAGGGGAAGCTCTGAAAGCAGATCAGGCTAAAGGAACTTCAGCTGATCAAATCCACTCACCGTGCTCGGAAATCACCCCGGCTAGTGCGGGATCCTCGTCCGACTTGAGGTGCTGCGGTTTGGCTTGCTTGCGTCGGGACATGCTGCTGGCTTTAGTGGTGGCGATGCTGCTGCGTTTGCGCTCCGAGATGTGTCTGCGTTTTGCAGATACATCAGCGAAGAGCGAATCAACACACAAAAAGTTCGCAAACAGTCTGGTGGCGGAGAGAGAGAGGAGGAGAGAAAAAATATAAATCTGAAATTAGCCGGTGTTGCTGCTGCCGCTGCTGTTGCTGTGCGTTGGATTGCGCATGTCGGTATAATAATTATGATAGTGAATAATGCCTCGCGATTAATGGCAGTGTGTGAAGGTGGGGAGGATTGGCTGGAGGCCAATGGACGCGCATTGGATATGGTAATGAGGGACGGACTAAGCAATTAGCCGCTTCACTCTCAGACTTTATCCGTCTCTTTTGTCTTTACTATCCAACCTCCACCTCCCCAACAACACAAAACAACACAACACACCAAAATCTCTTGTTATACCCAGTTCACATGGGGTCTCCAACGAGGGGAACGCCGGGCTCCTTTGCCCCCTACTCCTTTGAGTAAGCGCACTGACTCACAAGTACTAAGGATTCACCAGCGCTTTCTTCTTTTTTCCTTCTTTTCTTTGACGAAGTGTCTCTCCCTGGCCTCAACGATCCATCGTTTATCGCAAAACTTCAGAAAACGTTTTCTCGTTAAGTCTGTCCCGAGATACTGGCTCAGTTCTCGCAGCCCCTCTCTCTCTAACTTCTTTTATTTATTTATTTTTCTTGTTCTGTGCGTGTGGCGAGGTGAACACGCAACTCCTTGAATCGGACTCAAAGGAAGCGACGTCTAAAGTCGAGATGTGTCAGATTTCTGTCGGTGGACATCTTCCCGGTGAAGCAGCCGCTGTTTGAGTTGCTACACGGGCACCGGCAGCAAGGAGAAGTGGACGGGACGAGTTAAGTTATTTGCAATAGAGCGATAAACTGCCACCAGCTTTTGCTTTTCTAAAGGCGCAGCTCCGCTCTCCAAACTTTGACGCGCGTCTTCCGAGAGAGCGGCGCCAAGATTAGCAACAGTGCTCCTCTCAGTAACAACAAGAACGTCTGTGTGATCAAACACTCGTGTGTCCGACAAAGAGAAGTCGCTTCGGTGCGTGTCTGACCGCGACGAAGTTCCTCCCGTGTACCTCCTCTCGCCGTGTATGCGCCCTCGGCTCGGTGCGCTCTCCAAAAGCGTCTTTTCTGGATATTTGCTGATCAAAAAAACCCTAAGCACCACTTGATTTCCGAAAAACCAAAACCAAAACAAAACAAACAAACAAAAAGAAAAAAAACTAAAGCTTTACTCGATGTCTTTCCTTCGCTCGGCTCTCGGGCTCATATCGAAACCAACTTTGAAGTTATCTTCTGGCAGCCCTCTAGCAGCGTCGGTCGGTCTCTCGCTGTTGGGCATGGCTCTGTGTGTGGGGGACTGCGCTGTGTGTGAGAGTCAACCCCCAAGCAGGGGTTCAGCCCATTGCTTTCAGCCACCACTAGGATGTACCACCACGTTACTGTTCAATGGATCGTCCTCAGACTTCTGTGTGAACACCCAGATTTGACCTCCCATCATATAATATCTCACCCGTCACCGCCCGTATCCGCCAGAAGGCTGGGTCATCATATTAATGCGGCAGAGTATTTTTATTTCGTGACATCGGCGATTTTCTGATTACACGGTAGGCTTTCAATCACAACACCCCGGCTTTATTCTAACTTTGATTCTGGAATGTGGACTTTTTACGCACGGTGGCGGTTTTTGAACATGTGGGCTGCTTTTTGATTTATGTACCGACACTAATATTGGGGAATTATTGCAAAACAACACAATAATAATAATATGAATATGAATAAGTAAAGTGTGTCAGAGTACACATCATACAGCATATAATTAAAACCTCTTTCCCTCAACACACAGTTAAAATAAATACAGAAATTAATTATAATTTTGAACTAAAATGTACGCATGCACGGTGGGGAGAAAGGAACCAAATGAGCTCGTGCTTGAGTGCCATGCGAACACTGCGTTTTATTTATTTATTTATTTATTTAACAGAAGTAACGGTTTCATGTTTATTTCCGTATTGCTAACTTAAGGAAAATGCATTTTCATATTGCATCGTTAAAAGTGGATGTGGAAAATGGGCACATCATAATCGCGCTTGTTTCCGACTTCAGGCGCACAAATGCTGCCAATTCCTGACTAAATTAGAAACCTTTTTACTGTAATGATAGATCTTCAGCTTTTTTCAGTTCATGGGTGAGCTCAGTTAGAGCTTCCCCGCTCTCCCCCCTCCCTCGCCCTCCCTCTTGTCTGTTTGACTTGTCTATTCCCCCGCGTCCACCTCATATGAGAGACAAATCTGTTGACAACAAGGTCGTCCTGTGAGCAAACTTTCGGTGCCCCCCCCCCCCCCCCCCTTTCTTCTTCCTCTCCATCTCTTTCCATCATCCCCTTTGAAGTTATGTCCAAAAGGCTGTTATTATCTGGTATTAATAGATGCAGCCCCAGGAAGACAAAATCAGCTATTGATAATTGCAAGGAGTATACGGCAGCTACTGTATCGATCGGCGTGTCCTCCACTCCCCTGGTACTGAGAGATAAGGAGACACACTCTTTAGAGCAATATAATTTCTTTTGACCTATCTGCTTGCTACAGACTTATGATGAATAGCCAGAGTGGCTGAAGTCCTTTATCACCAAAGTTACCCCCTTGATATAATATTGATTCTTTATAACTAGCTCGCCACACAAAAATCAAACTGTCCACTTGGCCATCATCATCATCAATATCATCACAAAGGCGGAGGAATGAAGATCCCCCGCGCGTCTAAAGGCGAGCCGTTACAATCTCCTCTGTAGGCCTAATCTTTATTTTGCTGATGATGAAAGGAGAGGGGAAACGAGGCAAGGTGCCATTTAAGACGCGGTGCCATTTAATCCGGTATAGACTACACATACACACACCGCACACACTTATAGAGAGAGAGGGAAAGAGAGGGGGTGTCCAGACAGGGCTGCCGAACAGCTTTGGAATTCACGTCGCTTGAAAAGTTTGATTTCCACTAAGCTTTACGTAACCCTAAGAGCCCCTGTGATTTTATATAGCTTGATCTGACTTCAAAAATAAATAAATTACCAAGTCAAATATTATTGTTCTCCAATTTACTGCAGTGGACGAGCAAATAAATACATAAATACGTTTTTTTTTAAAAAAGCACTTTTTTGTTTCATGGCACTGCGGATGCCGGATGCGCCTCAGAGGTATCCTTTAACCTTAAAGGCTGCTTCGCTGCAGAGCTGGAGCCCCACCGAGGCTATTACAACGGGGGCCACTCTCTCTATTCTCCGAGAGAGGAGTGAGAGTGCTGCTGGTGCTGCTGGTGGAAGAGGAGGAGGAGGGGGGGCATGGTGGCGGAGGAGGGTGGGAGAGGAGGGAGAGCAGAAACGTGTAATCACCCAAACAACCGTTTTTACCCGTTTCACCCCCTCTGGATCTGTGTCGCAAGGTGAGAAAAGGGCTGCTTGGGCTTCCACGCTGGCCCTCGCTGCATCACAAAGTGCACAGGCAGACTTCGGTAACAACTCCTCTCCTCTATTCTTACACCCCGCAGTCCGCTGTGAGCCTGTCTGCCTTTCACTGCGGATATCGTGGAGGGAGGCCGGAGCGTGAAGAAGACACCAGAGAGGTAAAAAAAAAAAAAAAAAAAAAAAGACTCCCAGAGTTTGAATTTACTGCTTCGCTTTGGCCGCTGTGCATCACTGTATAATAATAGCTTTAAAGTTATCCGTTACATATCTTTAAATAGAAGGATCTAAGAAATTGAATTTTTATATGTGTGGCTCAGGTTGTAAAGCATGTGATTAGACCGCTAAAGTGGCGCAGTATGAAAAAAAATATGCGTGTGTTGCGTCGGTGTCCAATCAGACGTCTTTGCGCCGCCGCAACTGGTGCCAAGACGCATTTACACACACCGCAGGCTACTGTAGCAGCCTATAGCAGCCTATGGCATAATCCCAGGGCTTCATCTGCACCAATCAGAGATGAGATGGAACTTTTTCTGCCACTGAATGAGCCCAATTACAGCGTCTCTGAAGGCAAACCCAAACAATATTTATGTTGTTTCATTGTCTGCGTACGCTTTTGAAGCAATCTATACTTACATTCTGTCTGTTGCTAAACTTGTACTTTATTCCTTGTAATTAGTCCACGAATAATTTACAATTTAGCAATGATTTTTTTCCCAGTCTTAGAGCTAATAAATACAATTATTACGTTTTGGCAAATGCATTAGTGGAATTTAGTGTATTTGAAGTATAATAATACTACACATATACAGCATCATTATAATGATTGTAATTATTGGAGTATGGTCACTATAGAGGTTTTAATAATATTGTGTCCTAGAGCTAATTTCTGCATATATACTTGTAAATGTATAAAGTAAACACATTGTTATCCCCCACCAGCCTTTATCCTTATACTACTGTATGTCTTAATACTTCGAAATTTGCATTTAAAAATTAATTATTTTAAAATGAAAAAAATAGGAGCACAAGTTGTGTTCTAAAGTTTATTGCGGCATGCAGAACTGTTTGTATGTTCTTTTTTAATTAAGTTTTGTTGAGGGGGGGTTCAGAGAAAGTCACTTCATGTGCAGCTTCAGCAGACACTGCATAGTTTTTGCTATGTGCTACTCATCTTTTAGTTGGATATCTAAACGCACACATACTTGCACACGATTTGATACATAATTGTGGACATCATGCATAAGTAATGGCTGTTGTAGCTGGGACTCTAACTAAGTGGTAACTGTCTGTGATCCTGCTCTGAAAATTGAGTGTTGTGCTCTCACACTGATCGCACAATCAGAGATCAGGCGGCACATGAGTCTGCTTGATAGAACCCAACCATATATTTCCAGTTATCATCAGGACCTGCTCATCGTGCTTCATTTGAGCCAAGCTGAGATAAAATGTGACAGGCAGCTTGTACCTGAGATGAGTAAAATTTGATTTGACTGGTCCAATCAGGTTTAATTGAAATGAATTGAATCAGCCCATTTCTTCTGCTACTGTAATTAAATTAGTAGCTGGGCCGCAATTGGACGTCGAGTTGGCACTTGAGAGGAGATGACAAAATGCTCATTGCTGCCGCCAAAGGACTATGTGTCAAATTTGGTGTGAAAATGCTGTTTGACACACTGGCATAAGCTGTCGCTTTGCTCGAAGTGTGTACAAACAAACACGCTGGGATTATCTCCTGGACTGAGCCACTTCCTCATGTGAATGAAAAAGTGTGGAGATATGCATGCAAGTCATCAGAACAAATTAAGTGTGAAAGCACATTTGCTGCATATAGAGTGCAGCAACATTTCTGTTATTGCTTTATAGCCCCCAAAACACCTAAATGAATGCCAAAAACACTGACGCTGGCTTGCCACTGCAGCTCTTACAAGGTCTGAAATAAAAAGGAGTCACAGACTCAGAGTCAGAAACCTATGGATCTCTTGAAAATTCAAAATTAAGAATTAACATGAGAAAAAGTTGAATAAAATTCTGCAGCATGCAGAAATAATAACACTGTCGACGTGTAATAAAACTGCAGTGCTCGTAGATCGGTTTATATTGGTGTAAGCTTCCTCGATAAAGATACATGTGAGAACATTATTGCACTTTGATGTTTGAATTGGAGGCCTTGTGTCAAATATCTCCTGTATCAACCAGGCCCACCACTCAGGAAGGGAAGAGGTTTTACTGCTCCAAGGCCTTGGTCATCTGTGGCTCTAATGCCATTTCCAAGAACAATGAGCAGAAAAGGGCTAAAGCCGCACTGATGACACTTAATCTCATTGGAATTCCTTGTCAGGTTTGACCTTGGAAAGATATTAGCCACTCGACAAGTGACTGTGGGCGAGGGGAGGGGCTGCGTGTGTGTCTGTCTGCAGTTACTGTGCGATTGTAAGTTTCTATTTAAGTATACAAATATGCTTCCCTGTGCTTTATCGCATATCATAGTGGCAAAATGATTTTCACTGAACTTGAAAGCCATTTCAGGTTTACAAGTGCAGCGTGAGCTTTTCTACCGAGTGTGTCTGCGCAGCGGTGTAGCGGTCGTGATGCGACTGTGGGGTTGTTTAGAAAGAGATTATCCATATGCATGTGAGCAGCCAGAAACCAGACCATTGGGCTGCAGGGATCTGTGGTCCAGTGATGTGTGTGCCACATTGTCTGTTCAATACAGGCATCTAAATTTTTAAACAGCATCAGTTACTTCATACTGCCATTGTTTTGGCACCATTTGCCTTGCTTAATCTTACAGTGCAGAGGTATGTGTCTGTGAGTGTGTGTGTGTCGGTGTGGGACACTGAGAGATTTTGTGTCATTATGAGTAGTTTGCGATTAGAAGTGTGTGTGTGTATGTGTGTGTGCGTGTGTGTGTGTGTGTGTGTGTAAATGTGTGTGTAAATATCTGTACAAATTTGTGGAGAGAGATAAAACTTAAACGCACTTATTTTTACACTGTGCCTCCTATTTTCGACATTCTCACAAGTGTGTTTCTGTATTTTACTCCTAAAGTGACTGCCTTCATTCAGTCCACAGTGTTGCATCAGTTTGTTTCAGCTGGTCCCACTACAAAGATGCATACAAGGTGACGTTGCTTGCAAACAGCCTGCAAGCATTAAAAGCAGCATTTAGAATCAAAACGATATCCATCCAAGTAAAGCTGAAGAGATCCCGTGTTGCCACTTTTTGCAAAAAAAACCAACAATTCCTGACTTTTTCCTTTTAAGTACTGGTATCTAAATAGATGCGCATTTGTGCACGAATGTGTTTCACAGACTGTTTTCAACTTAAGAAGTAGAATAAATTGGAAGTAAATATGACGCAGCATTTGTCTCAGTGATATCAGACTTCAACACCCGCACGTCCCAGAGACATAAAAAAAAGCAAAGTGCTGTTAGAACATTACTGCTGTAGAGGAGTTGCATGTTGTGGGGAAGATTCCTCAGTTTACCATTCTGGATGCACCGTTATGTCAACAAACCCTCAGTCTTTCTCTTTCTGTCTCCAGGGAGAAATATTTGCACAGGGAACCCTTCTCTGTATAGTTTCTATAGTATTCACTTCTTTGTCCCCAACGCTGACTTATTTATGGCAACCCGCTAATGAGCTATACGGTCTTTTGTAGTGAGAGACAGCATGTGTAAACATTTAGATTTTTTTTTTTCTCCCTCTTCAAGTACAAGGCGAGATCCACCAAATTAAAAGGCACAAAGTGAAATGAAATCACGCAGCAACCTAACACCTGATCAAATACAAGGTTACCCATGCAGTGTTTTGTGTTTTGCCGTGTTAATGCCCTATGTTGCTATCAGTCTGGCGTGTGTTTTGGAGGACTGCCAGCCAGAGGAGGAAGAGCACCTATTTTGTGGAGAGGTAATTGCTACACAGTAGCCTCTGATTGCCAGGAACTTTCACTGGGAACGGCCCCGGCTCCCTTTTCACTCGCACCGACAGCCTGATTACAAATCATCTTATTGATTTGATGAGTGCAAGATGTTTGCTAATAACTGTTCTCATACCATCTGTTAATCTTTGTTGTGATTAAAGAGGTAATCCCAATACCCATTATTCCCAATGACAAGAGCGGGGGGATCGTTCTCTTACACAAGCTTTAGTCCCTCGCAGGCCAGGCTGGGCTGAAAGGGAAGCTCGGGAGAGGGGGATGGGGGTGCAGTACCTAGGATATCAGCGATCTCCGAATGCAACTGAGAAGTCTGCGCCACCTTCCACATAACAAACGCGATACGAAAATAAAAGGGGGGGGGAGAATTACATCCTTGCTAAAAATCCATTACCTCGTGTAATCACGCAAAATGATTTTTCTTAAATATGATAATAAATCACAGGCTGGATCAATAGCCTGCGGACCAACTGCTATGCCCTGATAACGTATCAATCAATATTTAGTATTTAGTATTTAGATTTTAATTAATACCTTGGCGGGGCTCGCAGCCCGTTAGCACACGAAAGAAATATAATCTGTGATAAAAATAGACCAGAATAAATAAATTTTTAAAAGCAAATGAGCTCCTGTTAGCATTTGCACAGTAGCCCCTCGTATCTGTCATTGATCAGTCAGTTTCTCGGTTGTGATTAAGGACCCTTCAAAATCAAGCTTTGTGTGTGTGGAGGTGTGCGTGTGTGCATGCATTGCATAGAGGAGGGATGGACATGCGCGTGGGTTCACGTGGAAACATTTTCATCGATCATTCTCGGTAAGGCTGAGCTTCTGAAGCACCTGATCCAAACTGTTCATACACAGAAGATCAAGCGTGAAGGATGTGTTGTATTTCAAGTGAAAACATAAGCAGAAATATGAATATGAATATGCTACCAGAAGATTTCTGGTTTATCAGTAGTCTGAGATATATTATATATTGACAAATCATGTTTCTGTATGCTATGTTTACATTGTTTGGATTTGCTAACATGCATATCTCAAAGAGTTTGGTATTGCTTGATGATTCAAAAATATATATATTTGTTTGCTTTCTCGTCTTTTAAAAAAAAAATCACAAAAAATGACTAGCAGACAGAGAAGTAAGTATACAGCTAACTGGTTAAGGCCAAATACTTGCGTTAAAAAAAAAGTTATCATTGTTGGAAAAGACTCCAAAGATAATTGCAATTTCATTGGGAGCCTGAGCTGTTAAAATGTGTCTGTGTGGGAACGAAGTCTGCAAAGTTCCTCAAAAACTTCTGCTAGAAAAACAGCAGTTAGTCTGTGTAACTCACAATCTATTAGTATGTGTGAAGTTCCCGTTAGAGTTCACGAGTGTTGTTGTGGGGTGCAGTGATGGACAAACTTTAGTTTGTGATGGCTATGGGTTTGCTTACCCGTACCCTGGCTCAGTCCATTCCCAAACTGTGATCTTTTCCTGAACTCTACAAAGGAATTTTGTTGCATAAAGCGAACACAACAGCCAATGATTAGGAAAGAAGTTAACAATAAGAAAGAAACACTGATTTAAAACAAAGCAGCGCTAAGAGAGACAGAAAAAACCTCACATTTCCCACAGAACATGAGACATAAACTAATTTATTCTACTTCCACTCATCCGGCCTCCTTGTGTGGCCTTTGGCACTCTTTAGGGAGATCTTTGTTTCTCTTTTAGCAGAGTTTGCACTGGATGTTGAGTGTCGCCATGCTAGTGAATCACAGCACCTAAAGACACTTTGGTGTGTACAGCACTGACACACCAGCAGCTTCAGCAGAATGGCAGTATTTAAATAGGACTAAGAACAGGTGGAAATACCATGCAGACTATTTGTTTTCCCAGCACTAAAACTAGTAATCCTAATCTTAATACTCCTGCATGCTTACAGATATCCTGTATGCAGTAGCTTTAAATACTTTAAGTGATGCTTCCATGAATTACTCTGGAGCATACAGTAAGGAAGTGCAATTAATCAAACGATGTCCTGTTCTTACAGAAACACTTAAGCAAATAGTTTCAAACTGATGCATTTAAGTCATTGCTTCTTGAATTTACACGCAGGGGCCCTTTTATAATCTTTCCTTAAGGTTTTAAGTGTTGAACACAGGACTGCCAACCGCTTTTCAATTGGATTGAGTCTTGTGGCATTTGTAATTGGAATCCTTTTGCTTTATAACGAGATTAAAATAGTTAAATATAGAAGCAGAAGGGCAGAGTTTGACCATCAGGATGTGCATGGCTAACACAAGATTAATAAGACATAGTTAAACAGGATTCAGCGCTAATCCTCCTTCGAACTAGTGCATTTGACTTGACTGGTTTGACTTGTAATCTGATGACACGTGTCTTTCCTTACTATGTATTTTCTTAGTTAAAAATGCACGAATTATGATTCATGTATCAGGTATGTATTTACAACTAACTAACTATATGATGTCAAGTTGAGTTTATCAACACGACATTTTGTCTTATTGTGTTTGAAGATCAGCATTTAGTTGTACCTTACAGAGCATATGAAGAGGAGACTGAAGGGCTCTACAGATTTTTGGCTGGAGGCTGTGGTAGTTCTCAGGTTCCTGGAAAGTCAGTCGGTGACTAACAGGACATGTGCGTGTTGCTCTGGGCTACGGCTGGATTTAAGTGTCTCACGGCTGTCTGCTGTCTAACCCAGGTTAACAGGATATTAGGCCACAGCAAGTGGCTGGTCTCTCATTTAAGCTGATCCCTGACACACACGTCCAGTGTCACTTTGGCACATACTGTAGGACACGCGCATAAGTCAAGGTCACACCTTTGCCTGAATCTTTTTCATGTTTTAATATCTATTCAATGAGCATTTCTTATCAAAGTGATGAACCCCCCAGACACAGACAAGTTCCTCTGACGTGATAAGTCTGATTCAATATTTTCCCACATCCACAGCCATCAAACTGCAGTTATCACTGTTGAGCTTGAATATCAGATTAGCTCCGTGTTAAAGCTCACACACCATGAGACTGGACTGCATGGGCCAATCCCCATTAATCCCGTCTTACTGTTAGGTGGACAAGGTGCCAAGGAGGCCCTGTGTGGGCTGGCAGTGGGTGTATGTTAGCAGAGTGAGTCAGCTGCTGCCGGAATTACTGTAATTGAATTAGTGTATGTGTGGTAGTACACAACAGTTAAAGTGATATCATGTAAAAACACTGTAAAATTCACAAGTTACACATGTGTATCATCAAACTATATATTTAAGACTTTCTCAGCATCACCAGCATGAGGATTTACACGGACCAATCATTAGTAATACTGTGAGAGTTTGTTGACTCATTATAATGACTGTAAGGATATAGTTTCCCTCCTTTACATGCAGCCGGATTAAAGATGAGGTTATTAATGTTTACTTAAAAATAAATGAAGAAGTATTAGTATAAATATTTTTACCCTTATACATAAAAAATCATAGGTTTACCATAAACTCGGCATAGTGATATTATTTTTTTTTCTTTTTGGATTTTAAGCTGGCTGTGACTTTACAGTTTACTGAAGGGTCATTGCTATCATCAGCCCCATTTTCAACCATTTAAACAAATAAATATATGCTTAATCACCCAGTAAAGTAAGTTAGAGTCTAGCGCTAAAAAATAAGATTTAGCTTGTTGCAGACCAAAGAAAAATATACTGAATTTATACAAAGTGGAAAATAAAATGTGTCGTAACTTTTTGTTTGTGTGGAAACCTGCATATCATTAGGATGTATTTGTACGAATGTAAATACACAGATTCACTGCTACACAAATGAAAGTTTAGAGTCCTGGTCTGCAGGATTTGTCTTGATCAGGTGCCTCTGGCATCACATTTCGGCACTGGATGTGCTTATGGGTTTGCTTTTTCAGCATGCAGGATTAATGTTGGAAAAAAAAAATATTTCAACCCAAACCCAAAAGGAAAAGCGACTCCCAGAGTAGCTTTGTTTAAATCTTGTGTATGGGAATCTAGGATAGCATTAGCGCACGTTAGCAGATGCCTTCAGCTGATGGGAAAAAATTGTTTAAGGAGAGTTTTGCTTGAGCTTAGTACTTTTGCAAAGACATCATGGCAATAGAAAATATATACAGAAAATTGCGAGAACAATATTTTGCCTCTGATTGTTGAGTCGGTGTTTTGTTCGAGAATAGCTCACAAGCCTAAGCAGAAAGGTCCTAGTTTAATTCAAACTCATTTCTCTCTTCCCCATTTGCTTTTTTTTTTTACATATTTATTAGAAAACAAGAATAAAAAATTATATTTCATTGATTCACATGTGGAATTTCTGAAAAAAAAAAAAAAGGTCTACAGCTGAAAACTAAATTAAGAGAAAAGAAAAGCAGAGCAAACCAGAGAAACTGAAAGATTGAAATAATGCTGAAGCAGAGGATGAAGATGGTGGAGGGGGATGACGGACAGTTGTGGAGACAGGGTTGTTAGTTTATGTAGGCTGCGGGCTGACTCGACTGGAAAATTTTGATCACTTTAATTTACTATATCCAGGGTTGCCTCTCTCCCTGTCCAGCACTTTTATCAAGCCCTGTGAGCCCGTATTGATTTTTTTATTTTCTGCCCAGGATAAGAAGACAGAGAGTTAGGGAGCTCTGGTGAATGGAGAACTTTCCTCAGATTGCTGCTATTCTCCAGCTTATTGCATCCTGTCGTTTGTAGTTTCAGATGATGTCCAGTACGCCACGGCTGCTCCAGCCAATAAACAAGGTGACTAACAATGGAAGAGGGCCAGGAATGAAGAGAGGGAGACAAGCTAACCACCACACCACACACAGCTAGAATACAAGGGCGGAAGAGGACATTTTATAGCTAGAATTTGCCTTTTTTTTCTTTGTTTTTACGGCTATGTTGAGAGGCTGTTTTTAAAACGTATCATTATGACTATACTGCAGTATAGAAAGCTCATGTCATGTGTTTTATTTTTATTTCAGTCTTTTTAAAATCATTTTTTTTGGCATTAAATTTTGTCATCATATTAAGCGAAGCTCTGTGAGGCAGGGACATGATTTCTTAGGGATTTCTTAGCTAGGACTACAGCTGTAAAGCATTCAGCTTAAATGTAGTTTCTCTAAATTGTGCTCATTTAGGATCTAAAATAGCAAACCTTTTTTTCCTTGGACAGCGGAGTATTATAATCCTCCCCGACCCCTGAAGACAAGATACAATTTAACATTTTTTTAATATATTTGTATATATCTGTATTCTTGTTACTGTGTTTCTCCCAGAGCCAAATTAATTATCACCTTTGCCCCAAAGAAAAGGCAATTAAACAGGAGAGCTAATGGTTTTTCCTCTAAAAATGAAACGGGACAAAGGTTTTGTTCCCATTTCATTTTTTTAATAACGTGTGTATCAGACAAATTGTTGCATAAAATCTTCTGATTTTCTTTTACATTTTTTGCTTCTTTCTTTCTAGTGGCTCTATTTTTGCATTTTCATATGTTAACCTGTGTGTGTGTGTGTGTGTGTGTGTGTGTGTGTGTGTGTGTGTGTGTGTGTGTGTGTGTGTGTGTGTGTCTGAGAGAAGAGAAAGTGGGTGGGAGAGAGAGTAAGAGAGAGAGATTAGTGACAGTCTGATAAAAGATGTCTCCAAAACCCTAATTAAAATTGAATACCCCTGCGAATGCAAAGCAACATGCAATCTGCAGGTATTTCATTTAGAGCAACTATCTCAGCGTAAAGCTGCTTTTTTATGTCTTTCTTCATTGCACACAAATAGCTATACCCAGTTCATTTTATTTTTCACACTTCCACATCTGTCGCCGTCTTTGTCAGACCACACAAGCTTGCCCTTCTGTCCCTCTCTTGATGTAAGACAACACTGATAAAACAAAATCAAGCTGAGGAACCTGCAGTTTGTCCCCCCCCCTCTGAAAAGGCTTTCAAGGTTCAGCTCATTAAGATACTTAAAAAACAGAGAGCTCTCTAATGAAACTGTGAGCAGTGATATTTTGCAGGCAGCCCTTATGAAAAGGATCTTCCTCGCCTTTATTTCTTAACAAATAGCTACGCTGATAATGCTTTGATATCTATGGCGCGTCTATTTGTCAGGAGCAGTTTTTAGAAACGGATTGGATAGAAAGTCAAAGCAGTAACTCATTAAACTTTGATCCGACTCGTTTTGGAAATAAAAAATATGTAGACAGTTACAGTGAGTTTGATTGGTTGGTGGAGATGTGCACTTATGGTAACCGTGTGAAATAACGAGCGAGACTGATTTAATTTACAGATCATATCTGATCATTTCTCCTGTTCTGTCTTCAATAAAAAGTGCGTGTTCACAGTTCCTAAATCCTCACATTGCCTGCTTGTTGCATCATTTAAACTGAGCCTCTTCCTCTGTCTTTTTTTTTTGTGAGTAAGTTTTGTGTGTAAAACGAGAAGACCTATTGCACTGTACAGCTGAAAACCGTCTTTGAGATATGACCTGTGTTGTGGCTGCAGTAGCACTTTCACTTCCTACTGTCTGGACTCAGACTGCCGGCCATGTGATCTCAGTTTAGAGGAATCCACACACACTTGCCAGTGTCATCAGCAACTGGTGGCATATGGTTTACCCAGCGGTCAGACTCTTCAAATAGTTATTAGCTAGTTATTAATATTATTATTATTATTATCCGTTAGCTATTTCATTTGTTTGTTTTGGTTTTTTGACAGGACATTTTTTATTTTGGGGTTTATTTGTATGTTTTCTCCAGGTTCTTGGGAAACCACCTTCACATATGAAACAATTCTAATGTTATAGTAGCAAAAAAGAAAGAACTAATCAAAAAGAGAGTTCAGTCTCAATAACTAGAAGCAACGCAAATATAGGTTATAAAAAAGTAAATATTTGCCTGAAAAAAGGGGAAAACGTTGAATGGGAAATGAAAAATGATCTTTAAAGAATAAAGGAGAGGCTGACTGGATATTAACCAGGCCCTGTTTTATATGTTTTGTCGTGAAAAAGCATGAGCTGCACAAACAAACTAGGCTGCAACAGCCTCAGTGCAAAAACATACCAGTATCCAGGACCTCTGGTTTTGAAAAACCAGGAGTGCTTAAACATTGCTCAAAGCTCGCACCTATAATCATTTTTACTTGGCCGCCTGCCCATAATGCAGAGGAAATTGCTCTGGCTTAAGCCGCCGTTTAGTCACGAGGATATGGTCAATTTGGTACTCTGCCAAAGCCATACCCCTGAGTCATTTTACTGTATGTATTTTTTGTTATCCATTCCCAGAACAGCAGTTGAATCATACAGCACATAAATAATCCCCAGCACAGAGTTGAAAGTGGTGAACAATAAATGTGTCTTCGACAAGTGCTTGTTTTCCCCTAACCCCACAGAGCAGGCTTTTTTAACCTCCTCATTTTCCATGTAGACAGTTATTAACTTCTCAGATGATATCTTGTCATTGTTAACTATCGATTCCCGTCATCATTAGAGCGTCTAATAACGAGGCTCTTGCCTTGACAATTTTCGTATATCTGCCAGGAGTGACAGTCCCGCGTGTTAAAGACATGTTTACTTCACTCCGGGATCAATAAATGCTGTGAGCCAGCATGAGACAGTATAGGCCCTTACCAGTGTTATCGATGCACAGTGTATCACATTATGAAATATACGTAGGTGGAAGCTGCCCACAAGATTAAGGAGTCCTCATAGATCAATGAAGAGTATGAGCATTAATATGTGCTGCTACTTCCATCCCCTGGACACCATAGGTTATTTTTGCTCTCAGGCTGAACACCGATGCACGTGCTTTTGCGTGAACTGGGAGAATTAGATTTGCTTACCGGTGTTACAATCCAATATCTATCATTGAAAGGATTCTTTTCACACACGGCCAAAGGTCTCTCATTTTAGGCCCGGGCAGCGGCGCTGCAACTGAGTTCTTATGTAAGATTTTAAACTTATTAAGATGGGAGAAAATCTACTTTTGCAATGTGTTTGCATGACCGTGTGTGCGTGTCTGTGTGCGTGTGAGACAGCAGTGTTGAACTTGAGAATGAGGGTGGGAAAGCTTCACGATGTCAGGAAATGCTCTTTCTTCAAGCGATTTCACTGTTTAATTCCATGCTGAAATTTCGTCACCTTATATTAACCCTTTCATGATCTCGCTTTATTTTTTTCCCTTTAATCTGTGAAAGAAACCTCTTTGTTATTTGCATGTACCCTGAAAATGACTATATTACCCAGCACCATAAATATGACGTTTTCCCCTAGTAATCATCTTCACCACAACCAGTTGTCCTCATATAGAAAATGAACTCATAAAACTCACTTCCTATGATGCACGTCAGCCCTAAGAGCTTCTCATCTGAATATATCCCCACTGTGGAGGACAACAGAGGCGTGTTGTCATCCAGCTGACCCTTGAAGTGGCTAGATGAAGGGCATTGAGGAGGAGGGGTGAAGGGTGGAAGGGAAACTTGGGCCAAGGTCAAGAAAGCTAATTTGTTTCCTGTGTCCCCCTGCCGTCCCTGAGAGGCAGACCACACACTGCCCATTCAAAGGGGGGGGCTTTAATGTGGTCAAGGGTGCATAACATGGGGTTGAGCTCATCAGCTACTGGGTCCTGTATCATGTAAGAAAGAAATCATTTGTATTTTTTTCTTATTAAGAAAACTATTGTATAAAAGATATAATATTAGTGCTGTACAAGACTATATTTTGGGGCATTGGATAGAATGACAACCTGTGCAAACTATGTAGCGTTAAAGGAATTAGACAGATCTGAAGAAAGTAAAAGTGCACACTAACAAAAAAGTACACAAACATGTTTATTAACATGTTTATTCTATGTTGGGGTTGAATGTGGCCAAATATTTTACTAAATATCTTCAAATGGCACTAATTACTGATTGTATCACCTTTCTCTAACTGTGTCAGCTGGTCAGGGGAGCATAAGGAATGTGAAATAACAGAAACTACAATTGACAATCACTACAGTCATCAGCTGTGTCACCACGAAAATATATTTCACACACACACACACACACACACACACACACACACACACACACACACACACACACACACACACACACACACACACACACACACCACGCACACACACGATTATCATTAATTTATCATTATCTGCTTCTCAAGTAAAGTTTTGCGTTAGTTATTACCCTTTGTTAAAGAAAAAAAGTATCAAACAAAGAATTTACAAGTACTTTAGGAACTAGTGACTCCTCTGGCATCATTAATATGTTATTAACAGTAGAATCCTGAGTTGCCTTTTAAGTAGCTGCTATTTGCACCACCTTAAAAACTGTGATCTCCATCAGTAAGCACTGTAAACTGCAGTGGAACTACAGGTTAACAGCACTGCCCGTCATAGGAATTTGAAAACAAACTTTTCTTTTTAACTGATAAAGCTGCGGCGGGATTTGGTGAGTGTGGTCATGTATGAAGCTTCTCATCTATAAACTGAAAGGTAGCTGTGGTGTGTGTAGACTCACAGAGAGCTTTGATGTAAAGCTGTAAATATTAATTATAATTTTTCTGTTTGCTCTTGCTATTTTAGTTATAATAAAGCTGGCACCCTCCGAGTGGTCCGTTGAACACAAACGGGTTGTCTAAGCGGAGCAGCCCAGCGTTGTGTTATTTTAACAGACAAAGTCAAAGAGGAAGCGAATACGTTTGCCACCTCGGGGGCACACATGGTACCTCTGTCGATCCTGTAAAGCAGTATTTAATCAGTGCCTGCATAAGGATGCAGCCTTCAGTGGGGGGAAAGCCGTCAGCCATACAGAGAAAAGGCTTCAATTACTCAGCTACCGCATTTGACAAAGGCCAGACCCTGTAATTCACGGCGCATAGGTGTGTATATGTTTGAGGAACACACGCTGATTCATTTACTGTACAAATACTGGGATATAATACGGGCGCTACTATCCGGCTTTAAAAACAGTGAACATCTAATCGCAGATAAGTTGGCTAAGTTTTTAATGGATGAATATATAGATTGATTGACTCAAAGTTACCAAAGAGATCAGTATTTCTTTCTTTTTAATTAGCACCTGTGAGCTGTTTCCCATTAACACTGTGCACATTAAAAATCCCTCTGCTTTTTCTAATTAAGTAAAGTGGAAACAGATTAGATGGCTTCTTTGAACAAAGGTCAGTGATTGCACTTTGTCTCGCCCCACTGTTTGTTTGTTTGGCCGGCACCAAGAGAGAGTCTGCCACTTCTTCGCAGAATGTCACTTCACAATCACTGTTTGTTTTAGGGAACAGCCTTTTCTTACCCTTTCTGTTCATCTCCTCGCAGTGTTTTTTCTTGTTTCGTCTTCAAAATGTGATCAATAGATAAAGACGTGCCTTTCGCTCCTTTTTTTTCTTCCCTTGGTTCCATAGAGGCGAACGTATATTCTGCTCTACAGGTGGGAAAGAACGGCTGATGCGATATAGATTTTTTTGCTGATATGATTATGAAGCACGTGGAATGTCAGATTAAAGCCAAACTGATGAAAGATAGGCATCAATCGGGGACATCTCCGGAGAGGCTGCGAGGCATGACGTGCTTGTCAAGAAGGAGGAATATAGTGACTCATCCCTCCCTAATCTCCCCTTTCCTGGACAATTGATCTGCCTTTCATATCCATTAGCGTGGCTTTCATAGGTGCTGTAATGAATGGCCAGACAACAGACATACTTCAAGATCAAACTCGTCTCTTAGACGGAGAGAAAAAAAATAGCTGAAAAAACCCACAGATAGCAGCTGTGATTCACACAGGTATCTCAAACTTCTCCAAGTAGGACCTTCATCTTAGTGTTACTAAGAATAATGGTGTAACTTACAACCGTGGTGTTATTCAGTTGTTAGTACTTACATCGGTGTTTCCCATTCATAATGTACTTTCTCTGATAAAAGATGGAAAGAAGAAACAAAGTAGTAGTGTTGTACTGGTATAAAGTTATTCCATCTGTTATTTTAGGGATTTTTCTAATAAACTAGTGGTTAATGTCACATCAATAACTAGTACTTTTTAGGCTGGCAGCTAACAGCGGATGTCACTTTAATTTGCGAATGTTTAAAATGCTCGAAAGCACTGCAGTCAATGTCTGAATTCACTCCGATTATGATAACGCAATAAAAATGATTTAGGCTTTAAGCAATCTCTTCTAAACTATGAGCAGCTACTCACAACCACCCAGTGAGCACAGCCCCAATCAGACCACTGAAAAAGTGATTAGGTGGACATTTTCTCTCGCAATAAGCGGTCAGCACGCATTCCAGACGTTTTGATTCATCTCGGTGTGATTTTTTTTAGGTGGTGCTATGATTACCACCATCACATTCTTTCAGTCTGAATGTCCTCAACAACACTTCTGCGAAAAGTAAAAAAAACTAAAAAATAAAAGGAAAAAAAAAATCCGAGTTACGCATGAGAGGAAGCTGACAATGGGAGTCAGACAGGAAGGAGAGAATGACAGAATTTAATAAAGTTCAACAAGGCAGAAAGGATTGCAGAAGCTTTCTTTTTCCCCCCCCCACCTCCTTCTTTACAACTTCTGGCTACTTAAACACTTTTACACCCTGTCCTTTTATCTGTGTCTGCATTCGCTGACAGAGGAATAGCCGGACACAGAGGGAGACGCTCATTCCATTTTTATTTGAATGTTGACCGAGGATGGCCACCATCTGTGCAAACTGTCTGACTCTATGACTCTCCTGCATTTCCAGCCATATATATCAGACGGGGCTTCGCTCCTCAGATAATCCGCACATGGCAATTTGTCCTCCCCGCTCTGATTTGCCACTATTTAGGCTTCGATCACTATTCTCTTAAGTTGACACAAACAGAAGCACTATATCATTTTCAGCAAACAGCAATTTCTGTCTAACATCATCTCACACCCTTTTGTCAAATTTACTGTGGCATCTGGTGCCTTTGTTTTTCTTATTCCTCATCATAAAGAAAACCTCTTCAGTCTTCCCAGAAACCCAGCCTACACTTATGTCTTGCTGGGTACGTTTTTTTTTTTTTCTTTTCCCCCCAGTCACCGAGAAGCCTTCCACTAAGCTCAAACACACAAGGGGGAGTGGTGAAAATGGGGTAGATGACATTGTTTTCAGTGATATGGATGCACGGCTTAAAGACAAAAGTGTTGGTTGAATGTTGTCATGTCAATAAGCCATCAGTCGCGCCGCTAACAATAAGTTAATGATTCCCCAGCAGTAATACATTTATGAATAGAGAAGTGTCTTCTTCAGCCCAGCGGGTGTGCCCATTAAAACAGAGCATGAACAAAATAATTGTGATTTGCAGATAAAATCCACTTTAGAATGGGATTCCGACTGAGGAATTGTTGAAAGAGCTGTAATTTTCCACTAAAACGTGACACACACTCACAGGAGCCCTGCTAATCAACTGTGTGTGTTTGTGTGTGTACATGTGTGTGCCTGTTTTGAAGTTTGCATCTTTGCACTATATTCAAATTAAATGACAAATGCATTTAGTGGGAAAAGGTTTCCTTATTTTTTCCCCAATCTAAATGTTTTTTTGCACGTCCTTCGCTGTAACTCGTTTGATTTAGCTCATAGGTAGTAAAATATGTTTCCCTGCTGTAAGTACTGGTGGAAAAAAAAGAAAAAGAATCAATTCTCAAAGTGTGAAATCCATGTAAATGGAAACACATTAGACTAAGAGTACTCTTAAATAACAAAGGAATAGAAAGTTATAAAGTAATGATACTTTTTGAATAATGAATTAAAATAATCTTGATCTATACAATTTCCTTTCACTTCAAAAGCAATTTGGAGATGGACTTTTTGAATTAATTGTGGTTTGCAAAATGAATATAAGATCACAATTGAGAAAAAATACAATTTATAAACCTGCTGTATAGAAATATGTTGAGGTTTTATCCTTTTTGCAAACGTCTCTCTTTCCCTTTTATGGGTTTAAAATTGCCGTTCTTTAACTGAATTGATTGCGTGTCATATAAAATGTGTGCCAATTTTTTTTTACATTAATGAAAATTAGAAAAGAAGAAAAACAAAAGATTCATGCACATTTATTTTGCGTTTAAGAAATCTGAAAATGCTTCAAAAAGTGTTCCAATTCTTTTGGCTCTGGTGGAAAAAGTGAAGTGCAAAATTTGACATTTAATAAAATAAAAAATTAGATGGTAAATATTCCCGGGCGCACTCAAGATTACGATTCACTCTCAAGATTAAAGCTTGCAGCTGATGAAAATATCAGAGGTGTGTGTGTGTTTATGGAGACTGTATGTTTCTGTGAAATATTCTGTTTCTGCCCTCTTCTTCAGCAGTGCTTTAACGCCACCTGACTGGAGAATTACTTTCTCTATTTCCCATTTATTTCACGTTTTAATACTCGGATAAAAGTGGTAAAAACATGAGAAATAAACACCAGTTTGTTTCTTAATTAACAACAAATTCACAACTAAGGAACAGTTTTCGTCATAAAACTTAAAAAATGTTAATAAATACTGTGTAGTGTATCTATAAAGATTATTTGGAAGGTAAATACAACGTTGTAACTGATTTTTAAAGCACACAATAAGCAGGTTGGGTTGTGTGACAGTTGTGTGACTAACAGGAGTGTGAACGCAGGTTGTCTTGTTTTTAACAGTCACTGTTCAGTTTTGTCTTCATTTTTTTTCACTTTTTTCAAAATATTTGGTTATGATTGGCCAGCAAACCTGCTTATTTAGATTTAAGCAAATGAGGTTTGGATTTAGATACAGTGAGTTCGGAGTGAGATTGCTCTTATGATCGCAGCGCTTCAATGGGAGTCACATGGCTACAGCCAAAGGGCTAGCGGGGTACCTCTGAGACCCCAGCAGCTTTTACTAAACGGCGGTGCTTAAAGCCCTCAGTTTTAGGATGAATAATAATACTTAGCAAGTATATATATGTGTGTGTGTGTGTGTGTGTGTGTGTGCGTGTGCGCGTGTGTGTGTGTGTGTGTGTAGTAATTGAAATGTGCTGCAGCATTTTCCAAAATTTTGGCTAAACCCTGACCTGTGTTACTCTGATGTAAGTGACTGACTGTTTTTGACTGGTTTAATATTTGCTTAGTGTAGTGTTAGATATTTTGGTGGCAGCCCCCTTTTTTCCGCCCAGCTTTCCTCTTTGCTTTTTTGAGTTTGTGTAATGACACACTCCAAAAAGGTGAGAAAAGTTGACTGAGAAATGTGACTGCTGTTGGTGTTGTTGGCTTTGTGTCAGACTCAAAGAATTGCCCTCAGCTTTAGCTCAGACAAGTTCACTGTGTAAAGTCACAAACTGAGCGATCGGAAGGTAAGTCCACAGGCCGGCTTGTTAGCTAATAATTAATGTACAGTAGCATGAATTATATGAATTATAGCACGCTGTTAACAAATACCTGTGATTATCAGTAAACTAATAAACTGAACTTCACATCTTGAAGTGACACTGAAAATGATGTGTTTACGTGAACTTTTTTGCTCATAAACATACTTAGTTGAGTCTTGAAAATGAGAAGCTAGCTGTCCTTTGGTGCCCTGGTCAAGTAATAAAACGTCTAGACACCAACTAACATGAATTTCCCTTAAGAATTAGTGTCATCAGTGTGAGAGACCTGCCCTGCACTCTGGGGTGCAGTTTGAAATACTGTCTTTAAATCAATGCTCACCTCTTCACTCTCCCTTTAATTGAACTTTGTTGCCTCTTGTTAAGGTCTTTAGTCTAAGAAAACAGTCCTTAACTGTAATGAAAGCAAATCAAACTTTCTTCAAACAAGTGTTTGGCTACATGTTGCTATGTTGCTACAAGAAAAACAAAGAAAGAAATACGACTTGTCTATAGCTTCTCCACCAAAATTCACTAAGCAAGGAAACTTAGAAGATTAAACAGTTAAGTAGGTAAAGCGGAAACTAAACAGCGTTTACATCCACTGGTGACTAGGGGAGATTAAAGAAGGGAAAAAAAGGCAGTAGCTACAAAGAGCAAAGGCGTGTGCGAGGTGGTTTAGATAATGGCACTTTTCCTTTTTATTTTATACTGTCAACAATTGGCACTTTGGAATGAAGTCCACGCAAACCGTCTCCATGTATCATGCTGCTCATGTTTCCAGAGCAGTGTTATTGACACAGTAAATTAGAGGAGGAACACATCAGGTAGCTGACAGATCCGAGGCATCAACAGCAAACTTATAATCGCAGCTCTATCACAGTGGGTGAGTTTCTCTCCCTTTCTCCTCTTTTTTAATGTTCACACTTCGCATTTGCCCGTGCCTCTATAAGTCCATTCAGCATTTTATTTTATGGACATCTAAAAAAGAATGCTCTGCTTTACTGCGAGCATATAAAAGCTCCTCTTACCTGAAAGCATGTTTTTTCTTCTTTTTTTTTTGGCTCCTATATATTATTTTGTGCAGTTTGTACACAAGACAACGATGTAACTCTTCTTAATCTTTTTAAAGATTAAATGTGTTTATTTATGCTTTTTATAGCGTGAAAATCAATTATAAGGTATTTTACACAATTGTTGTTCCTTTATAGTTACCAGAAAAATGACTGATCATGTTCGGGAATTTCCTTCAGTTGTTTTTTTAACACAAGCTTGTATGTATTTATTATTGAGTCCTGTGGTTGGAAAACAAACAAACAAAAAAACAAAAACTGTCCTTCTTTATGACTAGTTGACTTTCCCGGGTCTTACAATAGCATTTTCCTACAGTGAAAAGCCTCTTTAGTCTTTCCACTTCTATAAATTCCCCTGAAAACCTCAGCTTGGGAACGCCACGTGAAGACATCTGTTTCGGTCGTGTCTGTTTCCGTATGTGATTATTAAGTGAAATTACTGCTGTTTAATCCAATATCCCTGTACTTCTCTTATGATTTATGTGTCGTGACTGTAGCATGACACGAGGGCCTTTCATCTCACATATTCTATATAACATTTTCAAAAGCATCTGAGGGAAGAGAGACAAGTAAAGTGGAACCACTGTAAGCATGTTTGCTGTTTATTGTGTTAGCATGTTATGTAACAACATTTAGCAGAAGCAGAATATTCTGTGAGGTTTTTTTTTCCAGCTTCAAAAATCTAGTGCGTAAAGTGTTTGGCGATGAGGAGATACCAGTGAGAGACTTGGGGGGAAAAAACACAACTTTTACTCTCTAAACGGCGTGGCATACTGCCCTGGTTACCATGGCTATGAGAAGGGTTTGAGAGCACATTAATCATGAGGATGTAGGTTTGGTTCTCTTATTCATAATAGAAGCACAGAAACTCCAGCCGTTCTTTCTGAAGCTAATTTATGATGTTTAAGACATTGGTTTGTAGATCATGTGGAATAACTCTGAGAAGTAGGAGAAGAAGGAGAGATTCCAGCAATTAGTCTGTAGCAACAGACTTTTTTGTAAGAAAAAAAGTGTTAAGATAAAGACACTTCTAAATGTTTTCCTATCAAGTTAACTTCTGACCAATTTTTTTTCATATTTAAAAGTTGTGTTGAGTTATTAGCGGATGTCAGTGTGTTCCTGTGCTGGAGGTTTTATAGCTTAATGAAGATTAAACGTCTTGAAAAAGTTTGGCATGAGAAGATGTGTTCATTTGCCGCAAAGGCCACATTTGGCACTCAACCAGCCAGTTCTTAATTGCTCAATCTGGAAATAGTAGATGATGCCTCATGTCATTGCACCTATACATGTCTTGATTAAATGGAGCTCTTTGTGCCCACGCATTTTACCTAGGACGGAGAGGGAGCTGATAAAAATTAGATCATGCATAAAGAAGTATCGCTCACGCTGTTGTGCCACTTTTCTGAGCGGCTATTTTTTCCCTCTTTGTCTTTGGTCAGAGACAGCAGATTGATGACGGCGTGACAGAGTGACATTGCATTCTGGGAACTCAGGACTATGGCCATAAATCCATGGCGATTCAGCTTTACAATGGCCCACTGTCTAGCCATCAGAGGGGTAGGAGGTTGTTACTGCAACACCCTAGTGAGCTGCTAGGGCACGACTATTGTGCTTCCTCGAGGAGGAAAAAAGGGGTAAAATGAAGACACCAGGGGGAAATAGGCAGGATGGTAATGAATTATGAAAAACTAATAGAATTGAAAAAAGAGGAAGGGGAGACAGAAAAACCTCTATGGTGAGTGGAAATTTCCCACACTCTTTAGACACTGTGATTCTTTTCAAGTAGATCTTTCAAATCTGAACCTCTGCTGTATTAGAAAGCAAATAAAACACATGGACAAATAAACACTCCGAGTTCTTTATTGACCTTGGACAACCAGCTGTGTTGTGAGTGCAGCTCAACTTGGCTCTCTACACCCTCCCTCAATTGTGTGTGTGCGAGCAGAACACAACTCTTGAGTATGAGTGCGTGTTTTGTTCAAACTGCATAAATGTGGTACCGTGTTCATTGAACAGCTGCCATTTTACAGTTTGTTTGGTTTTAAAAAAGTTGGAATCCTACTAATTATACCTATTAAAAAAATAATTAATGCATGCTATAGTTGCAGTAACACATTCTATTAATTGGCCTTGTAATATTGAGGACTTCGCACAATTATATTTACACACGGTGGAGAGGATATGATTTAAATACTAAAGTTTTCCTGTGACAATCCTACGTAACAGTATTTTAAGGCTACAACCCATAAACAGCGTCCCAGCAAGAGTGACAAAAGACTGAAGCAGATCCAATAAAAGCTGGAAGGGAGTGTGTTGCATTATCCAAAGTAGGTGGGACACATCTGTGACTACAGCCAGAAAACATCTGAACTGCGTCTGTATCTGTCTGCTGCTGTGATCCGGGTTAACCCCCTCCCTCAAATAACACAACTGAAACTAACGCACTGTAAAGCAGTGAATTCCAAGCAAGCTGATAGCTAACCAACATCTTTTTTTCTCTTCCTGAATAAATGGGCACAATCACTGAGTGGAAAATATTTCACTCCTCTATTTGATCACCACAAAGACTCTTGGTGATTTTGGCTCAGTAATGGGAGCCATACCTCAGCTACTAGCATTCCTGGAGCGCTTTCCTTCTTCTTCAGCGGCTTTACTGTATGTCCTTCCTCCTTCTGCGTGATCGGGCCTGCACCACTTGTCATCTCCCTGGTGGCAGCTTAGATTCTCCAATTTTTAGGTTAATTAATCAAAAATGATTTCTTTTCTCATTAGCCATGCAGTTGGTTTGCAATCTGCAAAATCGATGTTTTACAGATGTTTCCCTGGGTTTTGTTTTTCGAGACGGTGCTGATTTTTATTGGGTATAGATTTAAGAGGGTGCTGAGGGATTGTGAGTTAACTGAGCTGCACACAATCACACACACACACGCAGCCACAGACTCACTAAATGCATATTATAAACAGTCACAAGCCCAAACAAACACCTGCATGAATACAGGACAAAAAAACAATCGCATTCAAACTCAGCTCGGCTCGCGCTTACTTGCTTTCAGTTCCCCCAAATCTTAAGAAAATACAGTGTTGAATGTAATCTGCTCATCTAACTGATAGAAACAGCAGCTCTCTCTTTCTCCATTTTGGTTCGCCTGTATTGAGTCGATTGTTGCCAAACCCAGGGGGTTGAGCCACACACACTCTCTCGCTGGGAAGCACTCTTTAATCACGTAACAGCTTCTGGTTCTAGTTCCTGTTGGTTGTAAACAAATGTAATGTTGCATTTCCTGCAGTCTAGACATAACAACAAACCTGGCAAAACCAGAGAGAGGACTGATGGCGGTTGCTAAGGAGTGGCTGGCACAAGTCGCCAATCCAGGGTCTGTGGTCTGATGGAAGGAACACAGAGGTGAAGACAGCTGAGGTGTTGGGCATCGTCTTTGGTGTTATTTTGAGCTGTGCATCTCTGAGGAACGTCACAAGTCTTTGGTGAAAGCTTGTTCAGCGTGCTATTTGGTTTAACATGATTTTTTCCAGGTTTTAAAGATGTGTACAGTACTGTACTTTGTAAACATTTACCTTTTTTTTTTTTTACCATGTTTCCACTTATATATTTCTGCGTATACTAGTTATAGAAACTTTCTGAGCCTTCTGTGTGCCCATTGTGCCATCTGTTATGCAGTTGTTCTGCCGTGCCTGTGTGTGTGTGTTTGTGCCTACATTTGTACTTGTGTACACCAGTCCCCACCCACCGTTCCACTCAACTACACAGGAAAAAGAAGATGAAGCAGAGGAGCAAAGGAGCCCAAAGAGAAATTATTATTGATTTAATCACATAATCAGCCGCAAACACTTCAGGCCAAGATAGCAAATCCATAATAGCCTCCCCACATAACCACCTTTACAAATTTACCATCAAAGCCCTCCACGCACACACCGCAAACACAGGAACCAGGGGTCACCTTCAGTCGCTGGCAAAATATTGACTTTCCTAATGCTTCTATATGTTTTTGAGTTAAGCGTTATCAATCACCGATAAGGGCTTGATGTCTCTGAAACATAACTCCTGGTTGAGGGATTACAGCATCGCTTCTCTCGTCATAATCTAAGCATATCTTTTCAGACAAAAGGCGAGGACGGTAAAATCAATTTCGTCAGAAGCAGACATTTCCCACTGTGCCTGGTCCGGCCTGTCTTTAGATAAAGTACACGAACTCTGCGGTAACCTTTGAGACATCATGAGTTGTTTTTGTAAAAGCTTTGCTGTTAGCGCCTCAAGGAAAAAGAGTTTTAATCAACACTGGGGGGAAAAAACACGTATTTTCTTTTATTTCTAATCTGATTTCCCGGTTTTACTGAAATTATCATAAAACCCTGATGATGCATATCCTTTAAAGTACTGTAATAAATTATAAATTAGTTTTGTTGAATGAATGAATTTCACTCCTAAAGTCAAAAACAAAAGCACAAATACAAAAGCCGTTGTGTCTTTTTTGTTTCTATTAATTGTGCATAAGGCAAAAAAAAAACTTCTTCTAAAAAAAGTTTTGTTTGAGTCAATAAAGACCCAACAAATGATAATTTGACATCAATAGGCTGAGCTCTGTCTTCATGAAATAAACATAAAAACACTTCCAAATTCTCTCCCTGTTTTCAGTTTGTTGCCAAAAAGTAATTTAAAGCACCCAATGAGAGTGGGTTTTGTTACCTTGAAAGCAGCTGCAAGGCTGCTGTGAGGAGCTCGGGAAATCTCTCGCAGTCTTTCGACAGTCTGTGATGATGGCGATATTTGTTTTCCAGAGTATGTTTTTCAGAGCATGTACAATAGACGGACAGCCTTGCATTGATATGGTCCAGGTCCAGGGCTGTTTATGAAACTACCTCTGAAGGTTTTGGTGCTTAATATTTCAATGAAATCTCACTGTCATTTGAAATCATGCTGCCTGATTTAGGACACAATCGAGGTACAGTAGTCAAAAAGTAGATGTAAGATACAGTAGACAAGTATTTGCTCGGATTATCGACAGTTCTACATTTATAATAACTGCGGTCTGCCTTTTTATTATTAGTATTAGTATTATTATAGTAACCAAACAGCTGGATTTGTACTAAAAGCAGGAAGAAAAAGTTTAACTCCAACTGCTAATACTTTACTTCTGTATGACTTAGAAAGCTATTATAGTCTATACAATAGTTTAGACTGTTTGAAATCTATTGTTAATTTCACCCTTAGCAGCTGCTCACTGTTCAGCAATCTAACTGTTTAATAATAAGACCCAAACGCTAAATTTTCCACAATTACACATATGAAGGGAGGGGAGAAAAATAATCTAAACCGCAATCTTAACGTGTATTATGTATATATGTGTTACTTCAGATGGAAATGAACATTTAAAACCCTGAAATATCTGCCCCACTCTGTTGTTCAGTACACTAAGGCACACAATTTGTCTGATTTTGTGTGGAAAGCTAATAATGAATCTGATTCAGATTTCAACACTCCATCAACATCCATCTCTCCAGTGATCTATCCATTCAGTCGCCTATCCCTGTCCATCTAGCCCAGGGCTATGGAAGCCTAATTGTTTACCAAAGGGTTGCGGCTCATTTGCTCCTGGAGATTGGGCCTAATTAACACTAACTTATCTGAACACCGAGGAGCGCTGTCCACTCCACTTTAATCTAATCTGTACTCTTTCAAAAAATAATGAGATCATTTACACCTCATTAACGAGCAATGTAATGTCTGGGCATTAATCATAATGATTGCTTATCATTTCACTTTGCAATATTATCTCCTCTAATGAAACTGTTCACACAACTGCCAAGAGGGCCTTAATTGGTCGTGTGAAATCACAGAGCACCCAGCAGCTTGCCGCACCGTGTGTGAAGTTCTAATTTGCATGGGTGGGTGGGGTGTGGGGATTTGAGGGGTGGGCACGAGGGGATGGCATCACTTAAGAACACACAGAGAAATGCACACACAGGCATGGACGTGATGGAGTAAATGGAAACGTGGTGGGATCGTTTAATAAAGTGTTATTATTGCGCGGTGCTGTATGCAGACAAAAATGCAAGGAAATTTGCAAACAGTCCGGTGAGGTCAAATAAAAACCTTAAACTTGATATTGTTTAGACTTTTTCCTATTTTTTAATGTTAGGTCTCAAAACTAAATATATGCTTCTGATGTTTGCTGTTCCTCTCTCTGGCATAAGATCCATGCCAGTGGTGGGTGTGATTATCCAGGCAACATGGCATCCTGACTGATCCCAGCTTTGTGCCACCACCATGAAGCCCAAACAAGAAAAACACCCATCCAATATCCCCGTTTTTGCATTGTAGCCTCTTACTGTATATCCACCCAGCTGGCCATCCCCGGCAGCCCGGCCTCCTGGAGGATATTTTAATACCAGTTAGAATATATCATCCCCTCCAGTGTGTGCGCGGACCACCTAAAGAGGCCACGCTTGACTGGAAGGAGGAGAGCACTGAGGCTCCTCGGTGCCCCGGCTCCCTAGGCTTAGGAGGGCTTAGGTGCGGATGTCATTAACTCTTTCTCCCTGGTCAGAATGGCTAGCTGCTAATTGTGGCCCCTGGTCTGTGAGCTGAGCTTGTGTAGCTAAGGAGAAAAGGCTTGCCGTAAATTGAAATCTGAGCAGCGTGTCTGAGAATCGGGGTGACTTCCATCCCGTGCAGTTTTAAGACACAGTCATAATTCCTTCTGGGCTAATTTTATCATCCATAGAAACATTATTTTTTCTGTTCACTGCACCAAAATCTGTCACCCTTTTCATATTTTATTACACCGGATCACAATTCCAAGTAGCCAGTGACCACAGTCATTGACTTCAAGTCTGCCAGTCTTACTAAAACGCCTAGACTGAAGTCAGGTTGGACATTTCTTATGTTAGATTTGGTAACTTAAACTTTTTTCTTACTTTAAAAAGCAGTTTTACTTTTTTTTAAAAACCAGCAGGCATTTTTATTTTAACTTTGTTGGAACTGGTACTTGTTGATACATGCAGCATTCATGGTTTGCACTATCCTGACAGGCTGACTCTCCTCAGTAAATCCAGCCACAATTTCTCATTGTTAGAATAGAACTGTGCACGCTGTGTGTCTGCTGTTCACTGAGCTTTACAGAAACTAGCTTAAATGACAACTTTACCACAAGCAAATTAACACAACAAAACACCTTTAAGCACAATTCACTGGGCTACACACTGAACTTAGAAGATAGTATCAAAGTATTGATCCTATTGTGATAGTATCGATCCGATACCGATACCAGCATTTGTATCGGTACTATCAATATCTGGATCGATCCACCCACCTCTACTGGGCAGGTGAGAGTACTCTTTTTCAGATGCCAAGTGATGAATCCAGATGAAGCTTCAGTAGTTTGTTTAGTCATTTGCTCGTCTTTGATAAAAACACTAATGCTAATTCTGTCTTTTTATATATATAAATGGTACCTTTTGTTTCATTTCACTTATATATTTTGTAATGAAATAAGGCCTCTGGTATCTTAGTCCCAACATGTAATTGGTAATCATGCAGAACTTTAAGGTTCATTGTAAGATTAATTGTAATGCTGAGGACATAATGGACCTAGTTAACATGCAGCTGGCATGCAGATTCAAAAGTGTCCAGGATGAAGTCAGGTCCAAACACTCAGGAGGCCAGCACAAGTGTAAGGTGTCAGAAAAGTGGTCCAGAGATTAGTTTCATGTACCACAGTTCTGCCTCTCAGTGTACTTCCCTCCTACTATCAATCCTCCCTATCGTTGCCCCTCGTCTCCTCCGCTGTTCATCAGTCTGAAGCTAACTGTCAGCTCTTCTCCAGCTTATTAAAGGCTCTGGTTAACATCCGCTGTATGGCGGAGTCAAACGCCTGGGCTGGTATAACCACGTGCTGATATGATTTATTCTCTCCCCGAGGAGCCTTCTAATGAACAGAGATGTATGCTCAGCAGCCCCATACATGTAACCTCCGTGTGCTCAGAGGACGGCTGCGCTGTAATATGATAAGTACCATGTCGATAGCCTGTATGATATGCTAATCATACTAAAACACGGTGCCTCAGGCTCTCCCCGTGTTTATTTATGAAGGCTTGACCTGAGGGAGAGCAATAATCGGCTTTTCTCTGAACTCTCTAACCCTGGGAGCCAAGGGAACCGCCAATCACACACATCTGAGTCCTATAATTCCCTCACCTCTCTCTCGCGCGCTCTCTCGCTTTCTCTCACTCTCTCCTGTCCTTCTGTTTCCCCCTCAGCTCGAGCTGAAACGGTAGATTTATGCAAACGGCACCGAGTGTGCATTTTCCTGCCCACATTTGTCGAGGGCCACATGTCAAGGGCTCAAATCATTAAACGAATTATTAATTGGGACTGACGTAAACATGCTGTCAGCAGCCTCACCGACTTGACCGTGTTCTCAGCTCAAATATAACACATTGATTTGATGTGGCAAACATTTAGTCAAGACATCGCCACTCCTCTGATGCAGAATACATTGCAAGTATTGCACAAATATACAATTTCTTTTTGTAAACAACATTTGGTGAAAGTAGAAGAAATATAGCCAAACTGATATTTTATGATGACATGTGATATAAGTGTTTGCACGGCCTTATTAGATTTGCTGTAGTAAAACCCAAACATGAATATTCACATCGAATCAGTGTCGAACTTTTCAACACTTCAGTACCCCTTCGCTTCAGCTTTCCGTGCCTTTGACTTTGACTGCCTGCGTCTCGCTATGGATTGTCTTCTCATGAGTACAGCTCTCCCGTCACTGCAAACATGAGGCTGTGCAAATATTTTGAGGGAGAAGACAGGCTGGTTTGAATGGCTAGTGGATACACAGCGTGGAGTGGATATTGCTAACAGTGTGATTTCCTCATGCATTACCATTTTATTTATTTATTTATTTTTTGAGGGGTGACCACAAATGACGTTGAGTGTTCAATAAGCCTATTTTTCATAAAGTCTTAGTCGCAACGTATTAAAAATAAGTAGAAATGTGTCTTGGGGTAGGGTGTAAATCAGAGCTCGGGCCTTGCATCTGTGAGCTAGGAAACAAAGGTTTGTTTGTGTGCCTCAATCACTCTTGCTCATGAAAGCAGACACTTACTTGAAAAAAAAAAATCCTTCTCCTTTTCTTTTTTTCAGGGAAACACTCTAAACCAACATCCTGGGTATAAATTTGCAAAACGCAATACAGGCCTGATTGTGTGTTGAGTGGATGTGGGGTGCATACGAATAGACCCTGTACCCCTGCCTCTCTCCTCCTCCAAACAGTCCCCCACCACCACCACCACCACCTTCCCCCTCACCTCTTTCTGTTCTCATGCAGCCAAGTAATGTACAACAAAAAAAGCACAGCTGAAAGTTTTTTTTTTTAAATTTCCCCTTTGTTTTCTCGTAACAGTTTTGAATTCAGAGTTCTTGTTTGTGTTTTAACCAATCGGCCAAACCAGAAGCAGCAGGTGTTTGCAAAAGTAAAATAATAATGATGATTTTCAAAGGTTCATAAGCAAAAATGTAGTTAATATATATTTGTACGACAGATCACGGCACTGAAAACACTACTTCAGAAATAAAAGAAATTCTCAGCTGCTGCGTGGCAATATTGGATAATTCCACTTTAAGAGTTTCAAACTTTTTGAGCTCACACTGTTCACGCTTCCAACTTCAAATGTAGCAGCCGTCATCGCGCCATGTCTTTGGCATTTATAAGACAGGAGAATAACTTGAAATGTTCACTCTACAGTATCATAGCGATGACCGAGTCTGGGAGAATCTGAATGCAAACTCTGGGAACAAGTGAAGCTTTGGCACTGTCACCAGGTCAGCTCAAAACCCCCTCCAAGCCCAGCCCCTCAGCACCAGGTGTTCCCTTGCATTCAAATGATACTCTTATTCATAGACTGTCCCAACTGGAGTATTAAAAACTCAAAATTTGCAACTGAATGCTGATATAATCCTGGAAATATATGTCTCCATTAAAAAGTAGCCCATTTGAAGGAACAAGGCGGTCTTTGTGTGGGGCTTTATGTATATTTATCAAGGCGCTAAAAGGGAACCAGAGGTGGGGGTTAAGGAGAAGGGGATAGGGAGTAGCAGGGCAGACTTTCCAACTGTTTACATGTTAATTTCAAACTTAACAGCCCTTGTCCTGGAACTATTTATACACTGAATGCAAATTAATTTCGTCTCCCTCTGTTATCGTCCTTTTTCCCCCCCTTTTTTTTTTAGCAAACACTTGACTGTTGATGGAAAAATGCTAATTAATGGGTGCTTGGAAAGTTGGACTAACTGTGCCCCTGGATTTGAATGACAGGTTGCATTTTGTTAATATGAATGCTGGACTGCGACTCAGTTCCATTTTCGGGTTTAGCTACATCAGGTGTCAATAATGACCTTCGTCCTGAAGGATTTTTGCATAGTGTTACGCTTTTATTGGCGGCACTTTTTTTGATTCAGGATGTTGACTCACCAAAATATGCAAATGTTGAGAAAGAAAGCTGCCTGCCTGGATGTTGTGTTAAAGCAAAGTTTAATAGAAAAGTGCTACCTACAAGATATTTTTTCAAACCACTTGTTTCATTTTCAGTATTATTTTTCACTTTAATGTAACATAAAGCTGTCTTTATTATTACTTTCTTATTATTAAATTGTGAATATTATGCTCCAAAATAAAGTTTCCATTTTGCTTTACCCCACAGGTGTGTGGCATGTGGAAAAGTGTGCAGACACGATCAACATGTGACTTATCCTATAAACGCTCTTGAACAATTGCCTTGCTAATCACATTATGGATACAGTAAGCTCAACAAATTGGTAAGTGCACTTGCTTACATCTTTGGGGTGCTCTCAAGCAGATGAAGCTACTGCAGATTTGAAACTGCTGAATCAGTGTAGCACCATTGTCATAGCAGTTTACTGGTTCTGCTGTTCATTTTTGGTTGATTCTTTGAAAGTAGCTGCCGAATAACCGCGAGTGTCATCTCTCTGCCGATGACGCTTGACTATAGGTAACTAAAGGTTTTCACCTACCTGTAAGCAGAATGTCATAATATATCATTTTGGCTGTTTGCTGAATACTGGAGATATAAATATTCCCACAGATCTGCAAATCTTATTTGCATTTAAGCAGAACCACAAATATTTCAGCTGTTCATCTTGAATCAAAATGGCTTAGTCCCTAGAGTCCAACCAACAAGCAACCTCCTGGCAAGCTCAGTTCACTGACTGGTTGGCAAATGGTGTCTGGACTTTGCTAGCCTTTACTGGACTTTGCTAGCTCTTACAAGGTGAAATTGGTCACAAAGAGCGTAGCTACCCCAAAAAACCTCCAAAAATCTATGATTTATTTGGTTGCATATTGGCATGGTCATTCGCAATTTGCATGTAAGACAGTGAATTTCCTCTAAACCTTAACCATCTAATCTCCAAGCTGTGCAGAAATTTGAAGAAGGGTAATGGCAAGTGGAAGTGGAGAACATTCACTTTCAAAGTAAAAGTTGTGCCTTATTGATGCAATATTTTATCGCAACGGTAAGGTGCAACATTTATTTTTAAAGCAAATATTCTCCATTTCCTCTCTGCCTAGCACTTTTCACTACCCCTTGGCAAATAGTTTATTAGTGTTTGCAGACAAGTTGGCCTCCTCCATGCAAACTGGTGGCAACCACAGCAACCTGCTAGTGACCAAAACAATCCCAAGGAGGTTTTAATGCTGCACCATTTATCTCTTTGCAACCAATTTCATACTGGCAACTGCCAGCCACCTCCAGCAACCACTCATCAACTAGTTGTAAAACTCTTTTCCTTCAAGACCAGTAACCCATCTGGTAACTACAGGTCACCTGAATGGGGCTTTAGTAATTGATTTCATAGCGACTGCCAACAACCTCCAGCAGCCACCCACACCTGGTTGGGGAAGACATATTTTCCCCCCACAAACAGTGTTTCGCACATTTGCTGACTGAACTCTAGGCCTGTGTGACTGGTCCTTAACGACTTAACGAGTCAAATCTTGTTGGCATTTTAATATTTATTGAATTGAAGTTTTTCTAGATGCTAGTTACAACCCGTTATGCCTCAAAAACAAAGTTTTAAAAAGCTTTTTCGATTTCATGGAAGTTATATTTCTACCACTATCTTTGCTGTTGCAATGGAGTCTTGAGTGCCAAATCTATCTCTTATAATGTCTGGAATATACTGTTGTATTGAAGAGAGCAGTGTCATTAAAATCATTTGGTTTAAAACCGAAATAAAACAAAGAACAAAGGAAGAAAGACTTAGAGACCGAGAGAAAGAGAAGTTGATATGAAATGTGGTCAGCTGAACTGCCATGGCAACTGGTCAAGAGTCCACAGAGAAGGAATGTGTCTAATGAAATGTAACAATACCATCCCCCCCGCTCCCCCTCCTCGCTGCCCTCCCTCTCTCACTTTGAGTGAATGACTGAGTATGTTTTATGGTTGGAGTGCACAGGCTCGACTGCCGCTTTGTTTAGACGGGTTTCAGATGTTTGGCTCATTGTGTTTAGGTTGTGCTGATTGTTTTTTAGGCACATTTGAGTGAATAAACAAATGTCATCACTTCAGCGCCATCCTTCAAGAGCTTTTTATGTCAGTGTCAGTAAGTGATAAAACATCTTTTCACGAGCGCATATTTTCGTCCTTCGTCCTCACTTGATATATTTTTTTTGTTTGCTTGATACGCGGGAAATGACAAGGTCTCTTAGAGTGAATAGGATATCAATTAATTATACAGTCGTCAGAGTCACAAACCAAAGTGCAATACTTTAAGGGTATAGAAATTTGGATGAAGGGAAAAAGTTGTAAGAGCAGTTTGAGTGCTTCTTGTAATTACAATATAAATAGTAAAAAAAAAAAGGCCTATTACTGAAAGCGCCCAAGTTTGAAAATGAACCAATGAAAAGAGATCAGTTACTAAAGTGCTATATGTTGAAATCACTCAGTTATAACATGAATGTCTAAACCTAAACATGTTGGAAAATTCATAGCAGATGCTGACTGGTTTAGCTGGTCTCTCCTCATAAACCATGCATAAATCAACCATCACTGCCGCCTCTTTCTTTCTGTCTGATTATGATGCTAATATCACCACTCTAAACAAAGAAACAAGCCCAGTGACAGAAATGAGAGACATAACGCTTTTGTTTACAAAAGAGGGAAAGTATAGAGGTATTATGCGGACTACAAGACTGTGGGGCAGAGGGTGATGTCTACAGAGAGGTTGGATCGGCCTGCTAACGTGATCACCTGAATTATGCACAAACCATTGTGTCCAAATATCATAAACTGAAGCACGAACATCCCACCCCTCCCTCAAACACGGGTCGAAATTATTATTTATGTGGCTTCAGAGCTGCAGAGAGACAATTAGTCATATTCGTATGCTGAAATTAATTGAGAGAGATGCGGGAGATAAAGACAGAGAACAAAGACAGCTTTTTGTCACTTCTTTCTATCTGACAGGGATAATTAGATATATGAAATTGAAATTCCTCACTGGGGGGTCCTATTGACAACACTGTTTTCTGTTTCGCTCTTATCCCCTGTTTCTTTTGTGCTCCTGTTTATGCTAATTTGGACCCAGTGTTTTTCCCTGACCGCTAAAAGCTGCATCCTCCCCAGCCTTCAGATTCAATTCATGTAGAGCAGAGAGTAGCCTGTCAGCTATTCACAGCCCTTTACCTGTAACACAAGGACTCGGGGAATCAGTTTCTAATCAGCAGAATTTAGATAGCTGATATATACATGTGTATGTGTCACACTGCGTGGAGCTGCAACAGTATTAATTAAATGAATTAAATATAAAAAAAAAGATTTTATTTTATTGGATATGTGTTATTATAATATTTCAATTCATCTTTTTTAAATTCAATTTTAATTTTATGTCTCATTTTATTTTATATTATTGTTTCCTTGGTTTGGAGTTGTCACCACCCGATAAATTACAAGTCGCAGGCTTTGTGACACCAGAGATATTTAACTCCAAGTTCTATAACTTCCAGTTTTCTAGGGGGCGCTCATGAGATATAAGTGAATGGAGCTTGTTTTGTTGTAATTAGGGGTGGGTGTCTCAAAACTATATTACAAAATTTCAATAAAATTTGCAATAATATTATTTCTGATGAAACAGGAAAAAAAATACTGAATAAGGTTTTATTGATGCGTGTGGGCAGCAGCATTTATAAGGGTGAGTAAATGCAGGGCATTTCCATCCTTCTTTTCCAATGAGCTGCTGTCAGTGATGACACACAACCTAATTCAAAGTGTGATTCTATTGCAACAAGGTGCCAACAGCAGAAGCAGCAGCATTATAATGCAATTGTAGTGACACAGCAATATATCCAGTGACACCGCATAAGTCAGATGTAAGCACAAACGTAGCCTAGGTAATCTTTTTGGGGGGATTTTTAAATAAAAGTAGATGATAACACTTTAAATTTGTAGTTTCACGGTATAAAGTAGCTTAACCTTGTGAGGAGCCTGCACAGCATGTTTTGTCTGGGATGTTGCATCTTGGGTCAAGCCCCTGCTTGTCTCTACCTTGTCTGATAACCAGCTGCTTCTTTTACACTGATGTAAGCTACTGCCCTGTTATAACAAGGCTTCTCACATTTTTTGTTGTTATCTTTTGATAATGGATGCCATTGAGGGAGGCTGTCCTTTCGTATATACGTAAATGGATATTCAGTATAAAAGTGCTAGCACATTGTTAGCATTTATGAGACTAAATAGATTAAATCAGTTTTACTGTAAGATAACAGATAACACAATGATTTAAAAATGACACTGACACACTTACAGTCACTCCTTTTGTAAAAAATAGTGTAATATAAAATATTTCTGTTTAGAGGGAGCTAAACAAGTTACCTTTGACTGCTAGCTGTGTCAGTAGCTAGCCATTGTTAGCAGGCACCAGTGTGTGCTTTTGAACTTCAGCATTATCTTTTATTCTGTTAAACCATTTGCAAAAAAACCCCAGATAAATCTAATATAACAAATTAACTGCTGCCTTTACACAGTAAGTTAATAATTCACACTCACAAACTGTATTAGCTACACTGGCCAACCACTTAAAGATTGAGAAGTAGAGCGAACAAACTTTGTTGAATAACTTGCTTAAAATTTTATGATTTCATCTATATTATACTTTACCTGCTAGGTTGCCTATTTTCTAATGCCCCACATAATGACTTGAACATAAGTACCTTTGTGCATTTTCTGAAGTTCAGTCCTTTGGTTAGCATCATGTGAACCACCCTCACAGTATCAGAGAGGAACATCTGATAAAAGAACATTGTGGTTTTAGTGGAATTATGGGTTATGTCACCTTTCACCGCAAAACTAGAAGGGGCCTCTCAATAGTTTTCCTCTCACATGAGAAACAACCACTGTCATGTTTCTCACAAGTGAAGGAAACTGCTAAATGCCACAAAAAAGACCCACATAAAAATGGATTAAGCTGACAGCATGAATTAAAAGTGTTCTTGAAATGAAAGAAATTGTATGATGTACTATATGTATGTATCTACCCTTTTTTAAAATTTGTTGTCTGGTTTTGTGCTTATTTACTTATTTATTCTTTTATTGAGAATGTTTTTTTGAGAAGGTTGGTACTTCAGCTACACTTCTGCTTTTATTATTACACATGTCTGCCCTGGTTTCATTTTTAAGCATAAAGATCTCATTCCCAGAAAGGACCTAAGAAGCGCACAGACACTTAAGATTTTTCATGATAGATTCTCCATGTAATTCAAATATTTTGTAGTGTTTAAGCAATTAAAACTCAAAATTCAAGTGACGTTAGACTATTGCTTTTAATTTCCCCATTGTCCCACATGTCCCTTTCTTTTCAAAATGATTGTCTTAGAGATTTATATAAAAATTATATACTTACCTGATACTGATCACTTGCTGACCTCTTGCTGATCTTTTTTTCCTGCTCTAACATACATTAAAATACCAGCCTGCCATTATGGATTGTGTAAGACCGGAAAAAGAAAAAAAAAAGAGGATGGTGCATGGTTGTTAGAAGGGAAAGGAAGGCAGGATGGAGATATGAATTGAACCGGAAAGAGCCTTGTGTCTAATGCTTGCCACATTCGCTCTCGAATGAAGGTCTAATTACCCATTGGTATTTGGTGCCAGCGTTCCCAGGTCCCAGCAGCCCCTGGCCCTATGCAGGCACTGAGCGTCCAAAGCCAGCTGCCTTCCAAACACTTGCAGGTAAACAGGCCGGGCTAATAGTCCTACCACAAGGGAGCCAGATGAAAGAGCAGGAAACTGCTGCCAGAAGCCCTGAAAGGATTTATGTAAAGACGTAAAGACAGGAGATGCAGGGATGTAGTAGCAGCTAACCCTATCTAAACTTACCTATCTGTTTGCTTAGATGATTCTTTATGACTCGAATCGCAGGCCTAGCGTAGAGGTAAAATTATTATAAAGATAACATAAACATTATAAAGGCGTGTTCAGACAAACATATGTAAATGCTTTGTGTATACAGTGTATCTATCATGCTGGCAGTTATTGCTTTGTGAAGGTCACAGTGTAGACTTGCTGTAGTGTGGAAAGAGAGTGCAATTTTGATGAGCTTTACTGAAAGAGGATTTTTGAAGGGGTGAAGGTAAAGAATTACTTGAGGATGTGGAATTATAGATCTGTAGAAGAAAGTAAAAGGCAAAAGCAGCAGAGACTTTTGCTGACTCTAAGTCTTGCTGGTTCACTTGCATGCAAAGCTACGACAGTCTGATGTGTCACATATGTTCACTCTGAATAACCGCATGTGCAGATGTGAATGTGTTTGTCAGGGATCATATCCATTTTCTTTTGTAGTGTAAACACAGTAGCAATATCTCCTGCTGCCAGTTTAAAAGTGTAATATCTGTGAGCTGAGGAAAAGTGAGCAGTCTTCTGTGTTGGATACGGTTTTCATGAAAGAGCCAGCCAGGGTGGGACGGGAACATCGCCAATCATGACTACTCCAGATCCATCCTGAGGAACAGGAATTCCCACAAGCTGGATAAACATGCACTTTGGTCGAGAGAGCTGGGTGCTTGATAGTCGCTCTCTCATCTTTGAACACGGACATTCTCTAGATATTGATTTATTTTCAGAGCCAAAATAAAATACGGAGAGTTTTTCTGGGGGTTTTTTTGTTTTTTTTTTCAAGTGAGAGAGGAAAAGAGATGATTAATGGTGTCCAAAATTTTACAGCCTTTAGCATTACTTGAGGTTTTATTTCCTAGATGGTATGTGCCACTATCTGATGGCTTGGGAAGGACAGAAATAATATGGCTGCCACATGTGAGAGGACAACATGCTACTGCGGTTGTCCAGAGAATGTAAACTGTGTTTATCCTAATGGATTCCGACAGAAGCAATAATGGACACCGGGGCTAACTCGACTGACCACACATTTGAATTTTGTTTCCCTTCTGGGAATTTGTGTGTTTTTGTTCGACTTGAGGGTGTAATTTTTTGTGTCTGGCACAAATGGCGCTGACTATATTTCTCTCAGTATTTGAATATATAGTGTGTGTACTTTTGCGGTTGTCGCTTACATACACACACGGGCATTTGTGTTTTCATAAGTGATTACTGTGAATAAACTCTTTGTGCGTGGCTCAAGTCATAAAACAAGAGAGAAAGAACATCGTTATGGTAGTGGGGCACCTCACTAAAACGCTCCAGTGACAGAAAATGAAAAGCTGTAATTCCTCCTGTGAAGTGAAGTCTGACTTGTCAGAGTAAAGCACTTCCTATCCTTTTGTTCAGATCTCAAAGGGAATTATAGAGGAGAGCGTTAGATATGGCTGTTAATAAGACCAGCGAGCCCTGACCAGATGAATGTCTGAGTGATTTAGACCATGACAGTTGTATTAAACTAATGAAACTAGATTAGTTTAACCTGGAGACTCATATGTTCACAGAAAACATGAGAGAAAATAACATATATTGAACCTTTTATGGACAAGTCAATCAATTAAGCACTTACAGAGAGTAAGTACAGTCACCAAAAAAAAACCTCACACAAATCTACATATTTGTTTCCGTCATCATCATGATGAAGGAAGCACTTTTTTTTTCCAGAAGTGATGCAATCAGCTCTCATATTGATAAGTAAAGAAGAAGCAGAGGGTTGGGGCTGGGTTAGGTGGGGAGGAGGTGCTTGGAGATCAATGGGCTAATAAAACAAATCGATGGAATGAAACCACAGAAAAAAGTGAAGTCATTAATTTGCAGAGACAGGATGATCCCACCAACCACATGCATTGATTAGAAATGAGGTCTGTGGAGAACCTTCAGGGGGTATCATATTAGGGAAGGGAAACAATGGTCCAGGTGGAGTGGTGGTGGTGGAGGTGGTGGCGAGGGGGGGGGATGCTTTCCTCCTAGGTTTTGCTGCTGAACTACTGCAGGAGAATAGGTTAACTGGCAGATCAATGGCGTCTTCAGGGTAACTCCAAGAAAACAGTGGTTCTGTATATGCTCTCCAATGTACTGTCAACACATTATCGTGACACCTCCTTTTTTAAAAGCAAAGTGTACTCAAGCATGATTATGAAATTCAATACATCATATAGTACAAAGAGGTCCGCAAATAAGGTCAGAGGTGAGGGCTAATGTACCATTTTTATCAATATTGTTATTGTTAATCATGATTTGTCATCAATAATATTGGACTGAGTTATATACACTGCAGCCTGTTCCACGGCACTGTGAGAGCAGTGGAGCTTGCATGATCTGCAGTGTAGAAAAGGACTGCTTCAATACTGGGAGTGGTACTCTCTCCATATTGTGACTGTGTGAGTGCGTAGGTTGCAACAAATGTTACAGCTCAGCCCAGTCTCTTTGCGAACTATTAAGTTTGTCCAAATTTTGGCCTCACCACCAGTCCTTTTTTGGTTTTTTTTTTTTTTTTTTTTTAATTCAAAGAAACCCTTGACGCTTTCCATTGGTCAGGGTTCATGCAGACACAGCATAGCTTTTCTGAAGCCGTTTGGCTGAACGAGAGAAAAGAAAAGCAGGTGATGTGAGATTGACGACTTAAATACTTCATCAATCAATGCTGCAGCCAATGTGTTGTTTGGTGATTGGTGGAGAATTCAGGCAATCCATCTTTCCTACCAGCAACTGACATTCAAGATTCTCCTCAGGTTCTCCATGTATTGCCTTTATTTCTTTATTTCCAGGGTTAACCTAGGCTGCAGAATATGTGTGTTTGTGCGTGTTGAGGTGGAGGGGGTCCACGCTCTCCTTTCATCTGTTATTAGAGTCTGTTAGACATGTATGCTGCAGCAAAATCTGGCACCCACACACACGCAGGAGTACAACACTCAAGTCAGCTCATGAGCAGCCCTCCCATGCTAACGAGATCGTTTCACAGAAATTTGAAGGCATTAGTGTAATTACTGTAATTATATTTAAATGAGATTATACGCAAGACGACGGGCAACATCATCTTTGAAAATGTGTTTTAAATCGCGTGTCGTCTGGTCGATTTTTTCTTGCAGGAAATTAGCTGAATCGCTTCATATTTGAGTTTTGAACAGTTCACAAAATTCAGAGCGCAAATGCTAATCTGGTGCAAAAAAACGGCGCCGGAATGTTCACGTGTGGAAAAGAAAGAGAAGATATACTGTCTCACAAAAATTGCAGGTTTATATTTTTTTTATTGTGGATAAACCATTTTCTAAAACGAGTGTTTTAGACTCAAAACGTCTCAAATCAAAGCTGATAATGTAAGAATTCCTCCTGCCACCCACCCCCTGGATTTCTGCACCTTTAAACCTTACAGTTTATTTCCTGACACATTATTCTTTCTTTTTTTCATCTCACTGTCTTCCCCCAGTGTGGCCATAGTAATACTGAAGCCCCTGGGTTTTGCTTAATTAAAATACATCCTTTTTCTTTTCCCCTTGGAGTCCAGCGATAGAATAACTATGCAACAGGGTTAGCTGTATTTAGCTCCTTGAGGAGTTACCCAGTGTTGTGTCAGGCAGCCACTCACAGCTAAATCAACAACAGAGAGCGAGGGAAAGAGAGAGAGAGGGTATAGTATAGGAGGAAAAAACAGGGGGGGTACTGGAGGGCTCCCACATCGTGTAAACGCCTAGCTTTTCACACTGAGCGGCATTTTCATGCTAAGCTCCCAGCTTGAACTGAAATCCTCTCACTTATCCTCAAATCCGAGATGAAATACTGTCAGATGTACTGTGATCCAGGGAATTTAGTAGGAGACTGACAGGCCGGGTGGAGAGACATATGAGTGACTGATACCGAGAGGCACAAGTGCGCTTGTCCGTGTGGAGGAGGAGCAGGGAGAGAGGGGCGACGACTGTGAGGGGAGGAGATTTTTATCCGATGATTTGTCAGAGGCACAAAGAGTGACTCGTGTCAGTTAGGTGACTAGTAACAAAAAAAACAAAGTAGCACATTGTCACATGATCCAATCATTTTGCGCTACATGTATAATGTATTATTTTATACTGAAATTTAAATGATTTCTTTTCTTTTTTCCCCCCCAAAAATGTCTGTATTTGATTTGTGAAAGTGTGCTGTACACGGAAACACTTTCCTCACGCTAGTATTGCTCTCATTCGTCAGTCGGATGCTTTATGTGGGGTACCGGGGCTGATATTTGGAGGGTGTGTACATCCCTCATCTCTGAATAGCTCTAAGGCACAAGCAGGAAATGGAGTCCTGGCATTTTGTTTTGCATCAGTGCTCCTCTTTATTAGAGAGGAACAGAATCGACATAGAATTATAATTGGAAAATTGTAAGCTTGCTTTCATTACAATTAGCCAGATCACAGGATGCAATAAACCAATTATTTTACTTAAAAGCAAGTTTCCTCATCACTCTGCAGTGCGTCGCAGGATGTGTAACCTCATCCCACATGGACGTGCCAGTGAAACAGCAAACTCTCTGTCTCCTACTCTGTCGCTCCCCGCTTACATGTAAACACCAGCATGCTTGAGTGTGTTCAGACAGCTGAACATACACTGACATATGAACGCCATTTAGCGGCACCACACGGGCGCGTAAACACACACACACACACCTCAACAACATACAAATAATTGAGTAAGATTTGCTGGTACATTAAGTTTAATGTGTTTGACATTTGGCGGGAGGAAATGGTGGGCCCAAAGTGGAGTAGCCGGGTCTTTCTTCAATCAGGGCACTGCAGGGCTTCATTTTACAACCCCGACGCAAACCCAGACCCGTCAAAGCTAATTAGTGCCGTTGCAAATGGATGCAGGTCATGGCTCTCAGCGGATTGGTCCACAGAAGGGTCGCCAAAGGTCAAACCTCCAGTATGGAATGATATAAACAATCATCTATAGACCACAAACCAATCAATCCCTTTTAACACTATCCACTTCCTGGTCGGCTGCTCTCAGATGTCAGAGGTCAGTGTACAAAAAGACAACTGAGCCAGTGGGTTTGGGAGTGGGAAGCATATCCAACTTATTATCTATTTATTTGTATTTTACCAGCAAAATATCAAATGCATTTAAATCTGTTCTCTGATAGCTTCTGTTATGTTTGTATATGTGCATGCCCATTCATTTATTATTTTCCACTGCCTGCATGACAAAGCTTTAGATCTTGGAGAGGCAAATCCTGTATATTTAGTTAGTCTTTCATGAACTCTATACTACATAAAAATCAATAAGAGTGGAGTGAATAAAAAAATGATCTAAAACCATCTTCTTTCTTTGCAGCTAAAGCACACTGTGTGTGTGTTTTCATGCACACTGAATAAAGCCACTTCAACATCAACATGAAGTTCCGCAATTAGCCGGGCAGAGAAAAAAAGGACAGAAAGACAGCGAGAAAGGAAGAGAGGAGGGGTGGGGGAGGAAAAAGGATGGAAACCAACGCTTGAGGAATTGAATTACCAGAGCCTTTTCTCATTATCATTTAGCCGTCTTTTATGGCCCACCAGTAAGAGATGATGTTCCCATGACCCCGCACAATACACAGACATATTATTCAATCCTGCCTCGATGAAATTCCTGCAAATAAAACCTTTGTGCCGGGCAACAGCTAATTATTTGACAGATTGGCCCCCTTCTGGCTCAGGTTACAGTGTGGAGTGGCCATGTTTTAGCCCCCCACTCCCTACCTCCCACCCAAGCAAGAACACCACCAGCACTCCCTCCCCGCTCTCTTCCAATCCTGGTGCAGAGAGGGGCCACTTTGACAAAATCCCAGAGGGCCTCATTCTTTTCAGGAGATTATATATTTCTGCCCCCCCCTCCCTTCCCAACCATCTATCCATCCAAAATCAGGGGAGCGTGATGTGTGTGTGTGTGTGTACAGATGGGGGTTCTGTGTGTCAGTGACAGCAGTCATTTCATAGTTTAAAGGGTTTTCTCAAGCAGAAATATTTAATCTTCCCACGAAAACAAAGTTTGGTGGTGAACGACCATGATGGAAAGACAGAAAGAGAGATGTAAAAAAAAAAGAAGAAGAAGAAAAAATAAACACCAAACCATGTCAAATATGTGTTTTGTTACACTCTATTTATACTTACTTTGAAGAAATGCTGTACCTATGAATTGAGCATAATTTTTTGTAATACCAAATTAGAGAGTGGGGAACATTAAGGGATTAAAGTTTTGGGTGGGCATGCCTTTGGCTTTGATTCAGTCCACTAATAACAAGAGTTTGTCATTAGTGTTCGGACATGGACCACCAAGATAAATGCCAACACATGTTTAAATTATCTGGAGAGTAATGGCATTTTCCTTCAGCCCTTTCCCTTCCCATAAAGGTCCCTTGTTGACTCAACTATGCCGACATTTTGAGTTATCAGCTCAGGTTTAATCTGTTGCTTACTTTGCACCCATGCAGATGGAATAATTCAAGAGGTTGTACGTGTTAAAGAGGTTAAAACAAAGCAATGCGTAGAAATGATGTAAGGGAAGGCCACTGGGGAACAATGACATTTAATTACCGTGGATTTTAAGCATACATGAAATGTATAAACATGTTATATATAGAAGGATGACAAACTGTGATAAACACTTTCTCAGTTACACATATAATTATATATATATATATATATATATATATATATATATATATATATATATATATATATATTGTTCTGACATTTGTTATTAAATCAATTGAACTAGATACAGTCATTTAAAAACTGCCATATAATTGTAATAGTGAAAATGCCGCGACTGAAAGAAAAAGTCACAGATTATTTTTATAATCTTGACGCAGTGCTTGTAAAACCACAACACTTTTGCCTGTCACCCAAGAGAACTAAAACAGGGAACTACTGCTACTGTGTGAGGCATTTCTGCCACAGCGTTTCTGGAAATTGTCAGAGCTGAATATTTCTAAACGGGGAATTGATATCAAATAATGAAACAACCTGAAAAATGGAAGTTGGAGTTGGACTTAGAGGAAATCAAAAGGATTGTTGAAATGCCAAATTCTGAGGCCATGCCAAGCAAATGCTGCACTATGACCAGTTTGTCTGCAGTTTCCGTGCTAAGATTGGTGTTGTGACATATCAGGACAGGATGTCCTCTGAATTTGGCAAAGTCTTAACAATCCAACCCTTTATACATGAACTAACTATATGCAAACATCTTTAAAAAGACAAAACAATTTTGCCTTTTTTTAATGTACATCACCCCGTAAACACCACTTTGAGCTTCTGCTCCTAACAGTTCCCAACAGTTACACCCTTTTGTTTTTCCACCTCTTGTACGGTGAAATTCTTGCTGGGATCCAGTTGCATGTCTGGGATGCTCGACTACTGTGTTCACCTGGCATGAACCCAAGTGAGCAGAGCCTAGAGTATTCATTGCTCAACCTGGGTGAAGGTCATACAGTCCAGCTCTTCCCCACTTTGCTCCCCAGTGAGCAAACATATGGCCATGGAGCACCTTGAACATGTTTGGGTGACCAGAGCTACTTGGCCTGCGTTGCCACGGCAAAGAGAAAAAGTGGCACTAAGGGAGGTTTAGGCCTAACTTGCTAAAGCAGATCAAGGATAAGGAGGGAATCGGAGGCTGCCAACAACTGAGATCATCAATAACTAGTTGCTTGCAAACACTGAAAGCCATGTAAAGTCACCCAGCCGTGTGTGCACATGGAAATCTACAGAGTTTCTCGCCTGTCTTGTTTCTCCTCCCCTGTTTCTGTTGATATAAATGCTTGTAATCATAAGGTACAATATCATCACCCCATTGTTCAAACAGCCAAGCCTCATCTAATCGCTTCCACGTTTCCTCAGTGTTAAGCTCATTAGTGGGTGACCTAAAGGCATGTAGGAAAAAAAAAAAAAAGACAAGCAAGAGAGACAAAAAAAAATCTTTGGATAATGGATGCTTGCTGTTTTGAGACAGTAAAAATAAACAGGTCTGCAGCTTTGATAATGAATATGCTGCAAATGCTGGCCTACAGTGTGAGTTTATCACAAAAGTCCAACTAATAAGCCTGACTAGTGCGTATGTGCATGCATTTTTTAATATACAGTTGGAGCAGTGTGTATGAGCATGCCCAAAATTGAGTCCTTCATTCTATGTGTTGCTGCATGTGAGTGTATTTACCTTCCGGCTGGCTGAGGGTTGGGGGTAGGGGTGGAGAGGGTGTCGGAGATGACGATTCGCCGCTAGACTTTGTGAATGGGGATGTGAAACTGTCTCTAGTGTCTGAACGTCCGGCCCAGGTGGCGACTGGAAGGCTGACTTCATTAGCCTTAAAGAGGAAACAAAGGAAGATGCATCGTAAAAAAGTGCCATCCCTCATCTGCAAGGCCACCGCCTGACACATTAGGAATCTGTATGCTCAATTAACCACTGGCAGGCTCATTTTTCCTCTCTCTCTCTCACTCTCTATACCACTTTCTCTCTTCCCCTTGCTCTTGATCAAACAGAGCGAGCGGGAGCGATCACACTAGATAGAAGCGAAACTCAGTACGTAGCGTGTTTGTGAAGTTTGATGTATTTTACTTGCACGCTAACTGCAGTAGGTTAAAGGGAAAAAAAATACTTTTTTGTCAAAGTTTTAAAAAAAGAGTAAATTTTTTGTAAGCTTAATGATTGCAGTTAAACACATTCAAAACCCCTCCCTATGAATTCTACAGCTGTGTAATTTTATTCTTATTATCATTTATTTATGTATTTTTTGTTACAGGAGGAGAAATGTGATCCCTCGGAATAGAAGAAATCAGCTTTAAGTGGTATGTAGTTTATTTGGGACTTTTTTTTACTTGAAAAGTGCACAAAAATATGATCCACCACTTATATATTCTTATATATTCTATCAGAACTCATAAGCATAATTATACGCACAGGTGACAAATGAAAGGGAAAGACGACATCAAGTGTCGAACATGATGTTGAACAATGGGTTGTAATGAAGTTGTAATGAAGGGTTTTCTAACGTCACACAAGAATGTAAAAGAGCTATGTCCATCAATATTGAAATAATGTTTTTATTAAGCCTTTTCAACTTCTTAACTTTTTTGTTCAAACCCATGTTACTTGGTGTTCTTCATGTGTTCTGCATATCATATAACCTTGAGCCGCCAGCCTTAAGAGATGAGAAATGGGCCACAGAGTTTTCAGTTTGTTCTAACTATGCACCTCCAAGATTTTCTGATCCTTTCACACTTGCAGCCCCAACCAGTGCTCACACAAGTGAGGAAATTTATCAGACTTTGTACAGCTCCCTCTGGAGGGAGTAGTATATGTAGTAATAAACAGAGTTTAATGTGTCCAATCATATAAGATAAACACAGGGGCGGCAAAGGTTCCTCCTCATGTTTTGTTGATGGAAACGCATACATGATCACGCAAACACACACACACACACACACACACACACACACACACACACACACACACACACACACACACACACACACACACACACACACACACATAAATCAGACTTAAATCATATCAACAGTTCTCTTGAGCTGGGTGTCAACCTGAGGATCTTTATCTCACTGAGTTTGAAAAATGACACCTGGCTAAGGTGGGGCTTTGCTGTGTGTGTGTGTGTGGAGGAGGTCACCCTGATACGCATCAACCTTTGATTAACGATTTGAGCACAACGCTCTTTAAAAAGCACAGGCATCATAGCTCAGGAGGCCTCCATCAAACCCTTCGCTGCACTTCACAAGCCCAACTTCTTTTTATGATCTGACCCACCCATTTTCTTTCTCCCGCTCTCATGCCACCTCACTCCCACCCACGTCCCCTTCGCTATCACCTTTCTTTTGAGGCCTATCCAGAGAGATGAAAAATAGCAAGCAGCTGGCCGAGCACTTCCTTCCCCGTGTCAGGGTCAACAGTTCAGCATGCTGATAGAGACCCTTACACCTTTTTTTTTCAATAAGAGCTCCCCTACACTCACACAGGTCACTTTGCTGCATCGCTGGACAGCCGTACTCCTGCCATCGTCTGCGCTCCCTTTCATTATATTTCTTTTTTCATCGCTTTGTGAGTCGCTGATTGATTGATAGCTGCTGCTTTTAGGTTAGTAAAACACCCCAAATGTACTTCGATTGATACAAAATAAATATTTACATATTAATAATTAATGCATGCTATCTATTTACTGGGGTTTGGGTATAAAGAACAGCCTCAGCCTGTCAGAATTTGGCTTCTCTGTGTGAGTAATATTTACATTGATATATCATGAGGCTAAGCTAATAAACTTTTTGATGCTTGCTGCAGTTCCAATGTAGCTCCGTGTGGATTGACAGCAGAGGCCACCCTGGTCAGATTTTGAGTGGGTTCAGAAAGAAGTGCTAATCATAATGCTGAGCTAGCCTTGTTGAGCAGCTAATTACCTCCATTATGAAGATGCAGAGGCCTGATCAGAGGCGCCTCTGTGTGTACATGTGTGTGTTTTATATATGTGTGTGTGCGTACTTTCCTGTGCCGATTAAAAAGGAGGATTAGCCGTCCGTCCAAGACAGAGGAAGCCGGGGGGGGGGGCTGGTGGTGGTGGGAGGAGGGTGTCCCCCCCTCCTGGAGACGAGCCCTGACCTTCTCATTTCATCCTCATTAGTATCTCATGTCAACAGAGCAGCCACTCCTTAATCATCTGCTATCATCCCAGGCCTACACACACACACACACACACACACACACACACACACACACAAATAAAGACACAGAAAAACACAAACGGGCAAACAGGGCTACTTTTACAGACAGGGACCAGCACATCCTGAATACCCATTTATACTGAATATGAATGTATAAAGATCATTTTACAAGAAGAGTATGTATTGCATGTATGTATGTATGTAATGCATAATTTGTTACTTCAGTTTTCTGTGAAAAGTATTCAAACTTCTGGGAACTCTGATTACAGTAACACTGCATTCTCAGGGTAGAGTGTTAAATATTATTTGTGATCATGTAAAATGCCCTCTCAGCCACAATTAGGGAAGTAGCACCAAATGTCAAACTGTTTTTACTTTTCCCCCTTATTCATCTGCTTCTATTTTCTTTTTTTCAACAAATCCAAATTGTATTTGTTGGATTCGGTGTATGGGATGTGTTGTTGGACAGCAGCGTAGCTGTGTGGTACAGGGTGGGCTCGTCTGTCTGTGTCGGCCTCAGTGCCACGGAGGCCCCAGCAGGGTCGAGGGGAGCTGGGGCTCAGGGTGCCAGCACAAATGAGCTCCATTCATTTCCCCACTTCGGCATATGGTGGCCCATTGTCCTCGGCCACAGAGGCAGAAGTGATGCAATTTGTTGGCATGTCCTGTCATTTTCACAAACTGTCCATCCCACTGAGGCCCCGACCAGCAGAAGACAAGCAAGGGCAGCTTGTTGTTTTACCAGATAACATGTGTAGTTGTGCGTATGTGTTTACTGTATTCAATCCAGAGCTGATGGCGACACTCCAAAACAGAATAGAGACATATGTTGTCATCTGCGCAAATATTTTGATGAAGCACAAGGCAGAAACAACAGGATCAATGAGAGGAAATTACTCCGATTAAATCTCCCTGAAGATTATGATATGCAGTATGTATGTCAATCCCTGTTGTTTTCCAATACTGTTGTCTTACAATACTTTATCCTTATTTAGAGAATAAGATCTAATCTGATCTGCGCTTTAAGACATGAAGCTTCCTTATTTGCTTAATGGTAGATTTAAAAAAAACAGCAGCGTTAAAAGGAAATCAAAACCAACGTAAAAAGAATACACACTGAAACCTCAGATTCATGAGTGAGAGTGAACTGAGCAGCTCACCCTTGCCTGTTCCTGGTTTCACTATGCCAACCATGAAGTTGCTGTCTGCGAGGAGAGAGGAAGGAGTCTTGTTTAACTTCCTGAAAAAGCAAACTTTTGACATGAGGTGCACAATATTAGCAATGCAGCAGCAGAAAGAAAGAAGTGTCTAGACATAACTACATTTAGGTCAGACAGAGGAAAACATATGATCGCACAGTCATGCACAAAATGATGGGAGTACATGGTGTTGACAGGCAATTGAATGACCAGAGTCAAATGTCACTGAACCCATTCCATGCTAACATTTGTGAGTGTGCATGTGTGTGGACCACATCCCTGCTTCATGCTGTGGTGTCGCTCACTCTTGGCTGCGATTTGGTCAGAGGTTTTCTTGGGTGCAACCGCACCCGACTCTCCCACGCATGCACACTCTCACATGTGATGGGAACGTGGGCTTTCCACTGAGCTCACGTGAAGAAATCAGCGGGAGCACCTTCAGACAGAAGTTGACTTCACTTTAGCCTCTTTGAAGATTGATGACGTTGGTGCTTGTTTCACTGGATGTAAGGAACAAGTGGCCCCTCAGAGACTCATTACACCTCAGCAAGATTTGGAGAATAGAGTGACACTGCTCCCGATTACCAGATTCATCATTTGTATCGGACTGAGTTCCTGCTTCACAAATGCTGGATGGCGAACTAAACCAAAACTACTGACGTGGTTTTATGCCCTTTGCTGCAAAAGAGCTAAAGAAAGAAAAAATAGTGGCAAATGTGATGTGAGCTGCGTTTGTTTATTTTCCCTCACATGAGACATGCATAAACAGTCAGATAATCCATCTTTGTCCCCCCACGCAAACATTTAACCAGGCTCATCTTATACCCCAATCATACATCCCTGACCTCAATCCTGGCCACACTTCTCTCCATTTGCTCCCCCCTTCAACCCCGCCCTCGTTCTTCCAGCCACCATGCTTTGGTAGCACGGATCCTTCTCCGGCCCTATCCTTAACCCCATTTTCACCCTCCACCCCCACCTATCCTCCAAACCTGTCAGGGACTGGCTTCCCATGTCCATCAGCGAGTGATGGATGAGGTGGAAGGTCGTCACCCCACTCTCCAGAGTTCACGGATCCTATCAGCCATGCAGACACCTCCAAATCAAAGCGGGAGAGACGTTACTGAAATCATGCAATTAGGGTAAGAAACTTGGCTTTGCAGAATTTGCTTTTAGACGGATGTGCAACTGGCCATGAGTCATAACTCGTATATTCAGTGTCATTTTTGATGCTTTGTACAAAGAAAACTGCAACAAGGAAAATTAAAAGTATCAGTTCAACCGTGTTTTATGTGTTTACTTTTAAAGCGCGCTCAATCTGTTGCATTGCATCTTGCTTCCACGGGGGAAGATTGAGTGGAAGAAGAGAGTATATATAGTGTTATTTCAACAGGCTACACAAGAAAAAGATTGCTTGTTGTGTTAGGCAAAGTGCGAAGATTTATTGGATTTTCTTACAATAACAAGACTGCTTCTCATTAAATAGATATCCAACATTCCCTTGAAAAATAGGAATTATTTGCCCAAAGTGATTTCCCATAAAATGCAACGAAATTTGATTGCACCCTGGTATAAACTAGAGAAGAGTATCACCCCTGACTGACCTTAAATTGCCTCTTGATGCCTATGGCGCTGTAGGAAAAACAGTAGCCCTATTGGTTCATTTCACATATGTCGTGGTAAACAAAGCTACAGGATATGATTGGTGATTCAATTGCTGAGGAAATCAAAGAAGGCAACCTCAGAACCTGGATAAGTCTGCCCCCAGTTTTCCAGCAGCAGAGAACAAGGCGGCCAAAGGATGCAGGATATTCTCTCACTGATATCATTCTGTCGGAGGGAGATTGATAAACTATAAACACACGGGAAGAATAGACAATGCACAATGGTGTCAAGCGTCTTTGCTGACAGGAGCGTAGATCAATGTTATTTCCCGCTTTTGCAAAAATACCTAATTCCCCTTATTTAATCAAGCGTCTCCTTTCTCTGGCCCTCCTGGCTGATTTATTACACCCACTGCCTTTATGAGTACCTGTTTCATTTTCTTGTCTCTGCTCTGACATCTAAAGTGATAGGAATTTTATGCTTTTGATAACAATATGAGTTTCACTTTGCCCCAGAATTCATAGGCATGTCAGCAGCCAATAAATAACAACTGCGTGGCACAAAAAAAATCGCTTCCACGACAAAACATCCACCTAATGGGATTTACCTTGGGATGAAGAGGATGAAGCTTTGAATAGAAGAAACAGAGAGAAACAGAGGGCTGCACGGGGGGATGTTGATGGGAAAAACGCACGATCTCGGTAAAAAGGTCATGTCAGCAAGAGCGCGAGTGCAAGATGTTTTCCGGTGTCTTCTCGTCAGGATTCATAATTGGTGGGCTGTCATATGAGCATTTTGATAATGTCACATGAACATAAATGCCACGTTGTGACACACTGTTCTTCAGTTTGTACAGCAGGGGAGCTCGAACGGTGTCACGGCATGGATCTTCAATAAAAGACATTAGAGGTCACAGACATCTGTCTGACTTTATCCCAAAGCCCAAGAAGTGTGAAGATGTTGACAGTTATGCTTCTTATGTCACAACTTGTTTCAAGATATAATCTTCACCATTATTGTCAAAAGTGTGTATGTGTATAACATAAAATTAATGCACTCTGTTACTTAAAGACTCCCTAGAGAATTAAATTCGTCACACTACCGCTATTCATTACATTACTTTTGTGTTACTGTGTCACATGGCCTGAGAGCCACTCTTATATATAAACTTTAGGCTACAGTTTCACACACTGACACAAATCCTAACCCTTATGAGGACACAGGATCTTTTTTTTAGTGTTTAAGTATAAACACAAAGCTGACAGCAACATTGAAAACCAGCCAAGCACTACAGACCAATCGCCGCAGAAAGAAACGGGTACAGGTAGAACTGGAGGTTGCACTGACTTCTCTTCTCAGTTTTTGTTACCTGTTGAAGATCAGATTCTATCTCCTTGGCTGGTGTCAGGAAGCAACCGGCTTTAACATGGCTCTGGGTTCTTTGCTGCTAGTTTTGTGTTTGCACGGTGCACTTATTGTCCTTTTGTTTGTCCTTGCATGCAATGAAAATAAAATTTAATTCCAAATATCCACATCTCAAAAGGTCTATACCACTCCATCATTTTCTCCTCCCCACACATGAATTGAAGGCAGCTGATGTTACTCGAGGGGCACAAGACAAAAAAAGAAAAAAGAAAAATAAAGACATGTTAGTTGAGCTATGATGGTGCCGTATAACACAAGTATATGTCAGTATTGAATTTAATAGTAACACTATGAGTAACAGTACCGTGTAACAGAGAAATGCAATTTGATTACAGTAACACGCAATGCTAAAAATGAGACAAGCATGACTCAAATCCTTCATCAACAGTAATATATTTGACAAGAGCAGTGTCAGCATTGTTTAGCAGGAACAAAGTCTGCAAAGGGAGGAGGTTGGGGTGCATGGATAGGTCAACAAAACATGAACTATATGTATATATATATATATATATAAAAAAATTAAAAAAAATAAATATATATATATATATATATATATATATATATATATATAGATATATAAACCTGAAACATACGTAATATTACTGAATTAGCTCAAAAGAATGACTAGCAGTCAATCATAGCTGCATTAAGTTACTGCTTGTCTGATTTTCTTTGACTGTGTTAGTACATTTCACCACAGTCCACATTAAAAGTTCACTAAAGTTCAGTTGATGTTTAACAGTGAAAGTAAGAATTGTTTTCTGAAAGGTCTAATCAGCACCCCTACACTCTACTGTAAATATGTATGCTGTGAATGTCTGCTGTAAGAACTGTGGTCTCCATTAAAAAAGCTCTCTGCCCTCACTTCTTTATTCTTCTCCCCTTCTGTTAGACCAATCACTTCCATCTGTGGTCAGCTGTAAAAAAAAAAAAAGTGTGAGAAAGTAATACAAAAAATATTCATATGAATGAATATGCATATGAAAAATCATGTCCTGATTGTAGCCCTGAGAGATTAAATAGATTTATATTGACACTTCTCCACATTCCACTGACAAATTGGCCGTTTCTGCATCGTTGCCAAAAACCTGCTGGTTACCTAGGCAATGACATTAAACGGCTCTTTACGTGTGATAAAGTCAAACAAAGATGACGCACTGTATCCAGCAACTATAGCTAAGGAATAGGAAGTAAAATGTCAAGCATTTCAAAAGGAAGCTGCTGTAAACTGTGGTTATGGAGACTATAACAAATCATTGCCCAGACCTAAAAGTCTCTTTGTTCCTGCCAGTCCTGGTCCTCGCTAAGTGAATATTATGGCTCTGAGTGAAGGAGGGAGGAGAGTTCGATGTTTTTTGTATATCCCTACTTGAGCCTTGTGTGTGCTTGGCACAGGGGCCTCAAAAGAGTGCAAAGAATAGAAGAGGCAGGGTCACAACAAGTATTCGGCGCTATAAGGGCTTGAACTGGCACAGGCTCTTGGCATGTACACAATGCATGTTGGGATGGCAGTGTCCAAGAGCCTCCTGACAGAGATACAAGCAGCTTGGGGTGGAACCAGCATCTCAGTGGGGACACAGAAAACGAAGGGAGGGAGACAAGATCAGAAGCAGAGGGGAAAATTGAGACAGATTTTCTTGCAGGTGTTGAGATAATAGACGAACAAATGATCTAATTGTTGGAGCACGAATCAAGGATTGGAGTCCCTCAGATGGTTCGGGGGGGGAGGGGTTCAGAGATCACAGAGAAAGCAGGATTTGAATTACAAAGACAGTCTAGATGACATATGCTAAGCTAAAAACCATGACTCAGATGTTCTTTCATATTCACAACTGTGAAATAGTTTAAAGCGCACATATTTCACATCAACAGGCCAAAGTTTTCATTTATCCAGCTTTTTTCTGCATTTATGGTTTATGGACAACAGGTCCCACTCACTTCATCAGGTTGACATTTATTCTCTGAATAAATTACTGTAATGTCAGCAAAGAAATGTATGCACTTATCCATGAATTTCCTTAGTAGGATAAAGTTAGTAGTACTGTAACTTGCCATCATTTGTCCAAAATTTGTTATTTTCCCAGCTTTTTGATTTTTTGTGAGTATGTTAGCCCAGTGACGTCAAAGCATCATTGCGCTCTTTTTATGTGGTCAGGCTGGGAATATTAGGGGAACTATCTGAGGGACTTTTATGGTTAGATGACTGAGCGCCACAGCTGGCCTTCTTGAGTGTTCAGTGCTTATTACCTACCCAAACTGGTCCAGGGAAGGAGAACCAATAAAGCAGGATCCAAGAGGCTCAATGATGCACATGCAAAACCAAGTCTGAGCAATGTGGTGTTACACCACAGAAGAGCTACTGTAGCACAATGCTTGATATAGGAAAGGTATCAGGATACATTTCATTGTTGCTTGGCGTGCACAGGGCAGTGCTGACCTGTGTCCACAATGCAACAATCAAAAAGGGTCCACTTCCTCGTTTAGTCATGATCTTTTTTAAATTCACATGCACACTTGAACTTTTGATGATGTCAAAGTTTGCAGTCCTGTTTTTCTACTGTAATTCTTTCTTTATTGTGTTTTATTAATTTCTCATCCTGTCAGATGGTTTCTCTGTCCCCTCCTGGAGGTTGAGCCGTACCACTACATCACTGACTATTCACAAAATGCTTGTTCGGTGCAGCATATTAGCACGTACGGTTTTACATTAAAGTTACAGTCCCATAACATAGAAACACATTTATGCACAATCTAATCAACAAGCTCCTGCTTTAAATTATTCAGAAACACCCCTCACCTCTATCCATATTCTCCGGTGAGAGAAGCAACGATATATTTGGAACATCACACTTTTAAGAGCGTGAGCTTCAACTCCCCTGGGTCATTTTCTGCTCTGGTCTTAATTGAGAGTGTTCTGGAAAAATCATTACTATATTAATGATTTAACACAAAGTAACTACCTGCTTTTTTCCAGGAGGAAAGGGAGATTTGCTTCGAATCAATACCCATGCACGCTCATTATAAGGGGGGTAAAGTTATAGTAATTAGGCAGACACCAATAACTTTTTAATGATCTTTGTTTTTAATTGCATATTATCGGGTTGCACAGTCTGTGTGTTTATACCCAAATATAAGATAATGGTGAAAGGAGAAGTAGATTAAAGAGAGGAGGCACCTGCAATTTTTTTTCTCTTTTTTTTTTTGTTTTTACTTCAGCAGCAAGAACAGATAGTCTGCAGAAAAAAAGGAGGACAAATGTGACCATCCCTTTGTGTCTTTTCTTTTGTGCATCAGTTTACAAGTAATGTGCCCATACTGGCAGTCTGGGGTTTTGAAATATTTGTGAAATAACACTTCCCTTTCTGCTGTCTATTAGGCTGAGGAAGTGAAAGGACTGTAGACAAAAAAAAGGGGGCACAAGGATCTTTAAGAGAAATCATTAATATTTCAGTTATATCATAGAGTGTTTCAATTAAACACTTACTGGTTAAGTAAAAAAATATTAATACAGTAACTGTTTATTCAGTCTGTTTTCAGCTGATTGCTGGCAGTCGTGTGTCCCGCTGTTGATTAAAGGTATCATTTCGCCACTACAAAATAAAAGGCAATGAAAATATAAATTAAAATGAGGATAAAATGCAACTGCAATGGGCAGCCATCTGTTAGCTCTTAAAGGGGAAGTGGTATACTCGAAGCAGCGGAGGGCTGTGTGTCTCAGGAAGAATAAGAGAGGGAGTGGGATAAATGTGGTGATAGAAAGAGCCCAGGAATGCCAGGCAGGCAATCCAGGACTGCTCTGAATAAGCGAGCAAGCCAAGAGACGTTTTTCTTCTTCTTCTTTTTCCGCCCTTTGCCCCGCTCTGCCTCCCTTCTCCCTCCCTTCCTTGGCCTGTTCGCTCTGGCCGGTTCCCCCGAAACACCGCAGCAGATTGTCGATCCAACGACTCCCTTGTCAAGTGATTATCTAGGAGCTTTAATGTAATCTTCCGCTCTCACGTACCATATTTCAATTACGAGTGCCATTGCGAAACAAGCTGCATATTCACTTCACCAATCGCCCCGCTGCTGCCTCAACAATGTCAACTGTAAAAGAACGCCAGCTGAAGGCAATTACGCATGTTTTCAGAGCCAATTATGATCGCTCTCACGGCGGCGGTTATGCCACAAGCAAGGGAGTGTTAGGAAATTTTTAATTTAATGACAATATGCTCATGGTAGGATTCAGCATGCGGCCCCCACTCCCAGGCCTGCCATTTCAGAATCCACAGAGGGAACCATTAGGCAGATAGGAAAAGATTATGGCCTCTCTCAAGGGCCACACTGGGAGCACAGGGATGGCCTCAGTAGTGCCGGGTAGATGGCATCCACTCATCCTCTCTGCAAGATCACAGCTGGCAGGGCCGAGTCCAAAGCGGAGAGGCAGGCTGGTTAGCTCGTCATCCAGTTTGGACTATGCCTGCAGAGGGAGCATAAACTCACACATTCTCACAGCAGACCGGAGGCTGAGAGATGCTGCGGAGAGAGATCAAAGTCTGCTCTGCGGGGCTTCCTTCTTCGACATTGCTGAGACACGGGCTTGACACCATTGAGTCTGAAAGCTTCTGGTAAATGGTCTTGAATTTGACATGAGAGGTTTTGGGGTTGTTTTTTTTCCAAAATTGTGGAAACAAGTTTTCAGCTTTGTTTCAGAAAAAGAGCTTGGAGGAGGAAAAAGCTGTAAAATGACACACGTCACAGTAAAATATATATTTTTTAAAATTAATCTGTCAGTTACTGGTTATGAAGTAAATGACAATGTCATAATACATGTTTTAAAAGATCTATATTTTACGAAAGCTGTTTTGCGTGCATGATCGCACGACCACTACAAGCAAGAGGTTACAGAACAGTCAGGTTTGTATTCATCGTCACAGCAGCAAAATAGGTTTTACAGAAAGAAAGCATATTGTTCGTAAATTTGGGTTTTAACGGTTTTAAAGGCTCAATTGTTCAAAAAACAAAATGCAGGTTAGATCTGAGCCTCCCCTCCCTCTCCCAGTGGGATGTTTGTATAAAACCCAGTCAGTTCTCGGGGGTAGGGGTTGACAGGAGAAGACATCGCCCCAGTCCCTGGGAGATTGGTGAACACAACACATATATTAATGCATTAAATGTGTTGACTGTGTTCAGCCCAGAGATGCAGGAGTGAGAGAGAGCGAGAGAAAGGTTTGGGGGAAGAGGAGAAAAAAAAGCTGTTGTTATGTATGGTGTTGTCTTGTATACCGCGCCTGGCAGTGTGTGTAAGTGTGTGTGTGTGTGTGTGAGGTGGGGGTGTTGGAGAAGTGTTGGCCAGATTATAAGGCCTGTGTTGAGAGATGAGGGATGGCCAACTTGTAAACAAGTGACAAGCGTCCTGGATGACAATTCCTAATCCATCATAGTGCTGTCAGCGGTGACCGGCGAGGTGACGGACAGCACCCAGGAGAGGGGACAGCTGGTGCACGTCAGTCCACATCATAATTCGATTTTGCACATGAGCCGAAACAGAAGAAGAGTCAGAAAGAAGAAAGAACTTTCTGTCAGTTGCCTTCTTCTCAGTCAGTCGTCTCCATTTTCTCACCTCTGTCTCATTCTTCATCGTTTTAAGGCTCTGAAATGATGTAATGCTCAATTATGGGGAGGAAAAAAGTGATGCCATCAATTTTGTAAAAGTTCCTTGTGAGTTCAGTTGAAAATGTAATCTTCTTACATATTTGTCAGCATTTACTAAGTGGCAAAAAACATTACTAAACTGACAATAAAGAATACATAAGTTTATATAAGAACATAATATGCGTGAGGTTTTTTTTTAAGTCAATAGAGACTGAAATGTTATCCTACTTAGTGACATTATCTTGCAATGCAACTTCAGTGAACTGTTTTGTTTGTTTGTTTTTCAGTGATAACAGGAATCTTTATAAAGAGGTTGGCTTTACTCCCAACTCATGACATGATAACACAGAGCCAGCCTAGCAAGTGGACTAGGTATCTGCCCCTACCCTCCACACACACACACACACACACACACACACACACACACACACACACACACACACACACACACACACACAGACACATGCACACACACACACATACACATACACACAAACCAGCAGGGGGACCCAAGAGTGTTCATCCATCCATCCATCCATCCATTCGCTTCCGTTTCTCCTTTTCAGGGTCGCGGGGGGCGCTGGAGCCTATCCCAGCTGCCCCAAGAGTGTTCAAACATCTCAAAATAAAGACTGATTAAAAAAAAATCTGCAGTAATCACACAAAACAAAATCAAAACATCTTGATGAATCTGTTCAGCTTGCATCAGAGCTGGTGTTATGTAACTACTTACAAGTAGATTACAACAAATATGTCCCCATAAAGTATTTATTCATCTGAGGTTGCAAAGTGAAAGATATGATGAAGCTATGTTTCCACGACTAATTACAGCATTACATTAAGTGTCAAATGAGCCCTGAGTTCAGTCAAGGTTTGGTGAACTAATGTCAGCTGGCAGGTAGTTAGCGTTAATTTAATGTTAGCTAGTATTAATAAGAAAATAGCTACATTTGCCCCCTTAAAGATAGACAACTCTATTAGTTTTACAGAGCTACACAGATTTAAGTTTTTAACAATATACAAACTTTCCTGCATGTTAGCTAGATTATGTTGTATGTAAACCATAGCAACCAAGTATAATGGCAAAGTATAGCAGCAAAATGTTATTTATGTCATTTTCTCTAGTCAACTACTTTATTCAGAACAAAACCAATATTAGGAATCTATGTGTAATAAAATTACCAACCAACTTATAAAAAGAGGCACATGGTAAGATCTTAAATAGACTGTGAGTGTTAAAAAAATAAATCTGCACATCATACTCATTATAAAAATAATCCATAAATGAATTTATAGCTGAACATAGGACAGTATGTTCCCCAATGTTTTTTTTGGAATTCTCGTGTCTTTTAAGAGAAAATTTGATTTTTATTTTTTACATTTTGAAAACTTGTAAAGATCAGGTGTAAACCAAACCTAGACTAAATATGAGAGATATTTGAGCACAGGTGTAAAGAGGCCTATGAGTATTAATCTTTCTTTTTGGCTGCTGGTGCGTTGATTTAGTTGCCCATGTTATGTCAAGGCCGTCATTCTTTTCTTAAAGACCTTGCTTCCCTGCCAAACCAGGATTTCCGATTGAGGGGTCTCAATAACAACTTTGATGTGGACGGCGTTCTGGAGGGTGAAGTGAAAGGCGCTAGGGAGGGGGGCCACACAATGGCCTGACCTTCCGACTGCATCTGCACAGATCGCACTCTAAATGGTCACATTGATGCTGCTTCTTAGGCCTTTTCTGGGAGCCCTGATGGAGCCAACACTGGTGGACTGGGACACAGCAAAGCCTGGGCACCTGCCAAAAGACAGGGACAAATTGATTGAGACCAAGCTAGCTCCTCCTGCATTTAACCCCTGCTCCAGCACCAGTTGGTCCTTCTAAATCACCACATAAGAAAACAGAAAAAATAAAGCCTAAATGGAGCTGCTGCTGCTAAAACATATCCCTCTTTAAATTTACTTTTCATTATTTTCCATTTCAATTTTTCTTTGTTATTATTGTTGCCTGCTGATTGTATTCACTTCTGTTTTTACTCTATTTGTTAATTTCTATTTGGTTACATTTTCACTCAATTACTGAAAAAGTTGGCCTTCAGTCTTTTTGGCTCAGTTTGCAGGGGCACTTGTGAATAAATACAAAGTTGGAAGAGACTGCTTGCATTGTGCCAGAGGCATTGTCACTCGTAATGATGAAGGTGAAATTAAAAATCCCTATAAACCATGCTGTCTTTTACTTGAAAAACCAATTAAAACAACTGAGTTGATTTGCCATCCACTAAAACTACAAAAGCCTCCATCCTGTTAGTGTAGTGGGGTAATACAACAAAATCTGCTGCATGCTTTACCACTTTTTTCAGTAATGCTACACTGGAGAACAAAAGGGGGCGGTTATGTGTTTAAATTCTTAAATGCAAGCAAAGTTCTAGTTATATGCTTTCGTTTTATATCAGTATCAATAAATGCACTGCTTTCTTTCCACAGAGGGACACAGTTTTCCACCCTCAGATGTCTTGCTAGTACACATAAGGTCACCACAGAACAAGAGTGGGAAGAATCTGGGAGCAAAAGGCAAAATGGTTTGTGTCGATTTAAGCAAGAGGGTAATAGGAGGAGTGGGAAAAAAATCAATAACAACATAAAATTGATTTAGTGCGTGTCATAAAACATAAGTAAGTGCTCTGAGATGGAGAAAACTGGAGTCTCAATTTAATCTGCGCAAAAGCTGCACTGTACAGATGAAGCGATGTCAAGAGGGAGAAAGATAGGAAGCGGCTAAAGGAGAGTGGGTGGGAAGAAAGAAGAAAAGCAGGAGGGAGGACAGAGTAACTCACAAGATAGAAAGAGGAAGATACAATAAAATCTAAAAGACAGACACTTAATTGTCATATTAAAGACTCTTTCCAGTGCTCGGCAGAGTGGAAGGTTAGCTCCCATTCATCATCTCGCTAACAGCCGCCTGAATGAAATCACAATTAAAATCTGCTCAGTATTGTCCCTGGGACGTTTCGCGAGCATTAATTTTTTCCCATTGATTCTCTACCCCCCATAAATCAGAAATGTTGCAGCGCATGCAATGGTTTATGGAGAAGGGATTATGGTGTTATGAAGCTAATGTAGCAGAACCGTCTCATTTACACACAGCCTCCCTGGCCAGCTTACAGGGGACGGAGTTATTACACTATTACACAGCCTATCACAAACACAACACACTGACGCTGTTTAAACGATACATTTAATTGGACAGTACTGTAGATTTACAGATTTTATGATCATAACAGCATTGTGTTTTGAGGATTCTGTTCATTTGCAGCACAAAAGTGCAGTAGGAGAAGATTACAGCATTTGTCGCAGAAACCAATGATTCTTTAAACATCTCAGAAGGATTATCCAAAGCCCTGATCAGTTCCTATATATAATTTTCCAGTATATGGTTCTATGGTGTAGACTTTTACATTGTTAAAAGACAAATCGAAGCATTGAAGTTTAGTTTAGTCTGAAAAAGTTTTGCTCTGCCATTCCTAAGTTGCTATTAAAAAAATAATAAAGTAAAGGAGAATATTAAATGCCGTAATATAAAATAAAAGGTAGAAGAAGACACAATAAAATAAACAGATAGTTTTAAAGTAAGTAAATAATAATAATTAAATATAATTCTCAACAGAAATCTCCCTCACAAATAAGAGCCAGTGAGGCTGCTAGCTAGCTAGCTAGCTGCCCGCTAGGCGTTATCTCAGCTTCTTTTAAACATTCAGCATGACCTCGTCACCGTGTTTGCAGTGGGTTTTTGTTTTAAACTTCAATAATGTGATTTGTAATTAAACTGTCTCCATTCTTGGTTAGTGGTACTCTGGTATTTTTTTATGAACATGTTAGACAGTGCTTTTGCGCTCCCTGCTAACCATGCTCGCTGGTTAGCTAATAACATAGCACACCCCCGCCTTCTGTGTAAATGCAATCAATTCAGTCTAAATGCTAAAATAAAGGCTTCAATACAAGGTGACAAGATGACTGGTGAAAGCACAGTGGCTACATCCATCTTTTAGATATAGTTTAAGACAGAGCGCAGTCGTTAGTGGGAATAATGCACAGCATTATTATTATTTGCAAGCATCTGGTCTTTGTCTGAAATCATTTTCTTGTCCAGTCATTTGCTGCCTTACCTATTTTGCATAATAATTTAATCTGCTGTGAGCAGCAAACTGTCATTATGAAGGTGTATGTGATTTTTTTGTCATTACTGACAGGTGTCATGTCATGCAAAGCTAATTTGGTTCTACAAATTACACTGCATTGTATCGTAGAACTTTTAGTTTGTGTTAATTGCATGCATAAATTTCCCACTCATTTTGGACACTCAATAAATACTATACCATCTTTATCATTTACAGCTGTGTCTTCCTATGAGCCTTGTAAAAGAACATGGGTAAATGCAACAGATTTGTCACTGTGTTCTCATAGCACATTGTTATATTGTTGTTTTTTTTAATGGCTTGAGCCCATCAGCAATCCAAAATCCATAACTATCAAAGTTCATTCTGAGGGAGTTAGATCATAATGAACTACCCAAACATCACATCATCGTCACATAAACTGGTTCTGACACCAGCTAAAAAGGGAGATGGATCATGTGCTGTAGCTTTTTGATGCTGGAGAAGTTTATATTTTGATGAAGCCCTTAACTCATAGCTAGAACACCATCACCACCAGACATCTCTATACAATGAACACACATATACACACACACACACGCACACATAGAAACACACACACTGCTTTTCCAACAGTGGTAATTGTATCTTCAGCGTCAGCGGCTTAACAGGACCAAATCATAGCAAGTACCTCTTGGCTAAAGCAAACCACTTCTACTAGATGAAGTGCATATGTCTGCCTTTGTGCAAAGATGGCCTAACTGCAGTTTAACTTTATCCTATAACAATAGAAATGATATATACAAGCAGAAGTACAATGACCTTTGGAATTTCAATATGAAGATGAAAAGCAGCAAGTCTCTTTGACAGGCTGCCTCACAGCCAGTGTCTACATGTAAAAATGATGTATGTAAAGAGAAATATCCATAAGTGCCATGGCCTGCAGTCTTTCCCATACATGGCTTTTACTGAGCCTGGTGACATGTTGAAGGCACTGTATGCAACGACATGAATGACAGCTTTACAGTGTGCATAAAACTTCTCTGTAGACAGAGGCACACGGTTATACTGCCTGGTGTCTCCAGCTCTTAAGAAAACAGCATCAGGAAGCTTCTGGTATTAATGTGCAGACTGGAGTTGGACACTTAAACAGGGAATCAGTGCCATCTCTGCACAGCTCACGCATTCGTTCATTTACAAATTAGTGCTTTTACCGAGGATTTTAATGACTGAAATGATGTTTATTTTACTTGTTTTTTCACTTATTAATGTAAACAGCCCTTAGTATAACACGATTTCCTCAGTATTTATGTAATCACAAGAACGATAGATCTTCATCTGGAATTTAGCACTCTTAAACTTGTGCAGAGTTAGTTGAACCGGCCAGAAAGTCCAGCAGGTGGGGAACTGGTTCCTGCACCAACATGGTAAGTTCTGCAAGGCTGTAGAGAAGAACGGGGACTACTGTTGCATTTAGGCTACAGTTGTTGGACTCACTGGAGAAGCAACTGTAAGACGAGGTCTGCCACAGGATATGATAACACAAATTCAACAAAAGAATAAAGCACAAAATTCCAAACCATACAAAAATTATTTATAAGATGGCACAAAACACAATAGGTGTAGTGGTAGTGCTTCTTTCATTACTGCAATTAAGTTAAAGGACTTTTTCTACACAGAACGAATCTTGTTTAGCTTGAAACATCAGCTCTAACAATATCTAATGTAATGATGTAAATGATTAAAAAAATCTTGCTTGGTAAATGTAAAAAGGCAATGGTAAGTGGAATATAATTAAAGCCCTTGAATTAACTCAATCACATATGGTGACTTTTAAGTCTGTCGGATTTATAAAAAGATGATTGAATTGCCTTCTAAGGAGGGGAAATAAAGATGTCACACTTTGAAAGACACTACGTGCGTAATTACTAATCAAAGCTGTCGAGCAAAGGAACAGAGAATTCGATTGCCTCGAACTTTAACGGAATCAAACTGGTTCAAAATCATAAGCCTATAATTCTTCACGTCTTACAAGGTATTCATTTCATAAATGGCATTGAAAAGTAACATGTTGTGCCCGAATAGGCCCGTCAAACATCCACATTTTCACTTTGTACTGACTGATCCCGGGACTACAGAATAATGAGGAGCCTAGAGAAATCTCAGGAGTAATGTAGAACTTGTACAGCAGATAAACAAATCATTTGCTCTAATGCGTACGTTATCTAAGTAATGATACGGCCGTGAATAATGTTATTTGACAACAATAAATGGCTACTTGATAAGAGGACCGGGGATTTACAGTGTCTGTGGGGACAAACATGATAGCAGTGAAATAAATGCATTCTAAAGCGCAACGCTGTAATTCAATCTTTAGTGAAGATCTTTACGGTGCAGCCGGGGCTTCCACCGTCAGCTGCAGTCTGCCATAGAGCATCACATCTCCTAGATAAATTCTCAAGACAGTCTGTGAAATGCTCCCATAACCAGTGACACGAGATGATTTCCCGCCTCTGACAAGCCCCAGTATTGAGTATGATAACACTTACTTTGTCTTCATCCTTGGCTGGAGTATAATATCAATCCGTTTGATGATCCAGCAAACCGAGTCGAGCACTTGTGTATCAATCTTCATACATCGCTGCCTAGTGTCTAACAAAGAGGCCAGAATGGGATCATTCAATCACTCCTGGGTTGCGCTCTGTTTGGTACACTTGGCCTTCTTTACAGCTCAAGTTTTTCACTCTCTGTGAGCATCTGTCCTATTTTTCTATTTCAGTTTCCCTCAATTTCCCTTTCCTTGTCGGGGATAAAGACACTTATATGTCTGCACGCTTGTCATAACTAAGCACACTGTTGTTCCTATCGTCCAGTTGTTGCTATGCCTTCCAATAAACTGTTTGTCTTACCTTTGATTTCAACAACCGTAAAGCATCACTCCATAATCTTAACCACTTACCCCTACAGCAGGTTGAATCCGTCCTCATTACCCTTCTCTTTGGATATCAAAAGGAATCCGTGTACGACGTTTTTTTTAGATTTTGACTTTACTTTTGTATTTGACTTTTTATTTTTAGTTGCTGTTTATGCACCAAAACGACTTGGTTAGGTTTAACATACACCCGTCCAGGTTTTCCACATTAAGAGAAACGTTGATGAGTCCTGCAATAGTCTAAAACCCATTTTTCCTGTCTTACTCTTGTTGGATGGATCAGTGGATGAATGGTTTGACAGACTTCTGTCAAACTCCAACAACATCTAAAAGTGTCTTACTCTTTTAGATGTTGTTGGAGTTTGACAGAAGTCTGTCAAACCATTCATCCACTGATCCATCCATACATCTATATATTCACTTGACCAAAACAAAACTGGGTTCAATTCAGGATTGCAGAGACGCTGAAGCCTATCGAAGCTGTCAAAGGGCAAAAGACGGGGTACATCGTGTCTCAACACGTGCAGGGGCCTTCGAGGGACAGCAATTTTGGGTCCAAAGACAAATTTTCATGGAATCTTAAAGGTTTACTTCTGACAATTGTGGATGCCATACGATGCCAACAATTCTCTGTATCCCCCCAAAAAAGAAATAAAAAATGTTATAGCTGCAAATAATATTTAACAGTTACAGCATACTGACTGTTTCCTATTCTCTGGTCAATAAAGGGGGTTTTGCAGCCAATGTTTGGTAGCAGGATTTGGTTCATTGTGAAGACAACCATGAGGCTATAGTCTTCCACTGAAATATAGCTCAATCAATAGACACGCAGCAATCAACTTTTACTTGTCAGTTTTGATATATCCAGTCATAGCTTAGGGTTGTTTTGCGATGTCTAATGTTCTGTGAAGATGGGCTTTTCATATTCTTTATCGTTTCTCACTCCTTTTTTCACCCCATCAACAAAAAAATGTGTTCACACTTTTGTGAAATAAAACCTCTAAGGGAGAGAAGGAGGGGAGAAATGAGGAGAAGAGAGGGGGGGGGACAATGAAATTTAACCCGTTTAAAACTGTATCATTTTCCGACCGTACCTCAGGGCTCTGGGTGTTTATCGGTGGGACTGGAGAAGCAGAGATCACCGGACTGGTAATTGTTTCCTCTAAATCTGCTGAGCTCTGAGGAACACCAAGTGCAGTTTTTCATCAGACAGAGAATGAGAGGGTAAAAGGACAATACTAGGAAAAGCAAAAATGCTTTAGTCCATCATGTTGGTTTTTATCACTTCATCTAGCACGTTAGGAAGGCCACTAGCCTTCCACACAAAATAATTATAAACACAGCTTTTGCCAGTGACGGGGAGTTGGCGTTGCTTTCTGCAGTCAGTAGAGCACATACAGTGTTTTCTTAGAATAAAGCTATTAAAAAGAAATAAATTACGTCTGTTTTAATTGATAAAAAAAGAGAATATTTTCAAATATTCCTTAATGCTAACTCGATTTGACATTTTGCTACAGAGTCAAAGCTCAGCAATAGGCCTGATATCTCATTTAGCTGTAAAGTGATGTGCTCTGCACGCAGCCACAAAAAGACATCAGAAAAGCAAAGTACTGCCACACTCCACTCGGACCAATTTGTCTCCATCACTCCATTTATATAAACACTGAATGATTTAGCTAAAATTGTGCCGAGAATCTTATGGGGATTTTTTTCCCCTTCTGCTTTATTTTCATTATACTTTGAGTATGTTAGAGGTTTCGATTCTGCGTGTGCATTTGGCTTTGAAAGTCTCAGATTTAGAGCGGTGGTATTGGCTCATTTTTCATATCCATTGTTGGCTTGTCAGGGTGTCATAGCTGTTCCACAGAGCTGTTAGATCAGTCCAAATGTATAAATCATCCAGGATCTGACACACTCATTTAATTTGGGGGGCCCTGGTGCAACAGCGGGACTATTAATGAAAAATCCCTGCCCTGTTTGCTGAGTGGGAACATTCAGTCTATTTTATTTTATTTTTTACATGGATATTCCGCATTATTTCGCCGAGTAGGCTGTTGGCGACCAACCTGGCACTTTGTCATTTATCATCATATGCTGTGTTTGTCAATCTGCTGAATTCTTTTGGTCGGCAGTCCCATGCAAAGATCACTCTGCATATTAAGAAAACGGGGACACCTCCGAGGGCGCTAGGTGAGCCAAACCTCTCACATTCCACAGTGGTTCCAACCCTAGAGCCTGTGTTATTGTTTTCCATCTGTGAAATAAAGTAACAGGTACTTAATGTACCAAAAACAATTTGTACAGCAGTTCTTTTTCCCCATTGAAGGCGTGCATGGCTCGCTGAGGGCTCCCCTTATCTCAGCGAGGCTAATCCATTTTCACACTGCGCTCCGGCGCTCTCATTTTACAGCTGAGGAGCTCTCCGGCTCCACGCTGGGCCTGAAATGGGACCCCAGTCACTGTGGCCCCTTGGAGTTTGCGTAGGTAAGTGTGCAGAACAAATGCTGAAAAGTCTTTAGAAAGTTAAAGGGACTAGTTTGGCTTTTCTCTCTCCCTCGCTCTCTCCCTCCCTGGGCTCCAGCACCTGCATTTTTTTGTGCATTTCACAGTGTGAGCTGCCGTGCTTGAGCGCTGTCGAAGGAGAGTTTTTAATTGGAGAAGCATTAAAAAAAGTGAGAAATGGTGTATTCTGCGCTGGCGTGTACCTGTTCAGACTGTTTTATTTTGTTTTATTTTGTTTATGCTATTCTATCTGATGAAAATGCTTTTGACAGGTGAGTATGAGCCATCAAACATTTATGTCACAGCATAAAACTAATGGAGCAGGTCATTGTCAAGGTGCCTCACTGGTGTAGACTCACACAAAGGCCCTGTTTACAAAGCATGTATTGATACCACATGTGCAAGCTGCAGTACGAGCTGAATAGTAGCAAGTGGGACTGATTGTGGTTTAAAATGATTACCGCAAAACTTGATGGATCACTGTTGCACATCAAAAAAGCCATGATTAGGATGTTAGGGATCAGGAAAATAAATTACTCCTAAAATTGCTTAAGCTGGTTGGTTTAGTGTGTGTGTGTGTGTTTTTTCTTTTTCATCTTTTATACACTGCAACCATATTTAATGTTAGTGGGATATTTCACTGTTTTTGAACTTATAGAATGAAAAACACGTTTATCTTTTCCTCAAAGTGGAAGTATGTGCATTAAAGCAGGCTGTGGCACAGGAAAAAGCTGGCAGCTCTGTTACTTGATAATGATATTTGGGTCCCACAGCTTCCACATGAATTACTATCTAATGGCGGCCCTTCTGTCGGTCTCGTGTCACGAGTGTTTTTAAGTGCAGGTTGGAAGGAAAGGGTTGTCTTTGTTTGGGACAGTCAGCCAAGATTAACTGGGATCATCCTGGTTCACAGATACAAGGTAAGAAAGTCCCCCAGAATAAAATAACAACAATCCAAATGCTTAAATTAAAGGAGGAAACAAAGCAAAGTTACAAATGTAACAAAAGTCAATACGTGTGACTTTGACAAATTGTCTGTGTTTATATGATTGTTTCTTTTTTTCTATTGTTTTTCTAGATCCTGACAACATTCAGACATTCACTCACATATCACTGAAAAACTGTTTTGTTTCACTTGCGAGTCGTGCTCCTAACCCTTCGCCATCCCATCATGCCAAGTCATTTAAGGCATCTGTGGCCTCTCTGGCCCAGCCTCTGCAGCCCCATCAACCCCCTGCCGCGGCTCATAACAGCGCATGCCCACTTGGCTGGGCCAGCCGGGAGGGCAGCCGGGCCAGGACTCCCAGGACTCCCAAGCATCCAGAGCAGCTGGAAGCCCCATCTTCCCATCCTGCTTCTCAGCAAAACAATCAAAACAGAAAATCTATAATAAATCAGTCTCAGGCTCTATATGGGAAAAGAAAAAAAAAGAGGAGGGATTCAGTCAAGGAAATCGCTGTTTGAAAACTGAAAGCAATGAATTTTCTTCAGCTATCTAAAAAAAAAAGTTGCCAGATCCAACCTGGAGTGTGTGAATGTAATAGAGTGCCGCGACTCCATTAGCAGGAGCTGTCATGTTTCCCTTTTCGACCAATAAGATATAATGATGACAATTATTTAAAAGAAGAAGAAAAAAACACACAAGGTGAAAAAAAGGTGAAAAAAACAAAAGGTGTAAGGAACCTTCTAATGTGACTAACTCTGGGTTGTGCATTAGCAGTTACACTATATACATATAAGTGTATGTACAAGCCTGCTGATTTCAAACTAACTTAGACTCATTGAGTTAATACCTCTAACCTAAACAACTGTAATGGAGAGCATGAAAAATCTCCCCTCCCCCTTACTTCTCACACCCTCCAAGAGGACACAAATACACACACACAGAGTCTGACCACCCCAAAGCTAATGCAGTTTACTCAGAGGGTCATCTGTAGTTCACCACAGGGCGATTAAAAAAAAACAAATCAAACATATTCCCTTTTAGTTTGTGTCTTCATGGGATGATATGAGGGAAAATAAAAGTAGGAGAGGAAAAATAAGGTGTTGTCATTTTACATATATATATATATATATATATGTATGTGTGTGTGTGTGTGTGTGTGTGTGTGTGTGTGTGTGTGTATGTATACAATTAATATTTAAAAAAAACTTGATGCTTTAATTTATGTTGTATGGGCATCTACAGGTAAAATCAGATGACAAGATTTTTCCAATGAAAAAAGAAACAGTGGCTTCTATCTTGGTGGGCTTGCCACTCGGCCCGATTGTTTACATTAAGATGAGCTGGATTCTTTTCTCTCTCCCTCGAGTGGAGTGATTTGAAGTTTGCTCTCTCATCCATGTAACTAATGCTGAGCGAGGCTAAGCTAGAATGCATCTGAATGGGCCTCCGAGCTGCAGGAGGAAGAGATTCATAATCACAGGCGAGATGACAGGTGGATCAAATTTCTAAACTTTTTTTGTGCGCGCGGTGACAGGCTATCAGTCAGCAGGCAAAGACGATGTTTTCTTAACCTTAGAGTTGCATTAAGTTGACATCCTGCTGTAGCGGAACTAGGTGACATATTGATGTGGAGGAAATATAACAGGCGGGAAGCTTTAAGGCTTTAGGACAGAGAGGGGGGAAAAATTACAAGCAAGAGAGGTTTGGGGAGGGGGTTTATGGGTAACAGTCAAACAAAGTGACCATCTTTATGACCTGTCTGTGAATATGCCTGCTTCAGCTCTGCAGAAGCAATGATTTAAAAAAAAAAGAAAAAGAGGTTTAATACACTAGAGTAAAAGAGCAACACAATAACAGAAGGATTAGTTAAAAAAAAAAAGATCAGCAACAGCCGTTTAGTTATACGGGTTTTAAAATAAATACATAACTAAATAAACATCACTTTTATTGATTAATACACAGCAAACAGCAAAATGGACACCCTACAGCAATTTTTCAATTTAGGACTCGAATGGCGATGCCCCCTTCGCCATTACCCGAGAGAGCGTATTGGTGAGGCGGACTAAAGCCCGTGCATCAAATCAAAAGTGCAGAGTGTTACCATAAGCATGAAGACAAACTGCTCTCACGTTTCTAAGTACAGAAGTCTATGTTCAGTTACTTTGTCACAAATCACTGCAAGGCTTCCCTCCCAATCCGTCATTTCGGGATTACCGGGAGTTCGCGTAGGCGCTGCCATCGTCACACAAGCCTGTCACCTGCTCAGTGGGGGTAATAATTGGTATGAAATAGCGTTATGGACAGCTGAAAAGTAAGTGCTCTGATTGACTGGGAAGCCACTCTGAGGATTCCTGTTTTACACTTTGTTAAGGTTCTCAGTTCTCCTTAACTCTCTGCTCTTTTTATTCCTTCTCTTTCCCTCTCCTTTCATTTTAGCCTCATGGATTTGCTATCACAGAGGTTTAACAATTTTGCTGGAACCTCTGTCAGAAAATATATTTTTTTAATTTAATGACATTTTTTTCAGCCAGCTCTTGACTGACTCCATTTGTGGGGGTGTAACTCTATCAGAAAGCGCCTACCTGCTCTTTCAGTCATCCTTTTTCTGACTAGTCGAGCGGAGAAACAGAGGGACTAGACAGAGATGAGAAAGGCGAGATGGGAAAAACGACAAGGCTCACAGGTGGATGTGGTTTTAGCCTCCATATTCATTTTTATAACTTTCTGACAAATACCCTTTTGTAATTTATGCCAAGAATTATCTGCGGTGACAAGTGGACAGAATGTCAGAGGCAGAGATTGAGCAGTGGTGCAGCGCAGAGACTTGCTGCACGCCTGTACAGAACAAACAGCCGTGGAAATCTGTACAAGGTGGTGGTGATGGTGGTGGTGGTGGTGGGGGGTGTATAGCAAATCACACAATACACGACATACACTTGACAGTGAACAAGAAGAATTTGTTTCGCTCTAACACTAGAGACAAGGTGGGAAAGAAATGGGAGGAGATCAGAAGACTGTCACTTACAACAAATAAAACAGATCTAAAAGAAAAATGACTCTGCCTTTATTGTGAGATGTCTATGCAGGTTGACTTGGAAATGAGTAAAGTAATAAAAGAATTAATGCTCTTTTAGAAACCTTCCAGTGAGAATGTATGGGCAGAGCTCCAAAAGTCACCATTTGAATTTGTCAAACTGTGAGAGGCAAAAACGACGGAAAAAAACCATCACAACCCTTCTTCAGATCACCCAGTTGTTATTTGTGCCTTAATTCAGCTGCTGGTATTAGTCTCTGAAAAGGCAGAAGCGGCTGCTGTGATGCTCCAAGCCTCACATATTCTTTTCTATGGCTTATCAGTCGGAAAGCCAGAGGAGCTGTCCGGTCTCATTCTCTCATTGGAGAGCACATGTCAGGACCTATTTGCCACTGGTTACTTTGAGAGTGACATCAGTGATGACCCCTTGACCCGCGCTGACGGAGAAATGCTTCTGCAATAGTTTTCCATTACAGAGGCGAGAGAGCGCGGACACCAGACAGATATGTTGAAATGGGAAAATAGGAAAACTGGAAAAGGCATTTAGACCTGTATTTGACCTATCATGTTTCAGTTTTCTGCAGGAGCCTTTTATGAAATGACTATTTGACCCGTGAACAAAGCCCTTGTCATCACCCGCTTGTTTTCTATGCACTAACTGGCCACCAAAAAATATTACAGCTGAGGAAACGGGGTCTTTACACCAACACATGAGCTTCTTTTCTTTTCCTTTCAGTTTTTCCTCATTCTTTTCTTGTTGCTCTGTCTCCTTGTCAGTCTCATTATGTGTGAATCAACCTGGAATGTATCTGTAGATTTCTGAAATAGAGTACAAATTGCTATCACGGAGCTTTTGACATGCTTCTCAACAGGTTGGAAGCCAATGTTTCATAAAGATTTGAGCCGTGCTTTGTTCACCCGAAAGCACTCTGGTTGAGACTGCGCTTGGATTTCTTCCAACACGATAAAAAAGAAGAACAATTAAAAACAATTGCTTTAATGTTGGTTATTATAATGCACAAGTTAAATTTCATTGAATGGAAATTTGAATTGACATTTTAACTAAGAAAGCGTAAAAAACCCCAATATTAATATGTAATACATATGTTTTTTTTATATTTAGTTACATCAGATGTCAAATGAACAGTGTTGTTTTTCTTCAAATGTGACGAGACATGTTGAGTTTCACCTGCTAAATTTAGTGTGAAATTTTGGAATATGCATATATTTGTTCTCTTTGCAAAACTTTGATGTGAAGATTTAAATGCTCTAGCTACACTGAGCACCTACTGGCAGACTTTTCCTTCAACTGTGAAAGGATCAACAGCTGGCTTGGCTCAATCCACGGAAGAAGAAAAAAGTACAAAGAGTAGAACCTCTAAAGCACACTACTTTAATTACTTCATTGTAGTACATGTTGCCATATACTGCAATTGCCAGGCAGCCAGCTGAGACTTCAGAAAGTTATTGAGCTTAATTGAGATAACCATAGAAGCAAAGCAAAACAATGGAAAGGATTCATTAGTGTATTTGAGTACAGTAATGCACTTATGTATGTTTTCTAGACATCTAATATTAAGTGGTTATTTCTATTTTATTCCATTTGACTTTTTCCACATCAATAAATTTCAAAGGCAAATGTCAAGATTTGTCTGAAAAATTTGGTTAAATTAAATTTAAGGAAATATACTTCTGACAAGTTTGTTAAAAACTTGGAAAAGTTTGAGTGAGCCTTTCACATTTATTTTGTTGACTTAAAAAAACAAAAAATCAATGAGCAGTTTAAACTAGGGATGCGTGCGACTAAATGATACTTGGTGCTTATATAATGTTTTTCTACTCATAAACAAGTATACCATAAGCCTCATTTACTCACATAGCACTTTTTTGTTATTTACAGACCAATAGATGCTTGAAACTTAAGAGCAACTACCTTGTCCAAAGGCATTTTGATATGTTGACTGGAGGAGCCAAGGACTGATTCACTGACTTTCTGATTGGTAGACAACCTGCTCTTCCACCTGTGCCACAGCCACCCCAGTCAACTAGCTTTGTAAAAGTTGCTGGTCTTGCTAGTCGACCCCAGAAATACTAGCTGCTTAAACTTATATTTATTTTTTTTAAAGTACCAGTTTAAAGATGACAAACAGCTACATTTCCCAGGGGGGTAAACAGACGACAGTCATGCTAATAGGTGTGTTTCTGTATCATCCCGATGTAAAATATATATATAAATAAATAATGGCTGGCTGTTTGCTGGCTCTTTTACAACAAACTTGAATATGATCACGTAAATGAAACCAGGGTGAGCACCTTCTGCAGCAAAAGTTAACACTAGCATGACAGAAAACAATGGTCGTGTCCAAATTCATGGGCTGCATCCTCCTGAGGCCGCATTTGTCACAGCGACACGCCGAAGGCTGTCCAAATTCGTAGACTCCTCCGAATGCAGCCGACAAATGTGTCCTCCTTTTCCCCGAATTTGAAGGATGGGTCGGGTGTGTCCTTCGTGGCCTACCATATCCCAGAATTCATAGCGCGGCCCAGCCAAACTCCAGTTTCCAATAATGGCGGCCGCTACTAAGTTTTAAAATTACTCTTACTAATATTTCTGGGTCACAAAATAAACTTTTAACATATTTTCAGGTGAGAAAGTAGCTGTGTAAACATCAAATATCTGCTCGGTTTATCGAGATATCGCATATTTGCAAAAGTGCTTCGACGTTTTCGGAGCATCTGCTACCCACCAGCTCGATAGCTAGCCGGGAGCTCGAGGGTCACTGAAGCCGCCGAGAACGGCACAACTCCCGGCACATCATTTTCAGATCACCGCGGAGTTTCGCTACTCAGGTTAAACGTAATATATAAGTCACTTAGACAACCTAAAAATGTTATTGTTGGGCTTTTTTCAGTGTTTTATATGTTCGTGAGTAAATCAGTTTGGCTGAGATTAAAGTTATTAGATTAGATTAGATAAAATAAAACTTTATTAATCCCCCGGGTGGGTTCCTCCGGGATTTTCACACAGCTGAATAAACGTCAAACAGAAAACTGATTAAACAGAAGTGTGAGACGGTCGAGAATTTACGCCAGTGTCCTGTTATATTTTAGATAGCAAGGAGCAGACGGCTGTGTTTATTAAACTCCACCGAGACAGCGGTGACGCTAATCAGAAGGCTAGACCGTCTAATTTCCCCAGCCGTTTACTTCCGACCTACCTGACCTTCTGAGGACCCGGCCCACGTAGACCGCGAAGGCCGGGTCCTCAGGAGGATGCAGCCCATGAATTTGGACACAACCAATGTTATTGAAGCTAGCGCTGTTAAGGCTAGCTAAACCAGCAAGCTAATCTGACACATTTGTTTGCAAGGTCAACGATTTTAAAACATGACTTGATTAAAAAGAAATGCAACTTATGGTTTCATATATCTTCTAAAATATGCAGAAACTCTGGCTACCTTTTAACTACATCCATTCGATTATGCTATATATATATCCGATTAGATTACGATTACGTTTTAAATGGTTTTAGTGTTTAGTGTTCTGTCATTTATACTCTACTGGTCTAATTTTTTTTCAGTAGTTCAGTATTTAAGAGTTCAGTATTTAAAATACTGCTTAAATAACAACAATGACAATATCAAAATATCACAAATCCATATTAGCAGAACAAATACTTTTGGTGGTGTTTCATATGACCAGATCCTTTAACAAAATCTGTTGCTCATTCAAACACTTTAACCTCAGTTACATTTTATATAACAAACCAACTCATCCATCAGAGTCCCATTTGTGACACTACAATATGGTCTTTGACTCTTGTAAATATGTTATGTGAATATCATTAATAGCAACTGTGCTCTTCCATCAAAGTATGATTGACAAATTACCCACAGTAAACCATGAGGAGGAAGGCAAACTGTATAGGAAGATGTCCACTTAGAGCACTGATTTATGTAATATGACAGGGATGCTTTTCTACTTTATCACCCATTACGCTTCCCTACAGCTCATAAAGACATATGTCACCACATGAAAGCTTGGCAGGTCATTCTGTAGAGACAGCGAGTGCGCTAGCTAGTCAGCTATCACTGCTGGCCTTCGCCTTCCTGATGAATTACATTTATGAAAGCTGCAATTACCTGATTGCCTCGTCGCTTTGGCTCCCACTCACGAGCAGGATTCATCACAGCCCTATAATTTCTTTCAAATTAGCCATGAACCTTAGTCCACAGTGTCAACAGTAAATGCCATGGTGACCCTACTGAGTGTAAGTAATGTCCTCTTTGGTCAGCACAATAGTAAATGAAATAAGCGGCTCCTAGAAATGAACATCAGAAGATATGAAGTAGCAAGAAGGTGACATCACAATCACTACAGACCCAGTGGAAGATATGAAAGGTGCTGGTTAGATGCTAGTCTATCCTGAGATCGGCATGCAGCAGCTGACAACATGGCATAGCCCCCAGGATCATCACCATAAGCCCCACAGGAAGCTAGTAGCAGATTGTTATTTTCTATACCTCCCTTTCCCCAAGCAAACTGACCTTCTCAGACCTCCCAACACAGAAGCTCCTCTATCCTCAGACCAGCTACACCCTGAGGATTCGCAAAACAAACTAACTGCTGGGCTGGTATGGGCCCTCCCACAGACCACCATCTCTCTCTCGGCATGGAGGCAACACTTCTGATTCTGTTTTTCACACACAGAATCAAACAGAGCTATGAAATTTATATAGCGCTAAACTCTCACTCGTACATTGAAGGTGATCAAGTTTGAGTGCAGGAGCAAAGTTGTTTTTTTTTTTTTATCTCCAGGAGGTGCCGCGCAACGTGAAAGTTGGAACAAGCATTTCCTCACACATTCATAAATTCATTAGTCTAAACTTTTCAGTGTATCAGTTACATTAAGCCTCATTAACTTCTTTTTTCCTGCTTTATATCAGCTAATTAGCTCAGGGGTGGCCACAAATTAATTACCATCTTCTACACCCTCATGCAATTGCATTGTGTTTATTTAGTCTCTCCTATTAACTTTTAATCTTTTCCTTCTCGTAAAAACAGGCAATTAACATTTTTTGATAAACAAAAATGATGCTTGCTCAGGGATAATCAGCAGCTCTGCATGTCGCCCTTACAAAATTATCCTGTCAGCTAATTTGACCCTCAAACCACCCTTAGTCCAGGGCTCTTTGGTCTGTTAGACTGGCTCGGTGTGTAGCAGAAGAAAAGTGTGTGACAGCAGTGTGACCCTTGTTGCTTTTTCATTTGTTGTCGGGGTTTTTTTTGCCTGCACTTAAGGCAGTAAGTTTGTGTGACTCTACAACTTACTATGTTTTTTTTAAATATCCTTTTTCTTTTCTTTGCTGTAGCCGAGTTTGGCAATCAGGCAATATGACAGTAAAGCTTTGAGCATTAAGCAAAGAGATGCTGGAGAAGTCTTCAATTTTCCAGTGTATTTCAATAAGCCAACACAATGGCTGCTTCATTAGCTCATTGATTCATTAATGTAGCCATCATTCTTCCTCATATTCACCGAGCACAAACACCGATGATACAAAACGTAACAGTAATGATAACTCCGGCTCCGGTCGAATTCCTGTTAAGGCACCAGGCGGCAATCCGCTTTGATAAAGAGGCCCATTTATTCGCTGTCTCCCAGCACAGGGTCATCCTTCTCCATATTCGGTGTATTGACCCAGGTTGTTCCTTTTATTACAAGCAGGTTTTTTATTGAAGGATGATTACATTGAATGATGTCAAGCGAGGGGCGAAAGAATCGACCAGAATAATGACGTTCCGGTGAGGGAGAAAGTGATGGGAAGAGGGGTGGAGGGGGTCGATGGCTGCACTTGCCCTGTCTTTCTGCGCAGCCTCACAAATTGAGACGCATCCGTGCTCATCCATTATTTAAGGCCGATCGGAATCTCTTGGCAACTATGGATTTGATCATCATTGCCGTGTCCATATTAAATATGTGACATAAATATCACAGTAGGGGCTTGTCAATAAGAGAGCAGCTTGGGACATGAAAGAGAAAACAATATATGGATACGAGGCAGAGCCACGATTAGAAACTCGTGCAGACGTCTCGCTGCTTCTCTGACTAGGAGCTGTTAAAGATATTAGAATGGACCTTGAATAAACAACGAGTGGACTGCACCTTTCCTTAGGTTTTCACATGGATATATTGCTACAGCACGTCAGCAGCTTCGCTTGTGACATGTCTTAGGTTTATAACCAAGCACACAGATCGATTTTTACAGTGAGTTGACCGTTTTAAAAACAGGACATTTTCTAGCAGACCTTTTTCTATAATTTTACACATTTATCTCATAGTTTCACTGGTCCTACCCACAAGATCAAAGTGGGCTGTATGTGTGCCCACGATGTAAAATGACTTTAGCATCCCTGATCTAAAAGAATGCCAGTATCCAAGGCTCCCCAGCGGATCACGTCACCTGTCAGTGGTTTTAATGTTGTTACTGATTGGTGTAACTGTGTGTTTACTTCAAATTAAGCTAGACCTAGATAGCAATGGCAGACTTTACCCATTTAAATCATCAGCATGTAAACATTTACAGTGTGAGCATGTTAGTGTGCTGATGTTAACATTTCACTCAGTGTGAGTGTTACTGAAGCTGTATGCTTTCCTTTTGTTTTCTATAAAAATTGCTTGTTATCTTCCCTCGCTGAAAGTGCGGCTAAGCCCCTTAGCTTAACTCTTCCAAAATACCTGTTTAAATTTTCTCAAATAACCTTAAAGGAGGCGGGATTGTATCTTGTCTTTATTTTTAGCAACAGGCCCACATGCTTTCTCATTTTGCAACAGGTCTTTAGTACTACCGTTGCTTATTATAGGGATTTTGCTCCTCTATTTAAGGATGACCAAAATTGCCTGAAAGTCTCAGTCCAAGGTGGTTTATGTTAAAGCGCCAGAATGTGTTATATCTTTGGTAAACAAAACCAGCAACAAAAAACAGGCATTCATTCCTATGAAAATGTGTCTGTGTGGGCAAAGTAGCAGTGCGCAAAAGGAAAAAAGAGGGTGTCGGGTTGTAAGTCACCACATAAATAAGGTGGAAAGAGAGTTGATAACAAGAACCAGCATCTGCCAGGCAGGCAGGCAGGCAGTATGTCTCCTCTCTCCACGGTGGACTCTTCGTCTCCTGTGATTTTCTCCAGCTGCTGGCCATGAATACTGGCCTATGCACTCTAGATTAAAGCAGAACACATGTTTCTCTGCAGGCTAGACTATATATCATCCCCTGATAGCCAACGACACACGCTTCTACAAATTGTCTCAGAAAAAAGACAGAGCATGGAAAAATACGGATATGAGATATGTGTTACTCAGCGGTTTGACTGTTGTTCCATGTATGTTTGTATTAATCTAAATGTGATTTTTCACCAAATATTGAAATCATTAGCAGCAGCATAACTCTATTCAGTTTTCCCTGAGCTTCTGCTCTTCAATGGAAATATCCATATCATCGTTCACCCAGCAATGGTAAACAAGCTTTTATAGATTCTGAAGTCTGCTTCCAACGACTCTTGCTCTTGGTGTCTTGGTTGAGCCACGTAAACAGTGGTTTATGTCTCTGGGCACTGAACATGTTGCTTTGCCCGTGCACGACCCGACTGCGTTTGCTGATCGAGTTGTGCTTTTAACTGTGAGCACCACAGGTGGGTTTCAAAAGCATCTACTAGATATAATCTCAGTAAAGCTGAGCGATTGAATTGGACCTCTTAATTAGTTTGTGATGTTGGTGCCTTTTGGATTACTACATTTTTTTTCTTCAAATAATTCATGTGGTGACTAGTAATTGTAGCCCATACCAGTATTTTTACAGTGATGTTTATAGGTTTTTTCTAGTTAGCGGGTATCTCTGACTGTGTGATGTATCTATACAGACTATAGATGTGCATTGCTACCTAAGGCAGCTAGTCACACAGGCCTAGAGAACAAATGGCAACCATCTGGCAGCCACTTATTACTAAGTAAAGATTGGTATGTTCTGACTGGCTAACGAGTGATTGCTGGAGGTTTCTGCTAGTCATTCTGAAATTAATAGCTAAAGCCTCATTCAATCAGGCCTAAAGTCCAGTCAGTGTCCCCCTGGCAACCACCAACCAATGGGAAAAAGCATTTTGCAACCAGCTGGTGAGCGTTGCAGGATGTTTCTAGTGCAAAATTGTTAGCAAAGAGTTATAGAGTGCTGCACTGATTTGCAGATTATCACTTTCTTGATCGCTTGATTGCATGTAGTGTTTGTGGAAAATGCTGAATTATCTGTAAATATTTGGAAGCTAGTCATAGAGCAGCAGTGCAACTGTAAAAAGTGTGACGCAAACTGGAAATGCATCCAACATATTTCAACAGGTTCTCTGTTTCCGGTTTGTGTTGCTTTTTCCCCATTTTTACTGCAGCTCAGTAAATAAATGGGGACTTGTTATAGACAAGTCAGTGTCGTCCATGCAAACCACAGGCACGAAACAGCAATCTGCTAGTGACCAAGGAAATGGGGTCCATCCTTTTTATACAGTTAATGCATATTACTGAACTGTGCCAACTTTACCATTACTGGGGGAGGTGGAGGGTTATTTCACAGTTATATTTTAAAGATATTATGATTATAATAAATTAATTAAAAATCATACTATCAAAAATATTACAATGATATTCACACACACATAAGTTTCAAAATCCTGCAGTTTTCACTGATTGGTTACAGGAATTTTCGCATGTGAGATAAAAGTGTATTCAGATGAAATTTTCTTTTCTCGCAAAACAAAAACAGTTGTTCCACTTAAACAGTCAATGCATGCGATGCCTTGTGTTTTATCTGTTTTGCATTAAATCATAACAGGAGAAGTTTATTTCTCTTTGATTAAGATTTATGCCATGTCTCTTTTGTAGACAGAACTGAAAGAAAGTATGCCCCTAAACCTTAAAGCAATTATGTTATAATACATGTCTTAGCGTCTAATTTGAAGATTATGTATTTGATTGGAGTAAATTGTTTTGATTTTCACTCGTTCATTATATCCCGCTTGGTTATCCTGCTTGTTAATTTACAAGCACTTAAAAATAAAAATAGATGTTGTGTTATTCATACAATGACTAATTTGACTGTTTCACTTTGAAGAATTTCCATGAACAATATTAAGATTTTTCATTGTGTAAATGACGTGATAATTTATAAAGAATTTGACGCTAGCCACAACAGAAAACGACATTTAACAGACACTGATAGCAGAAAAAATATTCCTTCCTTCCTGACAAGCTTCTTTCCTTGCTTTAATAAAAGTACCCACTGTCACTATTGCATCAGCGTAGAGGTAAGTATCAGTGGAGCAGGGAAAACAAATTCAGTAATAATTAACTTGGGTCATCTACTCATCTGCTATGGCTCATAAACCTTAGAGAAAATTTCTCCCAGAACTTTTCCAAAGCTTTTAAGTCTCCCACATGAGAGATGTTTTACACAAACCAAATCCGCTCTTGCTTCAGTTCATCACCCACGTTGGCAAAGCCAGATCTTTGTCCCTTTCCCTGATACGTGACTTGTGCTGTAGTGAAGATCCTGGAAAAAACATTACAAATCATCTGCTGTCAGTACTTTTTTATGAGCTATTACACTTTCTGTTCTCTCATTTTATAACAGATAAAACCAACCGTTCTATGACGGTTAAAAAGGAAGCAAAAGGTGACATGAAGCCATGAAGTCTATATTTACATGGACAATAAGAGTGTGAAAAGAGACATCAAGAGATAGAAATTTAACAATTATGCCTGTTATGGAGTTTTGACCTGGTCTCAAACTGCTGTGCATTATTTTGAATAGACATTCAGTGTTTTCCCTCGTTTTCAAATATGAAAGTTGGAAGAAACTTAGAAGCACATTTCAGTATAATCAAGTCCAATATAAAAACATCTCTTTTCTAGACTTAACTCATTAAAGCGCTCAGATTACTGTTGAGGTTTTGTTTTTTTTAATAGGTAAAATGAGTGTCGGTTTTGCAATATAATTAATCTTTATTCTTTTCAGTGTAGGTTTTTTTTGTTGCTACAAACTTAAAATAAAAAAGTAAATTAAAGAGTATTTTCTGCTGTTTCTGTTTCACTCCAGCAGAGCTACCTTCTATGTAAAAGTAGTCCATCGTTTTGTGCATTGTTAAGCTTAACTGGAGAGCTAGTAGACAGGACAGCCTTTAAGTCTTCAAGATTTTTAGTGTTATTTTGTCCCAGGTTGATACGTGTCAGTTTCAAAAAGTTTTCATTCAAATTCTGAAAAGGCACCTGCGAATTTGCATTACAATGCACCAACTATGTGCAGTTCCAGGCAACAGACTTCAATATAAGTATAACAGGAATGACTGCTCGGCTCTCAGGTCTTCATCCGTTTTTGTCAGAAACTGAATATTATTTTGGGTCTAATAGTCACAGCTTTCTAAAAGCTAGTATAATCAAGAGTAATAAACAAGTATATATAAAGTTCCACCACCTGGGAAGCTTGCATAGTTGGTGCATGGTAATGTAAATTATTTGTGGATAAGTCACAGAAAACAGCCGGACATGAGAATGTCAGCAGAGACCTTCATGCTAACCGTCTAATGACACAATTGACATCACCGGGCCCCTTGCAGATTCCCAGAAAGCATCATCTCTGCTTAACATGCTTGCTGCTGGCGATGTGGTGGAGAAGAAGCTGCCCTATATAACCAAGATGTGACAGCTAATTCCAACATAATCTAGAAATCTCATAATGTAAGACGTTACTTTTGAAAGTAGCAATACCCATCACAGCACAGCACATTTTTTGTGAGTTATACTGATGTATGTGGATTGTGTCTACACATTACGGCTGTTTGGAGTGAAGACAGTGAATAGCTTGCTAAATGTTTTTCTCTGGTCGGTCTTTCTCTCCTAAAACCCCTTTCTCCTGTTTTACATTTCTTCTGCTATCTTTTACACTCGCCCAGACAAAGTGTGGCCCTCGAGTGCGCCAGCTTTGTTGTTATGTGTCGTATAAGCTGCCCTCTATGCTGGCTGTCAGCTGGCTGTGGAGCTAATATCAGGGCTACTTCTCTGGCTGGCAGACCCAATCAGACTCTGGAAGCTGGGCTGATTGGGCTGACATACTCCATCAAACCCAGCATCAAACCTCCTCTGACCATACACTGGGGTCTGACTGCTTCGGACATCAAAGAGTAGGCCAGTGCAGGCCTTTTTAAACAATCCTAATATAGACCACCTTTTTCTTTCCTTCTCACTGCTTCTCTCAGTAGAAGTTTGGGATGTTTCGATGCATTTTCTCTTGTCATACTTGCAGTTTCAGAGGAAACATCGTGAAGGTGTGAATGATTTAATTTAACAAGTATTTTAGATGCATTTTTATATGTCTTTGCCTCTGTCTCTAATGTGCCTGCTGTTCGTGCTTTTTATGTAATATTTCTATTTCTTGTGTGTAGTAAATGAGCTTCAAAGGATCCAGTCAAATGTTCCAGACTTCTGTACTGTGTTGTATTTAATATCAAAACATGTGGCATCAAGACTCGCACGCTTTGAACTGCTTTTAATCCGAGCATCTCAACTAACCATACCGCACTTCCCAAATAAAACTGTTACTAGTTTGACATAATTAAGTATTTCATATAATTGCGTTGACTTTAATCATCTTTAATCACCCAAATATATTCTAAAATTGAAATGTTTATGAGAACATGGGATTTTGCGGGAATGATCGCAACCCCGAAAGCCTTTGGACAAACATGTCGAACCTTCTAATTATCTAGTATAGTTAAGGAAGTACACTCGGCATATGTGCGTGTGTGTTTTATTCATTTCCGCCTGGAGGGGAAAATAAAATGTTGTGAAAATTTGTCAGCCTCCGTTTGAGGAGCTTTACAATGTCAACAACATTGTGAGCGTCCTTAGAAAAGAAACTTAAAAGGAACTATTAGAGGCCTTGCTGCTTGTTTGTAAATTCCTAATAAGAATTGATTGCTTTTTAGACAGAGAAGGGGGAAAAATACAATTTTCATGCTCATTGCTGGTTATTACAGAAACCTTAATGGAGCATTTGTAAATTATTTAATTGACTGCTTCCACTAAAGGATCTCTAGAGCCACTCACACACCATTCTCTCCAAGGCTGAAGAGGTGTGCCAATCACAGCGCCATTGTTTCCAAAATGACAGCAATATAGATTGAGTGCCGCCTCGAAAACATTTAGCCCTCCGCTCGGCATCAGTTCTGTAGGAATTTAAAACGCAGGGTCTGACTGGGAAACTCTAGCGAGAAATGATGGCTCGTCTTTGCAAAACTGGAACCAAAGAAGCATCGGGCTGTCTTCTGCCACCACAGGGGGGGATGTCTGCATCAACAGGCCCCCACAACGCGGTGTCTAAGTAGTTTTTATGGACTCAAATTGTCTGGCGGAGCAGAGGCAGATGGGAGGAAGTCAAACACAATTTTTAATACAATAATAATAATGAAAGTGGTACAAGATGCATTTCCAGTGTACTTTAAGCAAAGCAAATACACAAAGAGTAAGTTCTAAGGCTCGAAGGGGTAATTACACAAATGCTAAGTGAATGCAAGTAACATACAGTGTCCCTGACCGCACAGAAACAGCCATCTCTTGTTTGACATTCTTCTAACGACCTGCTGTATCGCCTTTTGTCATTCCCAGCGAAACCAAAAAAGGGTAGAGGACACAATCATTGCTTTCATTCCTCCTCGTGGCGATGCGCAATGAATCCAGGAAAGGCAGGCTTGTGATACATTTATTCATTATCATTTTAATATAGCCACAATGCATAATCAGCCGCAATACAGCGAGCCTGAGCTGAGAAAACAAATTAGTGGAAAGCCTAAGGAATTTTTTTTATTTTTTTTTTCCGTTAGCCTCCGTTCTGCATGCTCGTGGCATATGGCTACCTATTTGCAACAAGAGTTCATTTGCAGATATATAAAGAAATCAGTGCAGGGACAAATAAAATTATGTAATAAAACTCAACCAAGAAGAAATATTGCTTGCGAAACATATGGCACTGTCAAAAATTATCACTTGAGACGCTAAACACAAATACTGGCAAGTACAATTGCAACACGTTCCAGCCTAAATGAATTAATTCACTTCATTATAGAGTAGAAAGGTAGGAGTTATAATCGCCTCAATTAGAGTGAAGCTATAAAGCGAAAGATAATGTATATGTAATTTCTTTTAATTTAGCTACCATCTGTTTGTTGCAATTGAACGCACTGTAATATTTAGCTTTTCATTAGTTTGTTTTTCTCTCGGCGAGACAGATTATCGTGTATGAGCGTGGGACTTTTTTGAGTTCAATAAACCCAGGATGATTGATTTCATTTTAATAGCTTCTTTTTTTTTTGTATATCACTCTGTACAAAACCTTGAGTGATATAAAAAAGAAGAAGAAAGAAGATCTGAGCCCGATAACGGTAAAGAGAGGAAAAAGACACAGTTACTGTATGCGGCTACAGACCTCCTTTCATCTGGTTCAACTACTAAAACTCTCTCAATAGTTCTCCAGAAGCCTCTCAAGCATATGTCTCCTCATCTGCTTATCTTAGCAAACACTTGGCTCGATAGATGAGGGGCGAATGGAGGAAAGTAAGAGTTGAGTCGACTCCTTTCCCTGATGGCCTCGCAGGCCCCGCTGCCTGGCTCAGCTGCTTCACACAGAGTGAGCTCTCTCCCCAACCTGCCATATGGGAGCCATAGCGCTTTTCTTTATCATCTATTCTTTTATGCCTACTGGTTGTGTGGCTGCCTTTGTTGTTCAGGAATAATCAAATGTTGATAGCATAGTTCAAATGGACCATTAAGTATGTGAGAATGCTCTATGGAGATGGAGCAGATAAGAGAGCAGGAGCCAGGCAGTCTGCCACGTTCAATAGCCAGCCTAGTGGTGGTGCTAATTTGATTATAATATAGTCATCTCCGAAGATTAGAGCTATTCAATTAAATATTCTAATTAACCTGAAGTATTAGGCAAATGATGCTAATTACAAATATCCTCAAGAGAGCCGGCTGGATGAAAGGCTCGGCTCGCGACTGATACTTCAGACCACTGTCTCGTAACAAGATGTCCTATATCATAGACTCGGTGAATATTAAATTCCTGGCTAATTTGCCTCAATCCCATTTGTTTAATGGCATTTGCATTTTGTTTGAAATTGTAATAAACATGTGTACCCAGCTCTTAACTTCACAGAGAAAGTGCACTCTTGGGGTAGCTTAGTATTTGTGTTTACACAGCTCCCCAGAACAATCTCTCTCTCTCTCTGTCTGTCTCTCTCGCGCTTTCTCTCACTCACATACGTGCACTCACAAACAGACACACACACACACACACATACTCAAAGCCTGGCCCATTAAACTCAATGTGCTTGTACTGACTGCAATATAGCAGAATTATTTTCAGGCCCCTGTGCACATCGCGAGATCAATTTTATGAAAGTGAGTGTTAATCCTAATAATTAGGAATATATTTATTTATTTATTAGGGATCGCTTTGGATAATCTTTACACATTTTTGTTAATTCTACACAGATGAAACCATAAACCGAGCAAGTGCGAAAAAGCATGGAGGGAGAAAGGCTGAAACATGCAGAGGGCTCGGGTCCAAACGCTTTGTCTAAAATCATGAAATCATCATATTTGACAAAGGTGTGAGGAAAAGCAAAGCTATCATGCTTGAGGAACATGTAGGTGCCCTCAGTGATTACTTTATATTCATAGTTTTTCCACTCCGAGGTCTTGAATATGTCATGTGCATAATGCCGGCCCTCAGTGTGGCATTCTAGTCACTCCAAGCAACGTGTTTCAATAAGGCAATTTTCTCTCTGCCTAAGAACATCAGCGGGGCGCCATTCTCAACAAAGACAGAGTATGACATGTTATCCAAGCATACATCTGCAAGACAGAACTATACTTTATTAAAGGAAAATAGGATTTCACATATGTTTTGACAAGCCAGGGAGGGGTGGTGGGGGTTTTTGCAGGGGTTGGGGCTGGTGGTGTGTTAAAGGGAGGCTTGATTCATGGTTTGTGAGTAAGGTTTGTATAAAAAGGGTTAGGTGAATGAACAGCAGGAAACTCACGGAGATCAAATACGTGGAGGATGTGAAAAAAAGAAACAACAGCTTTGAATGTACGTGATTGTCATTTTTTTTCTGAAATAAATCACAGCATGACAGGATTTGCCAAGTGGTGAAGACGGGGATAAGATGAGCCCTTTCTTGTATCTAAGCAACCATACACAAATCAGTCATGTGATCACAGATTAATTACTCTGATTTTTTTTTTCATTTTCTTTCCGTTTTTTTTGCAGCACTCTAACATATGCCACACACATCATTTTTTTGGAAGATGATAGTTAAAAAAAGTAGTGACGCCAAGATTTGGAAACACAAGGCTACCTACACATCATAGCAGTTATTCACAATAATACAACAATTAGTCCATTATTGATACTTTGAGTAAATTTTGCAGAAAGTATTTAGATTTTTACTCAAGTAAGACTTTTAATGCAGGACTGCAGCATATTTGAGACCCGTGTGCGCCTAACAATGTACCTGCAGCTGTGGCTCTTGGAATGCTTCTATCTGGCCTTGAAAGGGGAAGCACAGACAAAAGCATCCTCCTAAATCCTCCTAAAATGTTTTATTTCTCATTTGAAAAATGGACACCGGCATCACAATCGCCCAGCATGCAGCACATTCCCGGGATCGCCTCTGAGCTTGTCGGATGTCTGCATTAAGGTTGATACAGCGACTGTATTTACTACTGGGGGATATCATATGAGTCGGATAAGCCTGGAGGGATGATATCAGCTTTTGTTTGAGCCTCTGCTATGTGGAGAGACAGTCGTAAGAACTGTACACCTGTCTCATTAGGAGAACCATGCTGTTGACCCAGTGTATTAGCCTGGGCCTAATCCTGGCGGATCTGAACAGGCTTCCCTAAGCCTCTCATATGGATAAGTCTTCCCTTGAGCCACCATGACAAGACTACAGCACAATGGAAAACCGGGCCATGCTAACACATCATTATGCTTTCCCAAACAGATACAGATTATGAGTGAGGCTGGGTTTTGTTTGTTTATTGGCAACATTACTGTCAAATTATTGCTTTTACTGGCAGCCACTGCGAGAGGCTATTCACACACACATGCACACGCAGAGACGCTTACACAGTTTAGCTGATACGATGCATATATACTTATTTTACAATAGTTTTGCATGCTCGAGTACTTTACAGAGCATTTTTCAGTAGTGACTTTTAATGGACATCTTATTTGAATTCTTTTCAAGAGTTTGATGTTCAGATTGATGCCACTGTCATGTCTGTTTGGTAAATAGTGTGTCACTAGAACTGAATGGCTATTATCCAAGTATTAGTAATGGGAAAAAGGGAAAACCTTAGTTTAGCAAGACCCAGAGATTACAAAAACTAAAGCAACCTCTAAAGCATGCCAGCTACATCTATTCATGCAAAACAAGGCTCAAGGCAGTTTTTGCATGAACTAACAGGCTGGTGTGTGCTGGCAGATTGTTCAATGGGCTGCAAGTTTCTGTGGTTGTAACAAAAGAAAGGTCAAAAATTAGTTGATTTTGCATTTTTGCTTTTAGATAAATAAATAATATGAATTTTGCACTTCTTTTGACTGATGTACCTCTGTATAAACACATCACAGATATGGATCTACTAATTTTATTTTCAACTAGTCAATAAGCTATGCTGCTACAGAGTTGTCTCTGGAATGTCAGGGTCTACCTAGTTTAATAGCCCATATTTTCACTTAAACCTGCTTCTGACAAAATACTGACTTGTACTTGACTTTACAGTGCTTTCCAATGTTCGGGTAAGTTTTATGTTTCAGTTCCTCACAGAAAAGTGTTTGACTTCAGTAAAGGAATGCATTTTGACTTTTCTCTCAGTGGCTATGGCCTTCGTCACGTCTACTGTCATCAATGTCATATCGAGAGTGCGAGTCAGCCAGAGAAAGAGACAATAATGTGTGATTTGGACTGGGGGTAGAAATCAAAGCCAATCACAAAGCTCCCTCTCCACATATTGACTCTTTTTTGTAAACATCAAGATGAGGAAATTGATTATTGAAAGAAGTTAAACCAGTGTCGACTGCTTCTTCTCACCTGTCCTTGTCATTTCTGTCTCTTTGTGTCTTCTATTGTCACAGCTAGCTAAGTAGGCCGTGTCTTTTATACAACCAAGTCTTTTTGTTAAACCACATTCAAAACTTTAGACACACACTGACCCAAAATAGCTTCTTTTGCAATGATCCTCCACTGTAATAAACAAAACCCACAGCTGCCCACAGACAAATATACAGTACCCAATCTCACCATTAATCTGCTACCACAGCCCTGTTGAAGATGAGAGATGGTGAATGAACAAAGCGCTCCTTGGAAGGAAATCTGTCGAACCTCTGAGCGGTGTGTCGATTGCGGCTGTGCCTGGCAAAATGCAAATGTCAAGTGACACTCGACAAGTCTGTGATTAAGATTTAATAGAGAAAAATGTGAGGCGAGGATATTAGCCTAACTAAGACCCATCAGCTGGCTCTCCTCAGGATGCCCGTCCCCTCATGTCCTCTTTGATTGCAGCAGGGAACCACTATGTCCAGCACACAAATTCTCAGATGTTGCAAGTAGGGAATAAATCAAGGCCACTATAACAGTTACACAACATACATTAATGTGCTGATTGAGGTACACGTTGGTTGTTATCTTTGTATAATTTAGCGATACAGCTCCAAACTGTCCTTCACCCATATTCAAGCGTATAATGCTAAGTTCTTGATTTGTCCCAGCAACTGCTCAGGAGGTCAAACAGAAAGCATTCGGGGTGTGGGGGTGGGGTGTGGGGGGGTATGCAGGAGGATCCCATGAGCATGCACATAGATGAAGGTCAGCGCTGCTAGCATTTAGCAAGCCACCGCCATCACCAACCAATCTCTCTGCCACAAATCTCCTCTGAAATTTAAAAAATTTAATTTGTCAACATGTTTCTATCATATGCTCCATCACTGTCCGAGCCAGTGGCAGGGTCCGGAGGCCCATGGGGGGGAAGGGGTTGGGAGGGAGGTGATGGAGGGGGGAGGTGACGTGCTGCAGGGGCCAAGGCAGCTGCTCTCAGATGGGAAGACGGCGCTGTGATTAGGCCCTCACACTGGCTGGAATTGTCCCGGACAGCCTAGAAATCAGATTATTAACTCTGATACCAGACACTCTGTCTCCTGACTGGGATTAGCATGAAAATTTTGATATGGATCGATAAGCAATCTTTCCCCTTATTCACAATCTCCCAAGGCTTCATTAATCTGTGTGTATGTTTATGTCAAGGAATTAAGACATCCCAGTTGCCCCGTCATTCTCTTCCACGACACGCAAACATACCCACAGACACACACTCACACGTGGACCCCTCCTGCACACCCTTGCTCTGTTCTCTTAGGATCTTCGATAGGAGCATCTCATAGAGATTTATTAAATCAAGCACCCACTCTACTTACCGAAAAGAAAATTGCCTCCCGTTCCTCTGTCTGGCCTCTCAGGTACATATGCCAGAAGATCACTTTAGTGAAAAATCCAGTGCATTGCTGGACAACACTGGATAGCACTGACACTTAGAAGACACTCGATTCTCCAACAACATGAAGAAACTGCAAAGATTTATTTCACTATTTTAAGTGAATAACCTTAATAAGTCATAATCTAACTTTTAGGCTCGATCTTAGGCTTGTTCGAGCTACAGTCGAAACTTTTTCAACCAAGAATTTGGATTTAAATTCCTAAAAATACTTTCATCGTTCTTGAAAAAGATGATCTAACATCAACTATAATGCGGTCATCTGTCATAGGTATGAAACCATATGGAAATAAGTTTTATGGAAGAATCACGGCAGCTCCTAAGACAACTGTGACTGAATATGGACTGTAAGATGATGAATGTTTAACGTTCAGTTAATGTTACATCAATAATAATCACACAGTCAATAGTTTTACAGCCCAACTGTTTAACCTTGAAAACTGCTTAATAGCCCAGAAGCACCATGTGGTGTCCTGAGAAAACTATTTTTTGGGGGGCATCCATGAGCAACTTAATCCACTGCATCTGTGTATCTAAAGCAGTTTTTCTTAGGATAAAGAAAACCAACAACAATAAAACATTACAAATGGCATAGAAGCTGATACGCTAAATAACATTTTTAATATTGTTTTTAAGGTGTCATAAAGGTTAAAAATCCCTCCTTGTCCAACTCATAACCTCGCATTGAAAGCAACCATTCTGCAGGATCCAATATCCCCCTATCTTTCTCCCCTGATGTCAAACACTGATAAATGATTAAATAAACATGTAACCATAATACATAAATAAGATGCACCGAAAGGAATATGTGAAAGTGTTGATGGATTATCTGAAACTCAAGGAACAGGCGGAGAGTGCCCGAGCATAGCCAAAGTGGAAAGGATCAGTGCTCGTATAATTATGACCCATACACAGAGTATAATTAATCTCGCCCGCATCATTAGGAAACACGAGTCCAGCCATGTCATTAAAGTGCTTTTAGTCGTCCTACTGTCCTCCCTTTGCCCCGACGCACTCTCTGTTTTACCAGCCCACTGCTGGTCATTTACAGAAAGAGCACTCATCTACGCGGCGGCACGACTCCTCACATATTGTCTTTATGTCCAATCATGGTTAATAATGAAGAGCTTTAGAAGGAAGGAAATGAATAAATGAAAGTCTGGGGAAAATATGGAGTCAAGTTTGACAGTGATAAAGTATTTCTTTCAAGTCGAACTCAGGCTATTTTATGATTTGATGAACTGCGTCGGTCAGTGATCTGATTAAAAGTCTCCTTAACATGTGCAAAGCTGCAGAGTGACTTTTTTTCAGTGGAGATTTTAAAAAGTGCCCTAACATGCAGTTTTATTTCATGTACCAAATGTACGGGGGGTGGACCGTAATTAGCACAATTTCCTTTGTGGCTTCCAAGGATCCTATTAGTATAGAGTCATATTATTTACTAAAGTGCTAATACTATTCTCTCATGTCCATTAACAAAGTGAGGTATGTGTATAGGTAAGTGGATCCAATTGGCTAAGAGCTTGCGGTTTCAGCAGAGAGTGCTTTTAAGTCTGCACACTCAAAAGTATTGGACTAGGGGTCAGGTTCAAATTAATTAAAGGGCTATAAATGAAAGAGCCCGCTAATGACTGCAATCTTACCTACCCAATATTTAATATTTCATCATTAAACAGTAAAATGACCCGATATGATCCTAATACAGTCCCAATTATGCAGCATTGATCAAAGTGACCTTTTCATACCAGGGAGTGGGAAGAAAATCAATCCAACCCCCCTTTGTCCCATTCAGCATTACTATTCCCTGCATACTATAGGCCCAGCCTGTGAATACAGTAAGTCTCAACCCAGTTTTACAGTAAAATGTGTGGTATCTTCAGACTGTGGTGGTGGTTGTTGATAAAGGAACATTCCCATTGGGATTTGTGTTCCCTTTTCAAACTATTATTTATGCTTGTTATTAGTTATACTTTCTCTTCACTGGGTCAACATTAACATAATGCTCTAAATTTTCCACTGTGACAACGCCACATCCTGGAAAAATACCCCAAGCGATTGCAGTCATCTCAAAATTTAACAGCTATTATTGCAAAAATACTATGTTTTGTGCAGCTATTATACTTTTTTTCTCTGAGACTAGGCTTTATGTCTATTTAATATATACCAGGAAAAATGCTGCCTGTCAAATGAATTGACCTCAGCAGAGAAAGCAATCTCTCCGTGCCCATACATCTAATTCTTTTGTTCAAAAGCATGTTGTATTTCTCTTTGTGTTTGTTTGTTGTTGTTTTTTTCTTTCCTTTTTTTCCTCCTACCACCCGTGTTCCCTCACGCACCCGCCCCACTCCACCGCCTCGCCTTGTCTGCTGCCAGACATCCAGCCATGTTAAATCCCAGAAGCCGAGACAGGTGACGAAAACGGGGCCAGACTTCTCTGCCCATCAGTTGAGGTGCCATCATAATGGCTAATTCCTCCCCGCCTGGCCCAGGGAGCAGGAAAAGAAGCGAGACGGGAAAAGTGAAATCGGTACAATGCCTAAACACATTTTGCTGCAGGATCTGTCTTGATTTGGTGTACTGCTTGACACTCTCCATTTTCTGTTTGACTGGTAACTGCTGATGTGCTTTTCCCTTGTCAACTCACCATGAAACAAGTTCAATGTATTTCTAAAGATTGCCAAGTTTGGCCTCCGTTAGCTCAAGAACAATAGAGCAGAGCTGTTTGATTACAGTTTCAAAGACTAAAAAGAGATTTTTGTGAGTAAAACGAGAATGTTTCCCTTTTTTTATGTCCAGTCAGCAAGAAAATGATTTTCATCAAAAGCAGAATTTTTTATGTATTTATTTTTTGATTTTGCTTTTTGGCTAGGCATACAAAGTCGATCAAGATGTCTACAATCTGAAGCTGAAAATGAAAACCACAACCATTCTTTTTAACCCCATTGTATGGATTTAACACAGGCAAATGGGAGACAAGTTATAAACATGGCTGCACATGAACCTCTTTATGAGTCACAGTCTGTGTGAGCAAGAAGGTAAAAGACATCTTTTCTTCTTTATGAGATGCCTGAGGAACAGCAGCTCATAATCAACTAAGCACATCTTAATCAATGTCCCCTTCCTCCATGGTGTGGCCTGTGAAGAGCAAATAAGAACATGAAGGATATAATCTGTGTAAAAGCTAACCCCCCAACCCCCCCGGAGCAGATTAATTATGATCTCTGTAAGTCATAAAAACATCCTTTTAATTATTGATGGCTAACCCTTTGACATGAAATTCAAATTAAATCTCTCTGATTTACAGTGGAAGCGTTACGAGCTGGCTAGCTCTCGGCTGCTTTATAGAGACCAAGGAGGTAAGTTAGGAATTACATAACAGATTTGATTGGCTAAATAGAGAGGGATCATATGCTCACATGAAAATGACTTTGTTTCCACTGGCACCAATCACAGGTTTCAAGGTTAGTGAGTTCATGACGGGATCGGGTGTGTGCTCGTGCATGCGTGTGCAGGTGGGAGGGACCCGTGGTTTGCAATGACAGCTCGGCTTGAATCAAGTGTGGCACTCTCATATGAGTGAAAATAATGGAATCCTATATGTCTTTGAACATGTCAGCATTTCACAGAGGGACCAAATGGAAAGTGATGGCTGGTCGCAGCTGAGGAGGAAGAAAAAGATGCTGAAATGGGAATTGGGTGGCCGTGAGGCCATCCCTGTGGCTGACCTGCAGTCAGATGGAGGACGAACTCGCTGTCATCCAACATCAAGCAGCTAAAAACTTCATCCTCTCATATTCTGCTTTTTTTGACCTGTCTGCTTATGGGATGCAGCAGTGAAGCAAATTAGGACACAGAGTTTACATGCAATTTTACCATAACGGAAGTTTTACAAATATGGAAGCCTGTTTCTGCCACTAAAAAACAGATAATAAACCAAGAAAAGAATAAAAAACAATGTTTTTTGCCACCCATAAGTAACCCGAAGGTACCCAAAGCTATGACATGCTGCATGGCAAAAAAAAAATATCAGAAACAAACGTCCATATATAGACAATGCTGAAGTGAGTAACTTGGTTTGGCAAAACCACAAAAGAAATGTCACAGTAAAACATCCTCAAAATATGGAAGGTTGTTTCTATCATTTTAAAAAATGCAAACTAACAAAATATTTGGCTTATTATCTCAATATTTAGACATAAGTTATTTTCTGAGAAGGTTGAGATATTGAGGCAAAAAATTTGAGATAATAAACAGACAAAAAAAGTAAAAATAAATCAGTAGCAGAGACAAGCTTACATATAAACATTCCATTGTTCCATATGTTATATTCCCACCACCCTGTCTTCAGAAAATATCATTACTGAATCAGGAAACCCTTTCATCACATTGATTTATTCACAACCAAGAACCAAATGTTACCTCTGCCCAGTCTGTTTGGTTATGTCCTTATTATTCTTTGATATGTGGACGTAAACGGCAGGTGCGGCCAATGATTTCAGCTGAGTGGAAGCACCTGGGCTTTGCGCTTCCAGGCTCTGTAAACCTCTTCAAGAAACTTTCTCCATGTGGTTTGTGTGATACCTAAATCATATTTTTCCAGCACCTACATCTCCCCACTTGCAGCACAGGCATTTAATACTACAAAATTATAAAATGCATAGTAATGTAACTACTGTTCAGAATGATTTCTACACCGTTTCATATTTTGCTGCAGGGTGTTTTCGTAAGTTTCATTCCTACCGCAGTGGTTTTCTTTTTTATGGAACATCCTACAATCAATTAAACACCTCATAAATAAAAGAAAACATCTCATTTGCTTTAACTTATGATTGTAAAACATATTTGATTACAGAGTGGGAAAGAGAATGGAACTTCTTTATTGCTACTTTGTTGCCACTTTAAGGTGATTTGGTCAGATTTGGAGAAATCCAGAATTTTCACCTCTACCCTGCCGTAATAGAGGTATTACAGATATTACAGTCACACAACTGCAAACTGTACCTTTTGCATGTCCACTAACTATCGCAACAGGAAGTTGCGATAGTTAGAAGTAAATCCGACGAACTTCACTAAAATAAAGATATTATCTTGTGACGAGGCAAAAAAGTTAATTCAGTGCGACTTCACCATGTTTTCCTACTATATGGATGGATTTAATGAGCATGTAATGGGCTATGGTTTGGATTGTGGAAACTCACACACACATACACACACACGCACACACACGCACACACACACACACACACACACTCCCTATGACATCTCCATTTCATTCTCTCGCCTTATTTACAAAACCCCAAAAAATATAATTAGAAACCTCCAGCTTAAGATAAGAGGCAGTGGTGTATGGGTGATTTAAAGCACTGTAGGAGTTTCTTGAGTTTGTGGCTGAGGGCAACATGCTCGACTAAGTATGGGGGTCAGATAACCTGGAACCACTTACAGCAGAGGATGTCCTTTTTCTTTCCTATCACCAGCTTCCTTCCACTGTGCTGCAACAAACATTAAAAAACAACAACACCTCGCCTCCCCCCAACACAAGTTCCACTTAATGCAGTCAGCCTCCAACCTGGTTTCACATGGCTAAGCCATTATCCCTCCCCACTACCCCCAGCACCACCAATTTTAATCAAAGATCAGAGATGAAAAGGCTTTATTAATAAAAGTTTCCCCTTCAGGAAGATGGGAACTAAATGATTGCTCAAATGTGCCCAATTTGAGGCAGATCTGCTGGCAGACTGGGCATCTGGACTGGGCGGGGCCAGCAGGAAACTCTTGCATCTGGAAGCTGTTTACTGTGCAGAAATTAAGAGACGCACCACGCACAGATATACCACCCGCAGTCACTAAGTGAGTGTAAGTGAGTGCGTGTCTGTGGAAGTAACACATTTTTGGGGGTGTTTGCCTCAGTTACATTGGTTTATTCCCTTAGTGAAACTTTATGATTGGGATTTTAAGGCATCTTCAGCATCAACGTGCAACCAGCTTGAGACAGAAACACATCTTAGTGTCCAGATGTACTGTAGGAGCACAATACTTTTACTTCAGCTACTTTAATGGATGCATAGTGAAACAGATGCGGCTGTGATGCTTCATAAAGATCCATTTGTGCACAACAAGCCATTACACTTCTGCAAGAGCGAAGGACATCCAAGCACACAAAAAAACTAAAGTTTACAGAAGAGTGGAATCTGTTCCTGTATAGCACAGCAGTGTGTGTGTGTGTGTGTGTGTGTGTGTGTGTGTGTGTGTGTGTGTGTGTGTGTGTGTGTGTGTGTGTGTGTGTGTGTTTTCTCCCATACTACTTTTCTGCTGCTCAGAGGCTTTTCTATGGTTGCTGTGGTGATGGAGGAATGTCACATTAGTCTGTGATTATCTCTATGAGGTCTGCATTCGGTTTCCTCCAACTTGAGTAATTGCATTTTTCGTCTTCCTCCTCCTTTTTTTTTTCTTTTTTAATCAAACTCACAAACAATAAGCGGGCAGGCACTGACAGAAAGTCAATGTGCCTAGGACAGCCGTTTGGTCTGTGAAGAAGGCCCGACACCAACGCCTTTTATGCTCAGGATGACGAGGCCGAGCGAGCCCCATCACATGGCCGCCAGGTTAAACAAAAAGCCTGAGCGATCGGCCTCAGAGGGCTCGAGCGAAATCCAGTGCAGTGGCGCAGACAGCCACCACTGAGCAATTCTAGTCGTCTGACAAAAGACTGATGCTATCTAATAAAGAGGGCTGCATCCATCTCGAGCACACAAACATTGCAGACAACACAGAAAGGCAGAAAGAGGAAGAGAATGGGTTTGTGTAAGGAGAGGCAGTCGTGACAGCTGCCGACTCTTGAGCACCATAAATAGTAGCTGTACCCTGTCAAAGAGAAATGAACTAAATAAATGAAGGCTAGGATAGAAGAGTGCACATGCACAACAACGCCACGCCATTCCCTAAGTCGCTGGTGTTTAAAGGTGACATATTGTGATTTTCCCTTTTTGCCATCAGATGCAAACTGCTAAAATTTACTCATATTTACTAAGGTGAACGTTTAAAATCATGAGGATATCAGAATATGTGAAAGTAATCCCTGTGAACTAAAAGCTCAGGCTTCACACTAACCAATATAATCATTCAGATTTCTTCTTTGGTTTTGTTTTTTTTTACTCTTGTATCTGTATAATGTCAGCAAAAGTGCATGTCTCTAATATGATCACCTTGGGCCACAATCACACAGGCCTAGAGACTGGTTAGTGATCGCCTGATGCTAATGAGGCCAGGTGAAATCAGTCACAAAGCGGGTGCTGGACTGAAAAGCCCACTGTGATTGCTTTGGTTGGTAGCAGATTTCCAGAGTCGCCCATAGTCTGCATGGGAGACTGACTTGTCTGCAAATCCTCAGCATTTGCTCTGCAAGTTGCAGTGAAACATGCAAAAGTGCAGTGCAAACAATGAAAAGTAAAGGTAAAGTTGTGACTACAACCAGCATATTTTAAAAGATTCAACTGTTGTTTTGAAGGTGAGCGCTCTCCATTTGTGTGTCTGTTGAAACAGCCTGTTTCAGGCAGCAAGTGAACTGTAGACCTGCAGAAAAGCCCAGTATAACATAAATAAGGATTATTTTGAACAAAGCTATATAAGCCGAGTTCAAGTTGATAATATCTAGCTGGAAATGAGCATGTTAGCGCTCCTTTAAAATAGGACCCGCAGACATTAAAGGGGTTTAGCGCAAACTTTGACGGAGTAACAATAAATTATTGTAATATCAGTAAAGAGACATTGTCCTAATTTCTCCACTTCATCTGCTTTCATGTCAAATTTGATCTCTGTTAAATTTGTATCTAGATACACTGACAGATTATTGCAGTGCCATAATATGTTAAACTATGCAACAGGTAAGGAGAAAACCAGCACTTTGCAACACTTTGAAAGAGATCCAGTGAGTACTGCAAGCCTGCATGTGGTCAAAAAGGGAATTTCACTCATCTAAATGTAGCAGTAGTCCCAAGACACTGACAGAGCTTCAGAAGCAGTGGTTAAATTTAAATCTGGTACATATTTACCTTTCATGGGTCATATAGTCCTCTGTGCTTACCACATATCAGAGTCACAACTTTACCCAGGGGGCTTTGTTACTTCAAAGCAATGATTAAAGAAAGTGATTACGATGATTAGCTTGCAAAACATTATACAGTACCAGCATCCAGAAACTGGTACATACTTCTCAAAGCACTGCTTGACAGGACTGCTGGCATGGAGACACTAAAGCCAACCTTTCTTGAAAAACTATTAACAATCTGGCCACACTCAAAAAAATCTCCCAAATCAAAGCATTACTTTACTAATAACAAGTATGATCAAGCAGACACATTGCCACAGATGGGCGTTGCTCACATAGTGATTATGGGTGAAAAGGTGTGGACAAGGCTGGAAGGGAATGAGACACGACTGCTGTTAAAATTGAATACTGGGTAAGGGTGCACTTTCATGGAAACACAGGGCTCATGTCAGGCTGCGTGAGATCACCGCTAACATATGCATGACAGCCGCTGCACTGAGGTGTTTGCTAATTTCCCCCCATTTTAAAAATTCCATTTTATTTGTACTCATTGATTTTATGTGAGGATGGGAATAGCCGGCCATCAGAGCTCCAGGAATAAAATGCTGGCACTGACCTGTGCATAGATAATTCACCATGAAAGACAATCAATAAATAACAAACACTCCCTAATCAGCCAAGGAGCTGACAGAATGACATTCCATTATCCCCATCTGGCCCGCTGCAGTCGGAAGAGCCAAATCTCAGAGGGCCAAGTCCCCCCACCCACCCACCCACAACACACACTTTCTTACTAAAGCCTGTCCATTCCCTGATGTCAAATCTCAAGACCCAGACAAACAGAAAAATAATTACCCTGTAGATAAATTTGTCTCTGCTAGCATCCAAGGCAACAAAATGTTGTAAAATGAACATATCTATGAAAAAAATGTGAATAATTTTATTCTATGGAGACCATTTCTGTGAACATTATGCTTCTCCATAACACTCTGATTTATAATACAGGACAGATATAACTGGCATTGCCTTGTGATCGAAACATTGTGCTTTTTTAATCATTTAAATAACAACAGAATTGAACAATATATGAGAGTCAACCTGCAATGTATGCTTTATTCATTTTAGTTGAATGCACCTCTGTACAGGAGCACTGTCAGTGGGCATCCGCAAAAAATAGCTACAATTTACTCAATTTACATTCTGATTTTCATTAACCCAAAAGATTTGCCTCTTCAAACTTATCAGTTTGGCTGACTTCAAATTGACCTCATGGCAGGAGCTGGCTTCTGTATGCCATTTTGTCGCTTTTGTTGTGTGATCTCTAGTCACAAAAGCCAGGGACTGGTCAGTGACCCATGGCAACTAAAGGTCGGTAGTGAAAAATCAGTGTTACATGACCAGTTGGGTAGTGACTGCTGGCAGGTGAAATGATTGGAAAGAGGCAACAGTGCTGCACCGAAAACGTCCTCCTTCGGCCATCCTTAGTTTGTTCGAAAAATGGCAGCTTGTCTGCAAACATTCCCCAACTACTCGCTGGGCTGTAGTGAAACTGTGAAGGACGCAATGCAAACTGTAAATGGAGAAAGTCTGCCTTCAAAATAAAAGTTCCACCTTTTGAAACATGTTGGCTGCTGTGGTAAGGCTCAATGTTTTACTGTGAAGGAAAACTTGCTCCAGTTCTCTTTTGCTTTGTACTTTTTCAAGTTTCACTTTGCTCAGCAAGAACTTGGTGAGTTTTTGATAAGTCAGCATTTTTATGCAAACTACAGATGACAGCATCAGTCTGCTTGCAACCAAAGCAAAGTGAGGAATATAAGCACTTTATAAAGGAATTCAACTGACTATAGCCACCAACCTCCAACTACCTATCACCAATGGGTGGGGAATGCAAAACCTGCAGTTCGTGGCAAATGGTCAACTGGTTAGCAGCTGGTCTTTAGATCTGTGTGACTGAGGCTTTATTAAATGTCAGTTATAGAGTCAGGACTAGGGATGGGTATCGTTTAGGTTTTATCCGATACCGGTGCCAAATCGGTACTTTTGAAACGGTGCCGGTGCTCAAACGGTGCTCAAACCGGTGCTTAAAGAATGGAGAACACAAAATTGGTCCAAAAACCTCTCATGTTCAGCTGGTTTTTTGTAAAAAGATAACAATGTTAGCCTTTTCTGCAGCTATGGGGCATATATGGTACCACTCTTGGCTGGAAGCAGTGCTTAAACAATGGAAAAAACACAAACTTTGTCCAAAACCTCTCATGTTTAACTGTTTTCCACTTTTTCTTTGGTCATTTTAGCCTTTTTGGCCAGGGTGAAGGGAGTATCTGCCATCAAACAAGAAGACAGCCGCATGTAGCTATGATGATGTTTGCTAGTTCACCTTACATGCATTAATGTAATAACGTGGTTAGCCTACTCAACATAAATTACACACGAACAACATTAAGCTACTCACGCAGAGAAGAACGGCTGCTGCTGCATCATCATCCATCATCATTTCTGCTACACTGACAGGGCTAGGGGCCAGGACTCTCCTCTTCGGGGTTTTTGGGGGATGTTGCTAACTCCGGGTCCAATAACAGGCAACCCACGCACAGTAGATGTGCTCGGTGTGAGGTCTGGCAGCAAGGTATCATACGGCGCATTTCTGGGCTTTAAAAAAAAACGCTATGCGTCGCCAGGTGTTTCATCAGATTTGAGGTGTTACCTCCTTTGACAGTATCACAGTATCAGCTTAAAGCACTTGTTGCAGGCTGCTGAGTTTGCATATTTTGCTGTGAAGTACAGCCAGACTTTTGACCGCTTTGCCTTGGGCATTTTTAATCTGTAGCTCTGCTCTAAAAGAACGCACGTACCTGGGCCCGCCTACTATCCTCGGAAACGTAAAATTATTGGCTAGAAGTGTATCACAGCTCAGGAAAAAAAAGCACCGAAATAAAGCACCGAAATGTGCGCTGCTTTTCGGTCTGGTTACTACCGTTTATGTCAGAACCGGTGCCATCATGGCACCGGACACCGGTACCCATCCCTAGTCAGCACTAGTCTAAACACTACATTTATGAGTTATTCTTGAGTTATCATGAAATAATTTTGATCTGCCATTAACCAACAAAGGGATCATTCACAGGTTTTCACCCATTCTGACACTTCAGCTTGAAACAAAATCCTTTGAATGAGTAGATGAATGCACAGATGCAATGATAAATCTGGACATTTTCTCAAAACAGTCCAATATGTTTTATAAGAGGTCTCTGATTTTCGAAGTTTAAAACTAGAGCCTGTTGGGGCGTTATTTAGGTTGCTGAAATCCCAAATATGCCTTAAAAAAGCATTTTTAAATATAACTCCCCAGACTTCAAAGCTTGACTTGAAGGTTATTAAAACAGATCACAAACACAGCTGACCCTTTTAAACCCAAACAAAGAATGAACATCAGAGTCTGTAGCTGCACTGACTGCCATCATGTTAAGAGCCATGGTATAAGAAAGTCACTGTATAATATGAACCAACCAAATCGGATGCAGGGTTTTCCCACTCTGAAACAAAGCTGCTACTGCTGTATCTTTTGAAGGCCTTTTGGCTTGATTTTCCCTAACCTGAATGATTTTAAATGTAATCACAGGTAGCAACATTGAATAGCCATGATCGGTTGGTTTGAGTCCCATATGTAGCCTGCTGCCAATAGTTTTCTCCCCTACCTCCTTGTAGTGAACAGCTCTTACGACCTGTTGTAATCAGTGATAAAGAGAGCAACGTAGATTAAGTAGACATCTAGACGTTGTGTAGAAATGTACATACACCTTCAATTGTACTGTAGTAAGAGAACCAATCTAACTTTGTGAGCATTTTTACCTTTTAATACGGTTTATTTGAATCAAGACCTTTCTTAATATTAACAAAGTATTTCTGATACCTAAATCTACCCAAATCGTAGAACACTGAAACATAACAAATGATGACTCTCAAACTTCAAAGATAAGAGAATGAATTAGATTAGATGACTCCCACACCTCTGCCATCCAAAGTTTTCTTTTTTCATTTTAAAAAAATACAGTATCCAAATCAGCCACCTACAAGCAATATGTATAGCCCTGATAACAGCTGATAACAACCATTCAATGGGTTGATAACATTCAGAATAGATGTATAATCTATTTATGCCTGGGTGCAAATCATTTGATCTATACCCACTTAAGCTACAATACAGGGATGATTTATGCAAAAGTGTGTGTCAGATGGTAATGGAAAACATCACCATCTGACCAGGGCCTTTCTGTGTGGACTTTGCATGTTCTCCCTGTGTAAGCGTGGGTTCTTTCCGGGTACTCCGGCTTCCTTCCATAGTCCAAAGACATGCACGTAGGGTGGTTAGGGTAAATGGTAATTCTAAATAGTCCATAGGAGTGATTTGTGCACTCTGTTGGGTAAAACTTTATATACATAGGTGATTGTCAACAAGGGGGGATTTATGGAATTTGGAGAAATGCAGGGGAACTATAGCAGGCCGGCACAGTGGGCCAGTAGTTAGCACTATTTCCTCACAGCGAGAAGGTCCTAGTTTTGAACCTTGGGCCTTTCTGTGCAAGGTTTGCAGGTTCTCCCTGATATCTGTGTGGATTCTCTCCACATCCTCCGGCTTCCTACACAGACCAAAGATATGCATGTGATTAGGTTAATTGGTGAGAAATGCAGATAACTTCAAAACCTTCACCAGTAGCTGTTTTACCCGCAGACCTCTTTGTTGACTTGGGGTAGGGAGGCTATAAAGGGTGCAAAGCCCTCCATGTCTAAGTGGTTTATAGTAGACTCTTACTGGGAGGTAACAATACCAGTGGTGAACGTATACACATTTTGTCACATGTGAATGTGTGTGTGCTGGCGTTGGTGACAGTGGAGTCAGTAGAGATAATCTGTCATTGGTGTGAATTACTCCAATTCAAAACATGAAAAGCAGTATGACAGACAAGGAACAATTAACATTCTGGGTTTTGTAAAGGACGAATTTAGCAGCATAAACAAAGCCTCTTAACATGCAGCTGAATACACCTACGACAACACCATGGGGTGATTATGCCGGAAAAAGGGATGAATGGCAATATAGGTACATTGTGTGTCAACACTCATGATGCTGCCGATTATGTCGGCTTTGTGTGTGAGAGAGAGAGATTGCTCGTGCATGTTCTCTCAGCGGAGGCTCCTGTTTCAAACGGCCACCTCATCATTCATGCTCCTCAACAAGAGCAGCTAGTTTTCATAAAGTGCCAGTGCGTAGCATGCACTGAAAATGAGCACGGTATCGAGTTGCCTCCGCGCATGCCAAATCATTAGGTAGGTTTCCTTTTTTTTATAATTTACAGATAGGATGGAAATGGCAAGCTATGAGTCATGTCTCCGTCTCATGCTCCATTTTAGAAATTAAACATTCTTAATTAATCAAATGGTGCTAATGCGGCGATACTTCCTGCCCGGGATCCTCTGCCTAGAATCCTGCTGTAACATGAGAGGCACCTAGCAAAAGCAAGAGGCGCTGGAGGATGGAGTTCTGCAAGCCACTGCAGGCCCTTGGATGTCTTTCTTACTGACATCATAGCCTTGGCTCAGTGAGCTGTCTCAGTGGCTAGCGAAGCATGGAAACAGACAACTGGTATCGCTAGCTGGCCAATGCTCTAATACTAATTAAACTTGTATTTCAAATCCCAAATAAACAGTCTCACCAGAAGACCAAACCATTTGTGTCCAAGAAAAACAATCTATGCTCGCACAGTATCCAGTGACGACCTAAAGTTTTCCTATGAATATTTTAAAGCATTGAAGATTAATTATTCAAATGGCCCAAAACTAAGTATTCCAAGTTTTTCTTCTGTTCTGTGCTACCATCGCTCGCCTCTCCTCAACTGCACGTCACACATTTTCTTTGAGCACTCAGGGCCAAAATGAGTTTCAGTCATGGATCATGGCCAGTAATGAAATAATCCCAAAATGACACTGTGAAATTGCTGGATGAGAGAAGGTGCCGCTTGTCAGGCAGCTGTTTCTATTCCCCCATCTATCTCTGATCTGTCCAAGTCACACGCTATCAAGGAGAAGTGCCGCCGCTGTGTATATTTGTTTGAGATGTGGCGGCTGGTGACAGGGGGTGAAATCAGCCATGTGGGAGTTATCGGATGTTCCAGTTTGTGCCCCCATAAAATCGACACGAGACACCCCCACCTCGACCCCCAGCTTCTCCCGCCTCTCTTTTCTACGGGCGGCCGGTGGTTAAAGATGGGGAGTTGAAAGAGCAAACAAGAAGGCAACGGCCACTCACTGACTTAACCTCTGTCATCAGAGTGCTCCGGTGTCAGCATGCGAATCAAATCAAGATGAATGGGGTCTATCCCGGCCACTGGAGGCTCGCCTCATTGGGCCCAATTTCATCAGCGCCAGTAACTGTTCATATAGAAAGATTAATAGAGCATCTGACCATGCCGCTGTGCGAGGAGGAAACTCAGACGCATACAAATAGGCTTGCGGTTGACGGGAGAGAGGGAGTTATTAGGGTGTTGCACGACAGGAGGAATAGGTGGAAGCACCTCAGAGGCGGCCTCCACTTTGATGCCTAATTGATAAGGTTCCACAGTGACATGTTCATTTGTGAGACTTTATTGTTTTAATTGTGTTACACTTTGTCACTGAGCTACTGTCTGCTGCCTATCCCATCTCTCTTTTATCCCAGCCTGTGATCCGACAGAGCTTTACATGGTTATTTGAGTGGCACAGGGACTCGGAGCGCTTTAAAAGTGCCTGAGCTGGCCCTCTTCCAGGGTGCATTAAGAATACTGACATATTTTCCCATGAAACATAAACAATAAATGTCAAGTGCGCAGCTGGTAGATCTAGATTGAGTTGAATGCAAGGTTATCTCTGTAAATACTGTAGTAGTATATAAAAACCTCCATCTGTTTATAGTGCAAAAAAAAAAAGAATCAGCAATACAATCTGATATTTTACAACAGCAGCACAAAGTCTCACTGTTGTCGGGGTTAAACTGGCGTCCCCTGTCCCTGCTATAATCCTGCCGCTGACATGTTGACAAGATTATGTTCATGTTTTTACAGCTTGACTTTATGGTTTAGAATGTAATCTTGTTAATGGCAATAAGCTGTTTTGTGTACTATTGTTTGAGTCACCGTGCATCCAACAATGTGTGTGTGTGTGCTTCTCTCTCTTTTTCCTTTACTTTCATCCAGCAGTACCATACATAGGTCTGTAAATACAATTGTGGCCCAATTAAGAGGTTCCACTTTTCCATTTTAAAGGGAAACTCCTTGTTTTCTTGTCCTTCTTAACATGATTACAGAGAAGCTGCTTGTAACTTCTTTCAACTACTGTGTTAAACTTGACCTCACCTTTCCCTATGTTCCCTATAACATTAAAATTATCAGGGGAAACAACTACACATCCTGATCAACCTGTTTGCTCTCACCTGCAACTACACAGGCATTTCTATCAAGGCTGTAAACATAAAATATAGCCCCTGTAAACACCTTCAAATATGAATTCTTAAAATTAAAATATTCTTTTTTATTGTATCAATATACCATGATTGCTAAGAACCATACAATGACACAGCGAAAAGTTAAATATTCAGAAAAACCCACACACATACTGTGGAAGAGAGCCAGAGAT